>NC_059434.1:82353192-82662358 GCF_021028975.2 Sphaerodactylus townsendi
CCCATCGATTGCAGAAATTCTCCCAAAGCTTGCCAATGAGAAGGTAAATGGATTTTGATATACACATTCTTCTGAGGGTCAAAAACCCCTCTACAAATGTGCCATGTGAGAATATTTTATGGGGCTTTCCCCCCTTAGCTTCATCATCACTTCCTTGAACAGTGCTAGGCCTATCAGGATTAGAATGGTACTGCATTTAATATTCCCATGGGGTGTGTGTTCATACCATTAAACCACAGCGGACTTACGGACATCCTGTAAAGTGTTCAAAGAAGAAGAGTTTGGATTTATATCCCCCCTTTCTCTCCTGTAAGGAGACTCAAAGGGGCTCAAAGAGGGAGCAGCAGTGGCGTAGTGGCTAAGAGCAGTGGCTAAGAGCAGGTGCACTCTGATCTGGAGGAACCGGGTTTGATACCCAGCTCTGCCGCTTGAGTTGTGAAGGCTTATCTGGGGAATTCAGATTAGCCTGTGCACTCCCACACACGCCAGCTGGGTGACCTTGGGCTAGTCACAGCTTCTCGGAGCTCTCTCAGCCCCACCCACCTCACAGGGTGTTTGTTGTGAGGGGGGAAGGGCAAGGAGATTGTCAGCCCCTTTGAGTCTCCTACAGGAGAGAAAGGGGGGATATAAATCTAAACTCTTCTTCTAAACTCTTCAAAGAGGTATTGCAGAAGTGGTTCGCCATTACCTGCCTCCATGCTAGAGAGTTCCTGAGAGAACTGTGACTAGCCCAAAGTCACCCAGAAAGCTTGATGTGCAGGAGTGAGGAAACAAATGTGGTCCGTCGGGGTAGAGTTCATCATGTTTAACCACTACGCCACATGCTGCTGATCTGGAATTAGAACTGACCTCCAGATGTCAGGGCTTAGTTCCCCTAGAGAAAATGGCTGCTTTGGGAATTGGCCTCTGTAGCGTTATACCCCCCTTGAGGTCTCTTCCCAGACTCAACCCCCAATAATATAATAAATAATAAATACAAGTCTGTAAAGTAGAAGAAGAGTTAGCATTTATACCCCATTCTTCTCTCCTGTAAGGAGATTCAAGGTGGCTTACAATCTCCTTGCCCTCTCCCCATAACAAACACTCTGTGAGGTAGGTGGGGCTGAGAGAGTCCTGAGAGAACTGTGACTAGCCCAAGGTCACCCAGCTGGCGTGTGTTGGAGTGCACAGGCTAGTCTGAATTCCCCAGATACGCCTCCACAGCTCAAGTGGCAGAGCTGAGAATCAAACCCGGTTCCTCCAGATTACACCTGCTCTTAGCCACTATGGCACTGCTGCTCTCAAAGTGGCTTACAAGCTCCTTTCCCTTCCTCTCTCCACAACAGACACGTTGTGAAGCAGGTGGGGCTGAGAGAGTTTTGAGAGAACTGTGACTAGCCCAGCAGGAATACAGGAGTGCGGAAACACATCTGGTTCACCAGATAAGCCTCCGCCACTCAGGTGGAGGAGCAGGGAATCAAACCCAATTCTCCAGCTTAGAATCCACCTACTCTTAACCGCGACACCACATTGGCTCTCATTGCATTGAAAACTTGCATTCAGGTCATTCGGCACGTTGTTTCTTGTGAGCGTTGCCTGCACCAAAGCCCTGAAATTCAATGAACCCCACTCTCTTGCTGACACCCTGTTCACTAATTACATCACACACAATGCCAGCCGTGTTCTAAGGTGTCTTCAAAGTAACCTTCTTCTCTCTCGAAGAGGGGGAAGTTTACATTTAACTCCCCTTCTCTTTCGCAAGGTCTTAATCCGTCCGAGATTTCCATACCGCTTCTCGCCAAGAGATCTTCCAAACAGCCACTTGTTTGTATGTACTGTATGCAAAGAGCCTTTTGAATCACATTCAATTGTGCCCACGTGTTCCCATTGTGCACGGCAGTTTATTATTTTCTTTAACGCTTTGCAAAGCGTGCTTTTTTTTTTGTACAGCAGTCACAACTATTTTTTTTTAAAGCACGATTTAACCTTGGGGCTGCATGCTGATCTATCTCTTTCTTCAGACTCTCAACTCTGTTTTGAACGGGGATTTGCGTTGGGGTTTTTTTTTTTTTGTACCCTTCTACTTTGCGCTGACTCAAAGCGGCCAGGCGTTGACTTCTTTGGATCACGCAAGGGTCCTGTTGAGAAACCAGACGCGCGAGCATAATCCTTCTTTAGAATGGAGCATTAGGAGTTGTAGCTGGTTGCTGGTCAGACCAATTTGGGGAGGGGGGGTTGGAATTCAGCAAATCTATAAATCACGTATTAAGCCAACGGAGTAAGCTCTCACCGCAATGCATGCATTCTCTCGAAAAGATAACCGGCTCGAAAGGATCAAGGAAAGAGTAGCGGTCACACAGCCAAAGGAATGCCTATCTGGTCAAGGGCATCCAGTGAAGCTGGATGGACAAATTCAGGATGGACAAAAGGAAACACTCGTTTACACAGTAAGTGATTAAAATGTAGAATTTGCTGCCGGGGGATATAATGATGGCCGCAGGCGTAGGCAGCTTGAGGGGATTAGATTGATTCGTGGAGGAGAGTCTATCAATGGCTCCTGGCTCTGGTGACTTCAAGGAACATCCACATTCAGGAGCAACATCAGGAGAAGGTCTTGGCCTCTATGCCCTGCGGTTGACTCTCAAGAGAAACTGGTTGGCCACTGTGCGAAGCAGGATGCTGGACAAGATGGACCGCTGGCCTGATCCAGCAGGGCTCTTCTGGTGTTCTTAACAGGGGAAGGTAGAGGCGTATTGGGTTAAGGTTAGGGGGAGTGGCACCCGGGGCCAACATCTGCTCTGGGTGCCCCCCCGCGCGCACTACACTGGGGGCGGGGATCGAAGGCGGGGCTTGGGGCAGCTTGGATGGACATTGCAGCAGATGACTGGCTCCTTGATTGGTCAGCAGCCGTGATGCCCGTCTGAGCCATCCCCCGAGCTGCCACCCCCCCGTCTCCCTGTCTGGGGAAGGCAGAAGCCAGTCTGCAGGGAGGTGGGGGGCAGGGGGCAGGGCACCATGGTGAGTGGCCCAGGAGCCGGCCTGCCACTGCTGTTTACATCCGAGCCGTCCCCCTCCCCGAGCCCCACCCCTGAGAGCCTGGGGAGGGAAGGAGGTGCTTGGATGGGGGGGCACAGCTGTCTTTAGGAGCCTCCCCTGTGCCGACCCAGCTCTTTTGAGCCAGGTTGGTGCAGGGGAGGAGAGGGTGGGAGTGATTTTGCGCCCCCCCTCACCATTGCCCTTGGGTTATTTGATCCCCCTATCCCTGTGGGCATTACGTCCCTGGGGGAAGAACTTGGACATTATACCCAGTTGTTGGACCACTGAAGAAACTGGTTGGCCACTGTGTGAGACAGGATGCTGGACAAGATGGTCCCCACTGGTCTGATCCAACAGGGCTCTTCTGGCGTTCTTAACAGGGGAAGGCCTCGAACTCTATTCCCTGTTGTTGAACCTCCAGGGAAGCCGGTTGGCCAAAGTGTGAGGCTGGTTGCTGGACTAAATGGACCCTTGGTCTGTTCCAGCAGGGCTCTTCTGGTGTTCTTAAATCATAGGGACTAAAGGGAACCTCCATGTTCAGAAGCAGCCATCCTCTGACTCACTATGGCAGGTAACAACATCAGAAAAGGCCTTGGCTTCTCTGCCCTGTTGTTGGTCACCCCGGGGAATTGGTTGACCATTATATAAAAGACTAGAGCTGTGGTGGCAAACCTTTGGCACTCCAGATGTTATGGACTACAATTCCCATCAGCCCAATAGCCATGCTGGCAGGGGCTGATGGGAATTGTAGTCCATAACATCTGGAGTGCCAAAGGTTCTCCACCACTGGACTAGAGGGATCACTAGTCTGATCCAGCAGAGATCTTCTTATGTCCTCATCTACCCTTAACACCAGGTGAAATATGAGTTTACGCAGGCAGCTTTATGTTCATGGGCTAAAGAGTCACTTCTACTTTACACACAAACACACTAATGTGCCCCTGGACTTGACTCTAGGAGGAGAAGGGCTCCTGAAATTTCACAAAGATAAACACACCCCTTTATTATCTGATGGCTCATTGCCATCAACTGACCCATTAATTATCAAATGTGCATTTGAATTAAAGCATTAAAGCCTACAAAACAGTGGGCAACCTAAGATGTAACCTAGAGTTCAACTTCTTTAGCCCGTGGTGGCAAGAAATCCGGCATTATGTATAATTACAGGGAAAAGATTCCGAAGATGTCAAGCTCTGTTCAGGGCCCTATTCTCTCTCATTAAGAGACTGCAGTTTAACCTCACTGAAATGCGCAAATATTTGGCTTTATACGTGTTTGTGATTTCATGGTTGGCATAAAGCGGTAATGAAGTGCTGTGCATTATTTTTTTAAGGGGGGAGTATAATGAGAAAGCGGCACTTGAAGAAAAGTTTGATCTTTTGCAATAAGAACATAAGGACATAAGAAAGAGCCTGCTGGATCAGACCAGAGTCCATCTAGTCCAGCACTCTGCTACTCGTGGCCCACCAGGTGCCTTTGGGAGCTCACATGCAGGATGTGAAAGCAATGGCCTTCTGCTGCTGCTGCTCCTGAGCACATGGTCTGCTAAGGCATTTGCAATCTGAGATCAAGGAGGATCAAGTTTGGTAGCCATAGATCGACTTCTCCTCCATCAATCTGTCCAAGCCCTTTTTAAAGCTATCCAGGTTAGTGGCCATCACCCCCTCCTGTGGCAGCATATTCCAAACACCAATCACACGTTGCGTGAAGAAGTGTTTCCTTTCATTAGTCCTAATTCTTCCCCCCAGCATTTTCAATGAATGCCCCCTGGTTCTAGTATTGTGAGAAAGAGAGAAAAATAGAGGAACCCTTAGTTCTAATGTAGAAAGGCTGACTACTGTTGAGGCTACTATCTGCGTGCACGCAGCAGGGAAAAGGTGCTATTAACATACAGCTGGCCCCTTCCGCACATGCAGAATAATGCACTTTCAATCCCCTTTCGATGCACTTTGCAGCTGGATTTTACTGCGTGGAATAGCCAATCCACTTGCAAACAATTGTGGAAGTGGATTGAAAGTGCATTATTCTGCACTGTGCGGAAGGGGCCAGAGACTGACAGAGCCTGCTTACCTGCCCACAGACCTGGTGAGCTGCGGCTGCACCTGTGGCCAGAGAGAGGGAGGGAGAGTCTTTCCCCACCCACCTCATTTGGGACACCTGTGGAAGGTGGGCCCTGGCAGCTACATAAGACGCTGCAGCAGCAGTCCAGCCGGGTGAAATGCTCTACCTACTTCCATTAGGGCCCTGCGGAACTTGACAGAGTTCCGCAAGGCCTGTAAAATGGAGATCTTCCGCCAGGCATTCGGTTGAGGCCTCACATCAATTGGCCTCCTACAATAACATCAGCCAGTCTCTCTTCAGGAAAGGAGGGGGGTGGTTGTGAGATATGCTGCCAGCCGTGGGGTTTTAGTGGATTGCATTTTAATTTATTAATGTATCTTATTTTAATCTATTAAATGTTAGCTGCTCTGAACCCCATGGGAGAGAGCAGCATATATATCATCATCACCGTCATCATTGAGTTGCAGTGACCATGGCACAAACCAACTGGGGGCGTCCCAGTGGTAATAGGAACCAGGGACTCCATTCCGAAAACGTTAGGGCAGCGCTTGAAACATCTTCAAATCGACAAAATCAACACCTGTCGGATTCAGAAGGCAGCCCTGCTGGGATCCCCAAGAATACCTCCTACGCCAGCAGAGGCGTAGGAGGTTAAGAGCTCGTGTATCTAATATGGAGGAACCGGATTTGATTCCCAGCTCTGCCGCCTGAGCTGTGGAGGCTTTTCTGGGGAACTCAGATTAGCCTGGGCACTCCCACACACGCCAGCTGGGTGACCTTGGGCTAGTCACAGCTTCTCGGAGCTCTCTCAGCCCCACCTACCTCACGGGGTGTTTGTTGTGAGGGGGGAAGGGCAAGGAGATTGTAAGCCCCTTTGAGTCTCCTGCAGGAGAGAAAGGGGGGATATAAATCCAAACTCCTCCTCCTCCTCCTCCTCCTCTTCTTCTTCTTCTTCTTCTTCTTCTTCTTCTTCTTCTTCTTCTTCTTCTTCTTCTTCTTCTTCTTCTTCTTCTTCTTCTTCTTCTTCTTCTTCTTCTTCTTCTTCGGCGTAGTGGCTAAGAGCAGGTGCACTCTGATCTGGAGGAACCGGGTTTGATTCCCAGCTCTGCCGCTTGAGTTGTGGAGGCTTATCTGGGGAATTCAGATTAGCCTGTGCACTCTCACACACGCCAGCTGGGTGACCTTGGGCTAGTCACAGCTTCTTGGAGCTCTCTCAGCCCCACCTACCTCACAGGGTGTTTGTTGTGAGGGGGGAAGGGCAGGGAGATTGTAAGCCCCTTTGAGTCTCCTGCAGGAGAGAAAGGGGGGATATAAATCCAAACTCAAACTCATTACAATGTCCCAGGTCTTTGGGTGAGGCTCAAATTGTAAGGAAAGGCCAACAACCAGCTAAAGAGCTGACAGCTGTAATATCAAACATAATCATAATAATAATATTACAGCTGTGGGACGGAAATCACAAAGAAATGTAAAGGAACACAAACAGAGACGGAAAGGTCAAAGGGTGTAAGAAAACATCTCTTCAGACCTATTTACCATCTCTTGCTCCTGTGTTCCTTCATTTTCCTGCTCCCGCTCAGATTCCTATCATACACCAGCCGTACTTTCTCACTCTTTAAATCAAAAGGCTGATATTCTATCGCTCGTCTCCGATCTTCTCTCAGTCTGCCTGCAACAAAGGGTTTTTCATCATCCTCTTTTATCAGAGGGCTTTCAGTGTTCAGCGGGCCTCCAATACATTCTCACTGTGATCTGTAACATCTTTCTAAAAGCAACATATTCCAGATGGTTATTGAGTGGAGAGCAGGTGGCTTGCATGAGAGCCCCCGCTCCTACTTTGTTTCTAACCAGAGGAGCCATATTCCTCCCAAGGGAACTGATCTCTTTAGTTTGGAGATCAGCTGTAATTCTGGAACTCCAGACCCCCTCTGTAGTTTAGCAACAGGGGTTCCAACCTCCACACGGCACCTGGAGATCTCCTGCTATTCAGTGGTGGGATCCAAAAATTTTAGTAACAGGTTCCCATGGGGGTGAGATTCAAACTGTGGCGTAGCACCAATGGAGATGGGTGGGGCACGATGGGGGCGTGGCCGGGCATTCCGGGGGCGGGGTATTCCTGGGCGGGGCTGTGGCAAGGATGCAGCTGCTGCGCCGGTCCTTGGGCGGGAAACGAATGCACATGGAAAAAAATTCTCTATGTCAACATTTTCTATCCCACGCATAATTTTATAGATTTCAATCATATCCCCCCTCAGCCGTCATCTCTCCAAACTAAAGAGTCCCAAACCCTGCAGCCTCTCCTTATAGGGAAGGTGCTCCAGTCCCTCAATCATCCTCGTTGCCCTTTTTCTATCTCCTCAATATCCTTTTTGAGATGCGGCGACCAGAACTGGACACAGGACTCCCACCCACCTTATCTTTGCTTATCTTCCATCCTTTGGCAGCCAATTAAGAATTAAGAGGGTTGAAAAGGTCGACAGAGGGCAAAGAAAGGGGGCCAAAAGCTCTTCTCTTCTTTGGCCCCTTCTGCACATATAGAATAATGACTTTCAATCCACTTACAATTGTTTGCAAGTGGATTTTGTTATTCCACACAGCAAAATCCAGCTGCAAAGTGTTACATGGGTAATAAATGAATTATATGTACAACAGGTACATTGTACATGCTGTAGCCCAAGTTTAGACATGGCACTTGGTGCAGCTAATTTCTTCCACCCCGCTAGGATCATATTTAAATTAAGACTTTGCAAGGCTCTCCTTTTCCAGTTTAGCTCATTCCACTTCCTTCAAACTCATACTTTCCTGACCAGCATTAGCAGCAGCAGCAGCAGCAGTAGTATTCTAGTAGTAGCGGTATAATTTATGGCGGCCATTGATGAGAAAACAATCCAAACATATACATCCAAAAATACACCCCAAACCCCTGAACAACAAGGATTCAGTGTAAAATGTATCAATTGCCCCGCCCCCGAAATATTTAAAATTAAACATTTTCAGATAGTCACAGGCCCCTTCCGCACTATGATGATGATGATGATGATGATGATGATGATGATGATGATGATGATGATTAATTGGATTTATCGACCGCCCTCCCCCGGAGGGCTCAGGTCTATAACTTGACTGGTAACATACATGCAAAATAATGCGTTTTCAAACCACTTTCACAACTGTTTACAAGTGGATTTTGCCATTCCGCACAGCTTCAAAGAGAACTGAAAGGAGTTTGAAAGTGCATTATTCTGCATGTGCGGAATGAGCCACAGTTTCAAAGAAAACTCTGACTGTTAAGCCTGCTCTTTCTACTGCACAAAACTTGACTGGTAACATACGGGATTTCATTGATAAGAAGCTTGTCTATCCTTGATTAACTTCCTGGGATTTTATCTAACAACAGACAAAGAATCTCAGTTCAAGGTACATTGTAGTACGCACAAAAGGACAAAAACGTGTTTCAAAAATTCTGCTTCCCCAGACTTCCACAGGCATAATCTCTCTGACTCCTTGCCCTGGAATAAAAAAGGGGGAAAACTTTACTCCTAATTATAGATGCCTCCAAACGTGTGTTCGGAATCATCTATTCCACGCTCTACAAAATAGTTTGAAAATACCACGGCACATGGATTTTCACAGCTCAACGGCCAGATGCTTTCCGCAAACGGTCTCGGCAAACGTAAATAATAATTAAGGGAGTGGGTGGCACTGAGTTTTCCCTCCTCCCTGGCTATTATTATTCAAATAAGTTCCCCTCCAGATCTACAACGATGTCTCATTTTAAAAAATGAAGCAATGCAAAATAAACGGAGCACAAAATGGTTTCACTTGCAAACCCTACACACACACAAAGAAACGTCAGTGTCTAATCCTGCCCGTGAGCAGTAGCAAGAACGGCCACAGGTTATTCCCATAGCCAGGATATTAAATGACTGTCAAATACTCTGAAACTCCCCCCTCCCGTCTGCGTGTGTGTGTGTGTGTGTGTGTGTGTGTGTGTGTGTGTGTGTGTGTGTGTGTGTGTGTGTGTGTGTGACAACTGAAGACAGTTTTTTATTTAGGACTGCTCTTTTGTTGCAGTCCTGGCTAGTGATTTCAGATTTATGTTTTCAGTGTATTTTATTCTTTATTTTATTTATTTATTTACATTTCAGATTTAGGCTGTTAATGTCTTTATTCGTTTATTTACATTTATACCCCAACTATATAAAGGATGTCTATGGAGCTACAGCATTAAAATCCTGTTACATAAACCCAATATACAAAAGTTAAAAACCCAACCCTCACCCTCACCCTCACCCCCACCCAGGAGTGTCTTAGAGAGTTTACTGCCTTCCTGTCCAAGGAAGTCTATCAGAGATCAAGGCATAAAACAGAGAGAGAGAGAGAGAGAGAGAGAGAGAGAGAGAGAGAGAGAGAGAGAGAGGAGAATGTCAGAAAATTTTTTTTGACAATCTCTGGCATGGTACTTGTCAACAAGGTACAAACTTGGCTAATTCCGAGAAGTCCTAGTAAGTGGTGTGTTACTTAGTAACAAAAAAGTGCTAGTATGAATAGTCTTCAGGAGAATACTTCAAAGTATGGGGGGAGGGGGAAGAGGCGAAGTCTATTTTTGCACATTCTTGCAGTTGGGGATGGAAACACCAGAATGCATATATGTTTAGAATTCAGCATCTGCAATTAGACCTTCTCTGTAAGTACACTGCAACAATTAGATCCTTCCTTCCTTCCTTCCTTCCTTCCTTCCTTCCTTCCTTCCTTCCTTCCTTCCTTCCTTCCTTCCTTCCTTCCTTCCTTCCTTCCTTCCTTCCTTCCTTCCTTCCTTCCTTCCTTCCTTCCTTCCTTCCTTCCTTCTCTCTCACTCTTCCCCCCTTTTTTGCATAAAAAACCTAACAGGAGACTTGGCAGAGGGCCTTTCCCCACTTACGATCTGCGGCGCGCTACTCCCATTGTGTAGCCATTTCCTCTCAAGCGCTGGGTCGTGGTTCCCCCACTGAAGGTGTGCCAGCCTTTCTTCAGCTGCCAGAAATGACGCCAAGCGCTGGGAGGGGGGGACGTGGAGGCAGTGCAGAGTTAAAGCAGCTATGCTGTCAGCCGCCCTGACTTCGGGAGCACTACCGCTGGACCACACGCTATTTGGGGAAAGTAGCACGCAGCAAACAGTAAGTGGGGAAAGGGCCAGAGACCAGGGGATAGGAAAGTCAAATGTCCCCAGGCTGCGGCCATTTAGTCACGCGGGGCAGAAAACCACCCCCACACCTCTCCTCCTTCCCCCTGAATCCATACACTGACTTCAAGACCTGGTGCCAAAAAACGCTGTTATGTCATGGTGGGGGAGGGCGGCCGGCCATAGAGGGGGTGGGGACGACTCAGATTTTGCACTGGGCTACATTTTTCCAAGATACGCCTCTGGCAAGGACACATTTACTATGGAGCTCTCAGTGCTGTGTTCCACTTGGAGCTTTATGAAAGAGCACATTAACTATGCCATACAAGTATTTAATGTCTCTGCCACACATTTAGTTTATTGTGTTTTTATCACAGTGAATTAATTTTATGAAAACCAAATGGCACAAAAGGTTGCATAATGCTGGTCCAGAATTTTTAGTAACAATACGTTTTTTTTTAAGTTGCATAATACTGAATTCTCATGGACTCTCAAAGCTTTTAGTACCGTCTGCTTTTCTTAATAAAGAGATTAATGGAAAATTATAGAATCTTTTGCTGAACCTCCAAATAGAATTGCTCTGAATGTCTTTAGGTATATACCAGTTCTGCATTTCAACATCCCCCCTCTTCCAAAGCTTAAGACATGAATTTTGGAACATGGTTGAATATTTGTTATTAACAAGCTGGGGTGTGTAAGGAATTGCGAGAGAGTGAACAATTGTCAACTCAATGCATGGCAGCTGTGAAAAAGGCAAACTCTATGCTGGGGATAATCAGGAAAGGAATTTGAGGAATAAAACTGCAAAGATTGTCATGCCCTTATATAAAGCAGTGGTATGGCTAACTGCATCTTGGAGCCCTCTGTGTTCAGTCTCTACTCAAGCCACATCTCAAAAAAAAAAGGATATTGAAGAGATAGAAAAAGTGCAGAGAAGGGCAACGAGGATTATTGAAAGATTAGAGCACCTTCCTTATGAGGAGAGGCTGCAGTGTTTGGGACTCTTTAGTTTGGAGAGGAGACGGCTGAGGGGGGGATAAGATTGGAAGTCTATGGAAATGATGCATTTATGTGAGAAAATGTTGACAGAGAGAAATTTTTCTCTTTCTCACAATAACTAGAACCAGGGTATTCATTGAAAAATGCTGGGGGAAGAATTAGGGATTCACGAATGTTGGAAACACTTCTTCACAACGTAAACGCAGTGATTGGTGTTTGGAATATGCTGCCACAGGAGGTGGTGATGGCCACTCACCTGGATAGCTTTAAAAGGGGCTTGGACAGATTTATGGAGGAGAAGTCGATTTATGGCTACCAATCTTGATCCTCCTTGATCTGAGATTGCAAATGCCTTAGCAGACCAGGTGCTCAGGAGCAGCAGCAGCAGAAGGCCCTTGCTTTCACATCCTGCACCTGAGCTCCCAAAGGCACCTGGTGGGCCACTGCAAGTAGCAGAGTGCTGGACTAGATGGACTCTGGTCTGATCCAGCAGGCTAGTTCTTATGTTCTTAATTTGGAAAAGCCCAACCCATCTTTTAAAATTCCCCCTTCAGGATTCTAAACTCTCAGGGATTTGAGCAGATAGTCTTTTTTCCCTCACCCCCTTTCTCCCCTTCAAGTAACATTCAGTTGCTCTCAACATGCCATGCCTATAGGGGAATATTTAGTCCTCATCAGGCCATTTTCCTCCTTTTGGTTAATTTACAAAGTTATATTTTTGGGCATACCTTAGAATAACCAAGTACACAGAAACTCCTGCATTGCTTGGGAATGGACTTGTCACTTTCATCATCACAATGTTGGCTACACGATTGCATTTAGTCACAAGTCGACAAGGGAAAACAGCAGGGAGAAGATAAATGATCTGAAAACTGGTCTCACCATTTCGCCCCTTCTGAACCTCATCAGATTGGCTTGCAGGCCTTATTTTAGGGTAGGGGGTTAATTTACAGCCTTGTTTTTTTACATGACTGTGGGGGTCCCTCTACCTTGTATGAACTAACCCTTTTGTGGGGGTCCCTCTACCTTGTATGAACTAACCCTTTTGTGCCCTGGTTTTGTGATCAGTGTAGATTCCAGGAAAAAATATCATACTATTTTTATTTGTCCATAATAGAAGAATATTAAAAAGAAACATGAGACAATAAGATAAAACAGTAAGAAAATAAAACAATAAAAAGAACAGAGACAAAAAACCCTGGATCTTTTCTAATGTTCAATGTTGAGCACTAGAGAGCTAATGTATTTACACACATCACAAGCAAATTCTAATAATCAAATACATTAACACAGAATGAACATGGATATATGATTACTGCAATCAGTTTCTGGTCACATTTCTTACAAGCTATTTGTCATACAATCAGATTATCTTTTTTTAAAAGCTATTTTGATTGAAGGCTTTTATGGCCGGAATATTCAGGTTGTAGGTGCTTCATGGCTGTATGGCTGCTTCTGTTGCTAGGGGAGATCACTGACAAACGCTTGCATCTGTGGCTGGCATCTTCAGAGGAGCCTCTGAAGATGCCAGCCACAGATGCAGGCGAAACGTCGGGAGAAAATGCTACTAGAACACAGCCATACAGCCCGGAAACCTACACAACACCCCAGTTATTTTGATTATTCAAACCACTTTTCCCCTTTTAAACTCATATTCTACACATGCATGTTTACACCCATTTTCTCTCAGTTGGGCATCTGTTTGTAATTAACTGCAGCTACCTTGCTGCAGCCGGCTCGTTTGATATGCCTGTGAGCATG
This sequence comes from Sphaerodactylus townsendi, assembly GCF_021028975.2. NCBI lineage: Eukaryota > Metazoa > Chordata > Lepidosauria > Squamata > Sphaerodactylidae > Sphaerodactylus > Sphaerodactylus townsendi. The sequence continues at coordinate 82,366,190 of NC_059434.1, forward strand.
TGCAGAGTACTTTTTACTCCTCAGTGAAAACTTCAGTTCTTGCCTTATCCCCACCCCCTCCACCCCCAATATGAAATGGGAGCTATAATAAATGTACAGTCAGCTCTAGCAGGCCCGCAGGCTTAATCCCCACAACATTTCTCTACAGGAAAAGAAGAATGTCCAAGCAGTCTTTAAGTCCCATCCCTTCTCAGCGCAGGACAAAAGAAATCTAAAGACATTTTCTCTTGACAGAACTGCCCAGGTTGTCCTCATTAAAATCTCAAAAGTTTAGCAGAGCCAGTTCTGGTTTATAATTTCATGGGATTCTTCTAAGGAAGTCCAAGACTGCTACGCAAAGGCAGGCAAGGCCAACACCATCTCTGCTTGTCTCTGGCCACTTCTGCACAAAGCATTTAAAATGTTGGCCAAACGTTTCAGGAGCATTGTTAAAAGAATTATTTTTGTGGGTTTTGCCCACAATTTTTTTCTAGCCACTGTGGCTAGTTGCCACTGGGGCCCCTTTGGCAAGGGCCAATAAACCCAGGCTGTGGAAGGTAAAAAAACTTGGTTCAGGGGGAAACTTCACGTGGATTCGGCTTCTAAAGCAAGACTGTCCCGTATTAAGTCCCCAAATTGGATTTTTTGAGAATCACACTATTCGCGATTCTCTTTTTAAAAGCCTGAGTTGCAGTTGCTCACGAGCAAATGGCTGGCCAGGAAGCGCTTTAATCGGCTGCGCTTCCCTTTTTTAAAAGTTCCTGCCTCACAGCTGCATAGCCACGTAGGGTCACAGGGACATCTCGTGGCATCGCAAGACATCAGCATGGCTTTGGGGGTCCATTCCTGCCTGCCCACATAGCTACACAGTGGAGAGAGGGAGGTTTAAAAAAGTGTGCCTCCGTGTGAAGGCGCAACAGCAACCCACATTGTTTCTGCAGGCTCTAGTCCAGTGGTGGCGAACCTTTGGCACGGCTGCCAGAGGTGGCACTCAGAGCCCTCTCTGTGGGCACACGCAAATAGAGTGCTCCCCCCCACATCTTGGCTGGCCTGGGCTGCTGGGCTCGATTATTAGCATTAAACTTAAGACCAAGTTTTGGGGAAGCAGTGTAGGTAACCCTGTTAAGCGCTGTTAAACCCCACTGATTTTCATGCAAAGAACAAAAGCTCAATCCTTTACCTGGGAGTAAGCTCAGTTGCTAGCAATGGGGCTTGCTTCTGAGTAAACCCTCCTAGGGTCATGATTCACCCATTGGAACAAATGCACAGTTGCTTCAAAGCAAAGCCACCGACTACCACCAAGCTTACTCCTGAGTAACGCATGCCTCGGAGCCAACTGTTTTTTCTAAACTAAAACCTCAGTATTCAGGTTAAATTGCCGTGTTGGCACTTTGCGATAAATAAGTGGGTTTTGGGTTGCAATTTGGGCACTTGGTCTCAAAAAGGCTTGCCATCACTGCTCTAGTTGCTGCCTGCATAGAGCCATGCAAACGTGAAAACAGGAGAGCGAGTTACTTTATCCTGACTGCAACCCGCTCTACCTGTGCTGTGCAGAAGGGGCCTGACAGATCTTTGGATGCAGCCCCCAAGATATCCATCAGCTAATTTGCAGATGCATAAATAATTTTGAAATGGCTCCAATTTAAGAGCAAAAAAAAAAAACACCTGTCAAAGGACTAACATAGATCAAAAATCCACCAAAAGGCCAGAGCCACTTTAAGCCAAATTACTTGCAAGCTCGGGAGTACTGTCTAGATAGGGCATCAAGCCAGCAATACGCAATGCCCACAGACAGCATGGCATGTAGCTTAGGCCTGTCAAACCATCGCACACAAAGGAATGGTGACTGTGTTGGAAGAAGAGCTTTGCACCAGAAGTTGCACAAATAGATCTAACGCTGTCGAGTAGTTTTGCCATCCACGCTCACCTGTTTCTGACAGCAACTTTGTTGCTTCCAGCACCTTTTCGGTGTAAACGCCGGCTTCGTAGTTTTCCATCTCGGCATTAATGATATGGATGACTCTGGCAGCTCGTCCACGGATGGCTCCCGCGGTTCTGTCCAGCGTGTCGACATCTCCCTCTTGGAGAGCAATCACACATTTATTGACGTCCTCCAAAATGTGGTTTTCTGCAACAAAAGAGCATGGCAATTATTCATCAAGATGGCTCGTTTGAGGCAGAGCTCAATAAATAAGAACATAAGAACATAAGAACTAGCCTGCTGGATCAGACCAGAGTCCATCTAGTCCAGCACTCTGCTACTCGCAGTGGCCCACCAGGTGCCTTTGGGAGCTCACATACAGGAGGTGAAAGCAATGGCCTTCTGCTGCTGCTGCTCCTGAGCACCTGGTCTGCTAAGGCATTTGCAATCTCAGATCAAAGAGGATCAAGATTGGTAGCCATACATCGACTTCTCCTCCATAAATCTGTCGAAGCCCTTTTTAAAGCTAATCCCAGGCGCTAGGTCCCCCTGGAAGTTTGAAAATAAGCCTGGCTCCTAAATTTTGGCGCCACCGTCTACAGGCAAAGAAAATCCACCAGGACCTTGTTTTAAGGTGGCAACACATGCCAACCACTCTTTGGGTCAGTATTCTCTTTACACAGGTCAACAGGCTGGATCCAAAGGTCATTTTCTGCTGGCAAAAGGCACTGCTACCAGCAGAAAAGGAAGGAGCAATTTTATCAGAATTCCTAAGGGATCTCTTCCACAGAAGAAGTACTTGCGGAGCTCAGTGGTGAAGGAAGAATGGTGAAGGAAGAAAGGGAAGTGGGAGTCTTAGTAGACCACAAACTGAACATGAGTCAGCAGTGTGATGCGGCGGCCAAGAAAGCCAATGCAATTTTGGGATGCATCAATAAGACTCTAGTGTCTAGATTGGGGGAAGTAATTTTAGCACTCTACTCTGCATTGGTCAGACCTCACCTAGAGTACTGGGAGCAGCAGTGGCGTAGTGGTTAAGAGCAGGTGCATTCTAATCTGGAGGAACTGGGTTTGATTCCCAGCTCGGCCGCCTGAGCTGTGGAGGCTTATCTGGGGAATTCAGATTAGCCTGTACACTCCCACACACGCTAGCTGGGTGACCTTGGGCTAGTTATAGCTTCTCGGAGCTCTCTCAGCTTCACCTACCTCACAGGGTGTTTGTTGTGCGGGGGGGGGGGAAGGGCAAGGAGATTGTAAGCCCCTTTGAGTCTCCTATAGGAGAGAAAGGGGGGATATAAATCCAAACTCCTCCTCCTCCCTCCTCCCTCCTCCTCCCTCCTCCTCCTCCCTCCTCCCTCCCTCCTCCCCTCCTCTTCTTCTTCTTCTTCTTCTTCTTCTTCTTCTTCTTCTTCTTCTTCTTCTTCTTCTTCTTCTTCTTCTTCTTCTTCTTCTTCTTCTTCTTCTTCTTCTTCTTCTTCTTCTTCTTCTTCTGTGTTCCATTCTGGGCACCGCAATTCAAGAAGGATATTGACAAGCTGGAACGGGTCTAGAGGAGGGCAACCAAAATGGTCAAAGGTCTGGAATCCATGCCCTATAAGGAGAGGCTTAGGGAGGTGGGGATATTTAGTATGGAGAAGCGAAGATTAAGGGGGGACATTAGCTATGTTTAAATATTTGAAATATTTGAAGGGATGCCATGTCGAACAGGGAGCAAACTTGTTTTCTGCTGCCTCTGAGACTAGGACACGGAGTAATGGATTCAAGGTGCAGGAAAAGAGATTCCACCTAAACATCAGGAAAAACTTCCTGACCATCAGGGCCGCTCGACAGTGGAATTCACTGGCTTGGAGTGTGGTGGAGTCTCCTCCTTTGGAGGTTTTCAAAGAGAGGCTGGATGGCCATCTGTCAGGAGTGCTTTGATTGTGTGTTCCTGCATGGCAGGGGGTTGGACTTGAGGGCCCTTGGGGTCTCTTCCTACTCTATGATTCTAATGTGTGAAAAATACTGCTGTTCGACTTGCAAAAGTGCCTCCTGATGGATGCAGCTCAATGCTTCCTGACTGAGCAGTGGCGTAGCGGCTAAGAGCAGTGGCTAAGAGCAGGTGCACTCTGATCTGGAGGAACCGGGTTTGATTCCCAGCTCTGCCGCTTGAGCTGTGGAGGCTTATCTGGGGAACTAGATTAGCCTGTGCACTCCCACACACGCCAGCTGGGTGACCTTGGGCTAGTCATAGCTTCTCGGAGCTCTCTCAGCCCCACCTACCTCACAGGGTGTTTGTTGTGAGGGGGGAAGGGCAAGGAGATTGTAAGCTCCTTTGAGTCTCCTACAGGAGAGAAAGGGGGGATATAAATCCAAACTTCTCTTCTTCTTCTTCTTCTTCTTCTTCTTCTTCTTCTTCTTCTTCTTCTTCTTCTTCTTCTTCTTCTTCTTCTTCTTCTTCTTCTTCTTCTTCTTCTTCGAAGATGGGCTGTGAGCAGAACAGATCTATGGCTGAATGAATCTTTCAATGAGGAGAGGCCGTGGCTCAACGGAGACACGGCGGAGGCATGGCAAGGCCGTGGCGGGGGCATGGCGGGGGTGTTCCAGGGTGTTCTGGGGTGGGTGGCACCGCAGCAGGGGCGCATAGCGCCCTGGGCGCAGTTTCCCCTCACTCTGCCCCTGGGGATGGGTGGGGTAGGAATTCAATAGGTTCCTCCCCTGCCTTTCCCCCACCAAGTTCCACCTCCAAAATCTTCTGGGGTTTCCCAACCCAGAGCTGGCAACCCTACTGTATCCCGATGTACAAATGTGTGCACAAGCAATTATGTGCACTGAGATATGCACGGGAGAAAAGGAGAGACCGTGAGAGAGACGTGCACAAGAGATACTTTTAACTACGCATAACCGAGGAAACCCGAAGGCTGCACTCTGCCACACTGGCCCAACCTGGAAGGATGAGCATCTCACCTGCACAATATTCTACTAAAGCGTTCAACCGGATGGCTTAGTGGCACCAGAGAAAATGGCTTCTAGCCACAGCATTTTCCTCTTGGGAGGCAAACCAGAGTGCATGATAACAGGCTCCGATGGGCAGAACAGTCTGAGCGGCACACGCTCAACACCCTGGGCCCGTGTCAAGAGAAGAGGAGCGCTGCAGAGCAAAGCGGTGGGAACGCTGGTTACCATGACGCCCAGCCTCCCTCAGTGCCGGCCTAGCTTTCCCCGTTTTCATCAGCCTCGAATTAATTTTCCTCCCCAAATCCAGTAAATCCTCCTTAAAGAAAAGCAAATCATGCTCTCAGAAGAAATTATGCATTCCATTTGACTTGTTTTGCACAAGCTCGCCTGCCTCGGGAGTTTTTGCGCCATTTCGGAGGGTTTTGTTTTGTGTTTGTTGATGAGCGGTGCAATAGCAGGAAGGATTTAATCATAACCGGGTATGCCGCCCCAAAGGAATTGCAATAGACAGATTTTGACAATGGAGGGGAGACAGTCACGGGAGAGATAGATGTAACATTCAAGAGAGCCAAGGGAAGGGTCTGAGAAAGGCAGGGCAGAAGCTCACAGGTAGAACATCTGATTGGCATAATAAAGGTCCTGGGTTCAATTCCCAGCATCTCCAGTTTAAAAAAAAATGTAAGCAGGTGTTGTGAAAGAAATCTGAGACCCTGGAGAGCAAATGCCACCAGCAGACAATGCTGGTTATGATAGGTAGACCAATGGTTAGATTCAGCATAAGGAAGTTTCAGGCTTGTGTGTTAGTGAGAGGAGGAGGAGGAGGAGGAGGAGGAGAGGAGGAGGAGGAGGAGGAGGAGGAGGAGTTTGGATTTCTATCCCCCCTTTCTCTCCTGCAGGAGACTTAAAGGAGCTTACAATCTCCTTGCCCTTCCCCCCCCCTCACAACAAACACCCTGTGAGGTGGGTGGGGCTGAGAGAGCTCCGAGAAGCTGTGACTAGCCCAAGGTCACCCAGCTGGTGTGTGTGGGAGTGTACAGGCTAATCTGAATTCCCCAGATAAGCCTCCACAGCTCAAGCGGCAGAGCTGGGAATCAAACCTGGTTCCTCCAGATTAGATACACGAGCTCTTAACCTCCTACGCCACTGAGTAGGAAATGAGGGCCAAGCAGAGGCGTATCGGGAGAAATGGTGCCCGGGGACAACACCTTCTCCAGGTGCCCCCTGCCCCCCCATGCTCAGGGGTGGGGCTTAGGGGTGTTGCTCGGAGGTGCCGAGCCCCGCCCCTGGTCTCTATGCAGGTTATCTCCTGCCATCCCCAGGGCTTGGGAAGGACAAAAGCCAGGGGCGGGGCTTGGTGCCACCCACTGCTGAGCCCCACCCCCCACCTCCCTGCAGGCCGTCTCCTGCTGTCCCCAGGCCCTGGGAGGGCAAAATCCGGCTTGCACAGAGGCCGGGGGTGGGGTTCAGCAGTGGGCAGCTAGGGTGCATGCCGTTTTGTCATGTGGGGGTGTGTGTGGCCGGTGAAACATGTGCACCTGGGGACACGGGTGACCCCATGACACTATAGGTCCATGGTGGAGAACCTTTGGCACTCCAGATGTTATGGACTACAATTCCCACCAGCCCCTGCCAGCATGGCCAATTGATGGGAATTGTAGTCCGTAACATCTGGAATGCCAAAGGTTTGCCACCACTGCTATAGGTCATACGCCTCTGGGGCCAGGTTATGGTGCTTTTGTGGTTTTAAGCCAGAGGAAACAGGCTTTGCTTGTACTTGGTTCCTTCTCCTCTTGGTGAGGTGGAGAATATTGATGCAAATGAAGTTGGCTTTTAAAGAATTCCATCTTGGGCCCCTGTAAGTCAGGACTGTCTACTCTGGGAAGCAGCAATTCTCCAGGGTTTAAAACTGAGTAGAGTCCTTTCCTTCTAAAGCCACTGGAGACAGCTTGGCCCTTCTGCCAGCGAAGCAAACTCTGTTGCTTTCTAACAGGATCAGGACAGTTGGCCAAGAGGAGGTTGCTGCTCTCCAGTCTGCGTCGGCAAAGAGTGTCCTGCTGGAGATTGCCAAATGGATCTCATCCACTTGAAACCACCAGAGCAAAAGACAAGGTTCTAGGTCAGGGGTAGGGAGCCTTTAACACTCAAAGAGCCATTTGGACCCGTTTTCCATGAGAAAAGAAAACACTTGGAACCGCAAATAATTTTTGACATTTAAAATAAAGATAACACTATATATATATTGGGGTTTTTTTTACCTTTTACTCCACTCATTCTGAGAAGCGCATGGATGCGCCCGCCCTGCTGCCCGCAGGGCGGGCAAGGGTGAAGTCGGCGGCTCAGCCTCACTGGCCGCTGGGAAAGCGCCCGCCCCGCTCCAACGGGGCGGGTGAGAGGGGAAGCCCGCAGTGCGGCCCAGCCGACCGCGGGCAGTTGGTGCGCCGGCCCTGCTGCCTGCAGGGTGGGCAAGGATGTGGCCGGCGGCTCGGCTCATGGAGCCACAGTGCAAGGGCAGAAGAGCCGCATGCGGCTCTCGAGCCGCAGGTTCCCTACCCCTGTTCTAGGGGAACAGATGGTCTTGGAAAAGGTGGGTCTCTGTCCCTGACCTCTTTGATGTTGGTAGAGGTGAGCCAAGAACCAAAGCAGCTCCCGAAATGCGTTTTCGTTACACTGTCAGTTTTACACTGATAATATACCACCTGTCTTTAAATGTTAGTCACTGGCTCGTTTCAAACCGCTTATACTTTCCGTTGCACTTAAACTGTTATCTTTAAAGGATTTTTTTTATATGGGAGAGGGAATAGAATATGAGGCTGTTGATTTAGAACTTGTTTAAACATTGACCATCTGCAATGGATTTGTCTACAAAAATACTTTTCTCGGGTGGTTTCAAATGGATTGAACACCGGCGAGCCAGTGCTAGGCCTGCCTCGGGATCCATCAATAGGATAGCTTGATTGGATCGTTTCACTGGATCGTAAACGCATCTGTTCTCTCAAGCGGTTTCTCTAACAAACCTAACCTTGAAGCTTCAGAGGCTAGTGGAGTGAGTAAATTAACCTGTCTGTTACACGGCCCAAAGCCCCCAAACTCTAAAAAACTGGACGTTCATTTTGTCTGGAATTGTGTGATTGGTTTGAGATTGTAAGTTTTAATGTCAATGGATATATTAATTGTTTGTTTTTATTTTGGTTTGATTTGATTTTGGTTTGTTTTAATAAAATATTAAAAAAAACTAGCAGCAAAGCCCGTTGTGCTGAACGATACAACAGGTTCTAGACAGCGGTTGGTGGTTAACAGTGCTTACCAAGGGGAGCAATCCCTGCTGCCTTTCCTTCCCCTTGGCCACCTGTTTTTATCTGTTCTTCCACTTCTTCTCCGCCTGATACTTTCCTTCTATCCTCCATAGGCACCTCCACCCTCTTTGCAAAGCTAGATCCAGACTTTGGCAAGGGTGTGTGTGGGGGGGGGGACCCCCACATGTTCTCCTCATCCGAATACCCTCCCACCCATTTGCAAAGCTGGATCCTGGCTTCACAAAGGGGAGGGGAACCAACAGGGTGTCTGTGAGGATCAGGAGAGTTCTCCTCATCTCCTCACCTCTGGCACCCCATCCCCCCATCATTTGCAAAGCTCCATAAGTGTTGCGTTTGTTACTGAGATCACACTGGGGGGTGGGGGAAGAGGGATCCTACTGCTACAATTTAAATTAAAGCAAAAACCACCAGGAGATGTATTTGTGCATCTCCTTCTATCATAAACCAATTCGGCCCTCAGCTTGGAGGGGCTGTGGTTCAAATTCTCGCATGGCTAAAAAAACCTAGCGAGTGATTTGGGACAGTCGTTCGCATTTAGAGTGTGGAGGGAATAAAAGGGAAGGGGCTGTGTACACCACACTGAACTCTTTGCAGGAAAGGTATGATTAAAAACGTAATAGATTAAATAAGGTATAGAACAAATACACATTTTTCCCTCATTAGATGGTGCCTCTCACATATTCATGGGCATTGGGATAAATAATGATTTAATGTTCATGGGTGTAATGGAGGATAGAAGGGTCGATAAAAATATAGCTACATGTATAAAATAATGATCAAAGCAGCACATACAACAATAGCTTTAGGCTGGAAAGAAAAGAAAAAAATGGACAATCCAGAAATGGTTGGAATATATCTGGGAACAAGTGACACTGGACATTTTCGAAATAATACCAAAAAAATAAACTGTGGCAAGATAAACAGGGCGAAATTTTGAAGATATGGACAATATATACGGACCGGATGAAAGAAGCTGGAGTCAATGAGGAGATATGGGAGAAGAGATTACAAAGAATGAACTTACTGCTGTTTGTTTGATAAAACTATGAAGAAAATACAGGGGGGAGGGGGGAAAGGGGGAAATGTATTGTTTGAAAACGAATGAAGAAGAGCATTAATATAAAATGGAATATTCAAATGATACAATAAAAATTATTCAAAAAAATAGATTCATGTGCATTTCCGGATGTATCTACACCTGAGCTTCCCAATGTGATACCCATGGGCTCACACGTGAGCTCCCAATGGCACCTGGTGGGCCACCTCGAGTAGCAGAGAGCTGGACTAGATGGACTCTGGTCTGATCCAGCAGGCTTGTTCTTATGTTCTTAAGTTCTTATGGGCTGACACCTTTAATGGAGCCTGCCAAGTGTTTTTAGACAGTGGATGGGACTTTTGCCCAGCAGGGCTTCTGAATGGCCACCAGGGACTTAATTGGCTACGCAGATTGCTTTAGCCACCACAACACAGGGATCTTCAACGTGACTGTAGGAAAGCTCTGTGAATGTTGGGAAACGTTTTGAAATAATACGTTGCAGAGTGACTAATGGAGTTGTGCATAACCTCATTCCAAGCAATCTGGGGTTGGCTCCACCTCTTGCGGCATCCGCTGTCAAAACAATGTCTTTAAAAACTCTGCTCAGTCAATCTAATCTGCAGTGGCCAGTAAGAAGCTTTGCTGGCCAAAAGACATGCCTGGACCCGCCCACCCATGTTGTAAAACACTTGTTGGGCACCAGGAAAGGGGTTGTTTGGCACCACGGTGCCCAGGGGCACCACGTTGGAGACCCCGGCCTAACATGGTTACAAACAAAATTTCTTCTAGTCTTTTTTTATTCTGAGAGGGAGAAAGGCACCTGAGACTGAGAGGAAGTCATCCACGGAAGTGATGTCATCGACCGCCTCGGTGAGCACCCGGACTTGCTTCTCCCACTGGTCTTTGAAGACGTCCATATTATCTTGGGCCACTTTGCTCTGGGGTCTGGCTGCCAACGTGAGCGCGGCGTTGATTACCTGCGAGTCAGAAACCAGTCCTTGTGAGCGACGACAAAGACGGAATAAAGCCCTTTTCTCCCCGGGGAAAAGAACAAATTGATTAGAGAGTATGTTAAAAGCACAGCTGTGTGCTTTGATGGTTCTGCTCATTAAGTGAGGCTCAGTATACAAATGCATCTCTCCCCCCCCCCCCCCCGCCTGCTATTCGGGCAAGGCAATCAGCAATACAATGGAAAGCCCAAGACTCTAATCTTCCTACCAGGTGTTTCTCGGTGTCAAACACCTTAGGCTCTTTAAATGGAGCAAAGGGTTCTTTCCGGCTTACCTGCGGGCACAGACTGTCAATCTGGGTGGCTGCCATCCGGACTAGCTTGACTCCTTCTTCGTTGTTGGAAATGGAACATGCCAAATTGGCAACCTGCAATTAAAACCGGGAGAATGTGAGATCCCGGGTGACGCGGAGTTCTCTCTCTCTGTTTTAAGGGAAGGAACAGACCTGGAGGGGAGAGGCAATTACATGTTAGCCACAGATTTTTTGTGCGCTGGTGACAACGCACGTCAGCCACCTTCCGAGGAGCACCTGAGGTCAAACAAGAATAGAGAGTTCACCTGACATGGCCAGTCCTTGTCCTTAGCAATGGGGCAAGGGAAAGTGCTCAACAGAATAGAGGCTGCACAACCAAAGCCAAATCACTTGCCAAAACCAAGACCCGATTCTCCGGCCTTCCTGACCATGAAATGATGTGGGGGGTGGGCTTCAGCACCCGTCACTGTTCCTCTTTCCATTAACACTGGCAACGCCCCAATCCATCTGTACAAGACCCTCCCCCCCAATTTCACACATCAAGGCCATGCCTCTTATGCTTCCAATGTCAAAAACCTGGGCCAGCCACTGAGATCCAGTATTACAAGATGAGCCAACAACAGTATAGATATGCAAAGAGAAAACCTCTGTTTGGCTCAAAGAACAGCGTTAAAACTATACCTTTAATAGAAATAATTTAAAAGTCTCTGTATCAAAAGACCAAAAGGCCAACATTAAAGAAAAATACAAAACATGAATAACACAATACACATAAGAACATAAGAACTAGCCTGCTGGATCAGACCAGAGTCCATCTAGTCCAGCATTCTGCTACTCGCAGTGGCCCACCAGGTGCCTTTGGGAGCTCACATGCAGGAGGTGAAAGCAATGGCCTTCTGCTGCTGCTGCTCCTGAGCACCTGGTCTGCTAAGGCATTTGCAATCTCAGCAGGGGCGTACCTAGGCAAACTGGAGCCCTGGGCAAAACCTGAGTTTGATGCCCCCCCCCCCCTCACACACCCAGGCGGCCAACATCTCCCACAGTAACCAAACAATGATTTTTTTCCACCAGGTTGTTTCAAAGTCACCATCACATTATAGAACATGCCCCAACTCACAAATCTGAACACAGCAGAAATATTTTTTGAAAACATTTTCAAAATGCTTTCGAAATGTTTTATTACTGCTATGAAAACATTTTATGGTGTTGTATCCAATCCCCCTAATTAGTGTTCAGCATCACTTTCAATGTTATTTAGACAGGGGACCCCAGATTCTCCCTTTAAGGTGGATTTAAAAGGAGAATCTGGGCTCCCTAGTTTAAACAAGTGATGCTGGAATCCACCCCCAAACAGCATTATTTTCAATGGTGTTTAAATTAGGGAGCCCAGATTCTCCTTTTCAATCCACCTTGAAGGGAGAATCTGGGGTCCCTAGCTGAATCTTACATTGAAAAGTGATGCTTTCTTTGGGGTGGATTCTCCCCCACCCCGAAACAGCATCACTTTCAATGCTGTCCAAGGACCTCAGATTCTCCCTTCAAATCTATGCCGAAGGGGATGGATTTAATAATACACATTAACCTTTATTAGGCATCGAAAAGAGTAAAAGTGAAAGAAAGAAAACAAGCATTGGCAGTAAGGGGGCAGATGTAAAAGAAGAATCTGGGGCAATTTAGGTTTTGAAGCTGTCAGGGGTGCAATTATTAAGATAGTAGCAATGTAATTTCAGAGCCTTCATGAGATTCTACTGATGATAATTACCCAGGATTGGTGAAGTTTGGTTCAGGGGGTCCAACGTTATGTACACTCAAAGGTGTAGCCCTCATCTCCTATTAGCTCCCATTGGAAACAATGGAGGATGGGGGCACTCCCTTTGGGAGTCCATGACTTTGGACTCCCTAAACCAAACCTCACCAAACCTGGGTGATATCATCAGGAGAGTCTTCTGAAGAATCCCTGAAATTATGGTGCTGTTAGCTCAGGGGTAGGGAACCTGCGGCTCTCCAGATGTTCAGGAACTACAATTCCCATCAGCCTCTGTCAGCATGGAGAGCCGCAGGTTCCCTACCCCTGTGCTAGCTTAAAAACTGCGCCCCCTGCAGGCCAAAAATGGAAAAAACACTGAAAATACAAAAAATCCCACAAACGAATCTACGCCCCCCCCCCCCACAAGGCTGCGCCCAGGGCAACTGCCCACTTTGCCCAATGGGAGGAACGCCTCTGAATCTCAGATCAAGGAGGATCAAGATTGGTAGCCATAGATCGACTTCTCCTCCATAAATCTGTCCAAGCCCTTTTTAAAGCTATCCAGGTTAGTGGCCATCACCACCTCCTGTGGCAGCATATTCCAAACACCAATCACACGTTGTGTGAAGAAGTGTTTCCTTTTATTAGTCCTAATTCTTCCCCCCAGCATTTTCAATGAATGCCCCCTGGTTCTAGTGTTGTGAGAAAGAGAGAACAATTTCTCTCTGTCAACATTTTCTACCCCAGGCATAATTTTATAGACTTCAATCATATCCCCCCTCAGCTGTCTCCTCTCCAAACTAAAGAGTCCCAAACACTGAAAGGGGATCCCAAAATGTACACTTAGAAGAAGAAGAGGAGTTGGATTTGTATCCCCCCTTTTCTCCTATAGGAGACTCAAAGGGGCTGACAAACTCCTTTACTTTGTCTCATATCCCAGTGTTCTGGCAGACAGCCACAGTGTTCCTGTGTAAAATGCTGCCAAGTCGCCACTGACTTATGGAACCCCACAGGTGTTTTCTAGGCTAATGATTAAACTGAGGTGGTTTGCCCCTACTTTCCTCTGCAAAGTCTTCCCTGGTAGTTTCCCATCCAAGTACCAACCCTGCTTAGCTCCTGCGATCTGACAAAATTGGGCTCTACGATAACATTCCACATCCCAAGGAACTATTATTAGGAAATACACAAGGGCCAGTGTTTCATAAGAAGAGTTTGGATTTATATCCCCCCTTTCTCTCCTGTAGGACACTGAAAGGGGCTTACAGTCTCCTTTCCCTTTCCCGCCTCACAACAAACATCCTGTGAGGTGGGTGGGGCTGAGAGAGCTCAGAAGAACTGTGACTAGCCCAAGGTCACCCAGCTGGCATGTGTACAGGCTAATCTGAATTCCCCTTATAGCGCTTCCCACCGTGTGCCACAGTGCCAGTGGGTGGGTAATCAGAAGAAGAAGAAGAAGAAGAAGAAGAAGAAGAAGAAATACCCAGGTCTATCTTCACCAGATACTGGAACGACAGGAGAATAAGTTCCTGGCAGGCCTATGGTGGGAGGGCATTCCACAATGCATGGACAACTGTTGAGAAGGCCCTGCAGGCTACCCACACACACCCCACACCTCCAAAGGGGATGGGACAGCCAGGCAGACTCCTGCTCTGACCTTTAGGGCTGCCAATCTCCAAGTAGGGTCTGGAGATCTGCCAGAATTACATCTGTTCTTCAGACTATGGACATCAGTAGCCCTGGAGACAAAGGAAGCGTTGGAGGGTGGATTCTGTAGCTTAATACCCCACTGAGATCCCTCACCCACTCTACCCATTCCAGGCTCCACTCCCAAATCTCCAGGAAGTTACCAACCCAGAGATGCTCCACGTATCCAGAGTTCTGCCCAGATCCAAAGTTCTGGGTCCACCTCAGCAGATATATGGCATAGCCTTCCTCTACTTCAAGCTTCAGCCAGTTCAGAGTTTTGATATGTCCAGGGCAGAGTTGCTGCCTGGAGTTAGGAGTACCTGGAGACTTGGGGTGGAGTTGGTTTCCCCTTCCAGCTGGGCACGACCTTTCCGGTGCTGCCTTCCCCAACCTACGTGTGCCTCAGCTACATTGGGAGAAAGTTTCTTCAGAGTCAGTTCTTTTGAGAACTTTCCTGGTGCCTTTACTCCCATTTCTTCTACCAGTGGTGTAACACAGGAATTCAGAATCAGTCATTTCAAGAGTTCGTTTGACTCCTCGTCACCTCCATACAATATTCAAGATGCAGAAGTGATTAATTTATATTCCACAAGGGACCTCATTCAGGAGGTCAGTCATTTTGGACTGGAAAGAGCCAACTTCATAGAACATGGGCCCGGCTCCATGTTTCTATGCATGTCACGCTGACAGGAAATCTGTGACACTGCTTTTATTTAATTTCGAATAAAGATCCCAAGATAGCTTTAAATTTAGCGACTGTTCTTTAAAACTGTTTTTAGTTGCTCTGCAACTCAATGGTGAGCAGAAATGCAATGCTAAAGAGCTACCTCGCAGTCGGAAGAAACGTGAAATTCTTCTTTTGTTGAAAGCATGAAATTATTCAACGCCTGGAAATGAGGGTACAATATAAAATAGAGAGGAAGAAGGAAAATGGGAATGGGAATAAAAAGCTGTGGATACAGACGTTCAACATGGTTAGAGAGTTGTCAGCCAACTGAGGATCTGTTCTGGGTTGTTGTTGTTTTCTTTTGCAGGAAAATGAACTAGCGGTTGAATAGCAAGGTCCCAGGGACAACCCCAGTGGTGGGATCCAAAAATTTTAGTAACAGGTTCCCATGGTGGTGGGATTCAACCGTGTATGAAGGCCAATGGGCTGGTAAGTACAACGGGGTAGCCGGGCATTCAAGGGCATTCCTGGCTGGGTGTGGCAAGGACGCAGCCATTGATCCGGTCCTTGGGTGGGAAACGAATGCACACAGGTGTAGGCTGCCACTAGGAGCATTCGGGGGACAAACGCATTCTGGTGACCCATGCTGGAACCCAGGGTGTGCAAAAATCACCACCCACACACACACACTTCCAGGAAGGAGGAGGGACGTGGCCGAGCCTCAGTGCGATATGCGCATGTCAGGCCAAGGCCCAGCCACGCCCCTCCTCCTTCCTGGAATTTGCTGTAAGCCATGCGATGGTGAGGCTCCCCAACCCTCCCCCCCCCCCCCTCGCCTCATCCCAGCCAGTAGGTAGCAGAGCTTTTTTTTTTTCAGCTGGTAGCTTCTGCCAGCAGAAAAGTGGTGTGGCCACGGGTGGGGCCTGCCCCTTCTTTCCCCTTCCTCTCGCCTCTTCCCCAGCCAGTGGCTGCTTCAGGCGTCGTCAGCTGGCCAAAAGGGGAAGGGCCATGGGGAAGGGATGGGGTTGGCCCAGGGCCATTTTTTTTTTTACCCCTACCCCTCTGCTGCTATCCATTCTTTGTAGCCAGCCCCACCAACATCTACTGGAAAAGAATGCCAACCGCCAAATAAATCCATGTGTATTTCTCTAGTTTGATTCTCCCTTGGGGGAAATAAACCTGTAAATCTTCATTTTTCCACCAGTTTCTTTTTTTGTCACACTGATCTTTTTTTTCCCCCATAAGGCATTTTCCCGTTACTATTACTGCAAACAGTTGGATGTAAATAGTATATAATGTATAAATGGTGTAAAATTGGTATAATAACAGAGCACCTCGTATGTGTGGCAAGGGAACAAATGAATCGCCAACAAAGGCAGAGAATGAGCTGAACTAAACTAATGGCAGCAACGACAAGCCGGGTAAAATTCGAGGAAATGAAAATGGCCGTGTTGCCTTATCCCTAATCCTCGTTGAAAGCACTCGACACCATTCATTGCAACAGCCAAAGGAGCAGCCAGCCCTTGATTTTGTTTCCATTTTGTTTCATTTTGTGCAGCTCTGATTTTTGACACAGTAATGAAACAGCAGAATGCCAACGGAATGAACGTATGGTTGAAGAAGAAAAAAGTTTTCCCCTTCCCTCCAATTTTTAAAGCTGTGTATCTTAGGAGAATAGGCCGCTGTTGCACTGGTTAGTGCTTATTTTAATTTTCTGTACTTCTTCTGTACCTCAGGGGGTCCGTGCCCAGACCCACCAATCGTTGGCTTCATTTCCCACCTCTACCACTAGATTTGAGTTAAACTGCACTGATTTCAGCCTGAGACTTCATCCAGATGCTAGAATTATCCTCACCTTCATCCCACTCTTCATGGAACACCTGGCTATGTCAAGAAACGGCAAGCCCCAGAAGGCAGTGCGCTCTTGCGGCTGCGTGCGTGGCCGCCTACCCCTCCCTGTCCCGGTTCACAAAGGTGACCATCTGGTCACCTTAGCCCAGTGACATGTGACCCAATGTTCTCATGGGCTCCGCCAGTACTAGTAGTCTCTTGAAGGGTCTTTGAACATGGAGGGGTCATTTCTTCATGGTGGTGACCAGTGACGGGGCCATGCTTCACGAAGACTCTTGAAGGTCAAGCGTCCGTTTCACATGGCACAAATAAGACATCCTGAGGACCTTATAAAAGGCATCTCTGACCTCCTCAGACTCCACCCCCAAAATCTCCAGGCATTTCTCAACCTAGAGCTGGCAACCCTATCTGTCCCATTCCCCTTCAGCTAAGTCTGCCCTGGAAGGACCAATCTTAGGGTTACTACCTCAGGGGTGGGAAAGACCTGGAGATTTTGGAGGTGAAGACTGGGGAGGGGAGGGTTTGGAGAGGGAAGGGAAAGAGTCCACCCTCTAAAGCGGGTTTTTTTCCCCCAGCGGAACTGATCCCTATTACCTGGAGATCAGTTGTAATCCCAGGAGATCCCCAGTCATTATTTAGAGGTTTCCAACCCTAAATATGGTAGATAGCAGCTATAAGTTCACAGCTTCTCTGTCTCTTCACCATTACACTCACAATAGTTCTGCCTTTCACAGTTGTATCCAACACTGTCTTGAACCAAGGAACTGCTTTGCTTCAAAAACACTAGACCAGGGGTCTGCAACCTGTGGCTTTCCAGATGTTCATGGATGACAATTCCCATCAGCCCTACCATTTGGCCATGCCGGCAGGGGCTAATGGGAATTGTAGTCCACGAACATCTGGAGAGCTGCAGGTTGCAGACCCCTGCACTAGCCTGTTCCAGAGAAGCTTATGGCTTGTCAGATGAAATGGGTCAATGGCCAGTTTGTACCCTTTAGTTCTCAATATCCACGAGTATCTTTAATTTTAACATTTTCCCTCACAGTGGAGTTTTATCCCCCGTGTCAAAGCTAGAAGATGCAATTCTTTGCTCTTACTATTTTGTGTTAATTTTTAATCTATCTTGGTATATACCTGGGTCGGGGGAATGCTGAGAAGGCGTCCAATCAATAAAACAGCATTTAAAATTCGATAGCGAACGCCCGTAACCAAAGCCACAGCAGCTACAAGATCACTTATTAAAAACCGACAAGCAAAAAGGAACAAATAATAATAATAAAATGGATTGTGAAGAACACAAGCAAGCAAAGGGGATTTTTTTTTCAGAAGGAGAACTGATTTCAGTCATCTGGAAATCAGCTAACAACTCTAAACTGCAGTCTCTTTTCAGATTGTTAAAATGTGAACAATAACGTAATTGTTTATGACCAGAAAAGTTAGAGAAGAAGAAACACGTAAGTAGTAAGTAGCAGCAGTGGCGTAGGAGGTTAAGAGCTCATGTATCTAATCTGGAGGAACCGGGTTTGATTCCCCGCTCTGCCGCCTGAGCTGTGGAGGCTTATCTGGGGAATTCAGATTAGCCTGTACACTCCCACACATGCCAGCTGGGTGACCTTGGGCTAGTCACAGCTCTACAGAGCTCTCGCAGTCCCACCTACCTCACAGGGTGTTTGTTGTGAGGGGGGAAGGGCAAGGAGACTGTAAGCCCCTTTGAGTCTCCTGCAGGAGAGAAAGGGGGGAATATAAATCCAAACTCTTCTTCTTCTTCTAAGTCAAAAGAAGATAATCCAAGATTACGGAACAGCAGAAAGACGCTCGACTCTCCTCAACAGAGATTGCTTGGACTTTTATCAAGCTGTCTGGAATCCTTTGACAAGAAACCTATACAACATTGATCCTCCTAATTGATAAATATTAGTAACAGCATAAAAATGGAAATGGTAAATTCGATATTGACAAATGTGAAATCCTATTTAAATATTGCTATATTTCTATATGCATCGTAAATACTTTTGATTTTGTATTTATTTCAATCTCTTAAATAAAACAACTTGGTATTGTCGAAGGCTTTCACAGCCGGAATCACTGGGGTGCTGTCTGGTTTCCGGGCTGTGTTGCCGTGTTCTAGCAGCATTCTCTCCTGACGTTTCGCCTGCATATGTGGCTGGCATCTTCAGAGGATCTGATAGTAGGAATAGAAAGCAAGTGGAGTATATATACCATGAGGTCACAAGGTGAGGCCATCTGAATAGAGTAGCCTGGCATGTGGCAGATGGCATTCAGATGGCCTCACCTTTTTGACCTCACAGTATATATACTCCACTTGCTTTCCACTCCTACCATCAGATCCTCTGAAGACTCTCGAACCCCAAATGCTGGCGAAACGGCATCGAGAGCATGCTGCTAAATACCAAACGGCACATACAACTGAAGGAAACCAGAGAGCACCCCAAAACAACTTGGATTTTTTTTTTAAAAAAAGGACATTCATGTATTAAGAGATGGACTGTTGACAATTTGGGGGGAAAAACACCAAGGAGAATTAGTCCTCCAAAAATCTCCATTCATGTCAGCAATAGATGCTTATTATGATAAGAACAATGATAGCATAACTTCTGGAGATATGATCAAGGCCAAAGGGAAAATTAAATTGCAGCAAGAAATAAAAGATGGAGCTACGAAAATACAGTGGCTAACGTACTTTCAACTAGCTTCAAGACAAAGAAGAATGGAATCAGCTGGAGGAACTGTCGGAGAAATGATAGAATTTGAAAAGGAAATTACAGAATAACAGCAAAAAAAGTATTTTGGGACATATGTATATAAACTTTTACTTAAATGTGACCAGTGGTGGGATCCAAAAATTTTAGTAACAGGTTCCCATGGTGGTGGGATTCAAACTGTGGCGTAGCGTCAATGGGGCTGGGCGGGGCACTACGGGGGCGTGACCGGGCATTCCGGGGGCGGGGCATTCCTGGGCGGGGCTGTGACAAGGATGCAGCCGCTGCGCCAGTCCTTGGGTGGGAAACGAATGCACGCAGGCGCAGGTTGCCATGCACGCTGGTGCACCTCCTGCTAGACTTCTTCGAGTTCTGCATGTTACTGCTGTGAGGAGGGGCGTAACTAAGGCAAAAAATCCGCGTAACCCAAAATCACCAGTTAGGCAGCACTACCGGCACACACAAATCATTAGTCACCTACTCTCGGGAACCTGTGGGAACCTGCTGGATCCCACCTCTGAATGTGACACAGAGGACGATTACCCACTGGGCAGTGTGGGACCGGAAGTGCAGCGGAGCAAGAAATCTTGTCCTGATGTGTTTCCTCTTTGCGGTGCGCTGAGAGGGGAAATTCATTGGGGCAAGTCCCTGCAGTGGGTAATTGCCCGGAGTCTGAACAAATGAAGATGTGCATGGTGAAATGGATGCAAAATTTTGAAGAAGAAATATCTGTTCAACAATGAGAATCCCTGGGTTGAAAAACATAAAATGTATAGTCTACCAAACTGTGGGAGAAAATTGGTATCAGATGTTTGTTTTTAACTCACTCCAAAAGATATTGAAAAATGAATAAAAAGGTGTTTTTTTAAAAAAATTGCTGGAAATGCAAAGAAGAAAGCAAATGGAACTTTTATCCCATGCAACTGTCATGCAGAAAAGTGAGAAAATTCTGGAGATGCATGTAGAAATGCAAACAAACCCCCCCCCCCCCTGAAATTAAGTTTGCTGTTGATGCCAAGACAATACCATTGGGAATTCTATCAAAAAAATTCCACAGAAGTTGGAAGAATTGTTCCAATATTTGACCACAGTGGCCAGTATGCAATTAAATGGAAAGCAGAAAAGTGTTTTTGCAATTAAATGGAAAGCAGAAAAGTACCCTAATCCAGAAAATTGGGGAAATAAATCAGAAGAATATCCTACAATGGCAAAGCTAACTAACTGTGTGAATAGAAAACCCAGTCTAGCGTTCCAAGATAAATGGAGTTTGTATTTTGAGTATTATTCTTGAAAACATGAATAAGTGTGCTGTTTTTTCTTTTAATATTGATAAAGAGTCAAGAGGTTAAAATGACAGCAATATAATCTTGAAGCTTAGAAATAATAGCAAAAATTGGTTCTATTAGTATCTCTTAGTTAACGTTTAACTTTTAAAATCATGGATTGAATCAAATGTCTAAGGATTTTGTGGAAAACATATTGCTTAAAATATTTTCTTGCACATTCACTTTTAACTGTCAGTTATGCTGTGAGGATCCTTATGCTGCAGCGAAAGCTTGTTAAAATCTGTAAAAACAACCAGATCTATAATAGAGAATCAAAAATCCTGGAGCACAAAAACTCCACCTTCCTCCATCCTCTTTCTAAAAACACCTGGTAGGTATTATGAAAAGTGGTAGTGCGTGTCATGGTGCCAATGGGCACCATGTTGGGGACTCCTAATCTATGCATTAGGAAGTTAATTTCTACCCCCCTCCCATATTTTCTTTCCCCTTGAACCAGTGCTGTACCGAGGCTAAACTGCGCCCATGGGCATGACTGCCTCCCCGCGCCCCCCACTCCACTTATGGGAGCCAGGAGGGAGGCCTGGGGGGGCTCAACAGCATGTGCCCGGGGACATGCGGTATCCCATGTTCCCATTAGCAGCACACTTTGAACCAAAGTTCCGTGTAAGCTGTGTGGCCGCATGGCAATGCAATGACCGTATTGATTCAGTGCACGTTGAGCGAACCCAGCAGGGGGAGCTCTCACTGCCGGTTCAGTTCCGCTGAGCGAGAGTGAGCTTCCGCACAGTAATATGGAAACCTTAGAGGGACTATTGACTTGAACTGATGATTATTTGTGCAGAGAAGGGCAACGAGGATGATTGCGGGACTGGAGAACCTTCCTTACGAGGAGAGGCTGCAGCGTTTGGGACTCTTTAGTTTGGAGAGGAGACGTCTGAGGGGGGATAGGATTGAAGTCTATAAAATTATGCATGGGGTAGAAAATGTTGACAGAGAGAAATTTTTCTCTCTTTCTCACAATACTAGAACCAGGGGGCATACACTGAAAATGCTGGGGGGAAGAATTAGGACTAATAAAAGGAAACACTTCTTCACGCAACGTGTGATTGGTGTTTGGAATATGCTGCCACAAGAGGTGGTGGTGGCCACTAACCTGGATAGCTTTAAAAGGGGCTTGGACAGATTTATGTGGAGAAGTCGATTTATGGCTACCAATCTTGATCCTCTTTGATCTGAGATTGCAAATGCCTTAACAGTCCAGGTGCTCGGGAGCAACAGCCGCAGAAGGCCATTGCTTTCACATCCTGCATGTGAGCTCCCAAAGGCACCTGGTGGGCCACTGAGAGTAGCAGAGAGCTGGACTAGATGGACTCTGGTCTGATCCAGCTGGCTTGTTCTTATGTTCTTATTTGCAACATCTTGTTGCTGTTCCGTGCATGTCAGCTGCATGTGGCTAGATTTAATATTTTAAGAAACGTTGGGACAGACATTCGTAATTCACCCTCTCAGTCTAGAATACAGAGGGACTGGGACAGCCCGTGGCTTCTTCTGAAACATGCTGTTGTTGAACCTCAAGCCCAGTTCCACCTTGATTTCTTTCCTAACAAGCACTCTCTCTTGACAGCCAGATTGGAATAACATTGTAGCTTTTAACTGTCACCCACATTCTTCATCCTCGACTCAGGAGAATAATCTCTCTGTGTGTAGATTAGTGTCACACAGTTGCCAGCGAAACTCAATGAACTGTCTAATATTTGAACAAAAGGGCCCTTTTCATCGAAAACTTCTACCTATCTCTCATTTAGCTGACATTCTTCTGCGTTTCCCTGCGACTT
The DNA here is from genome assembly GCF_021028975.2 of Sphaerodactylus townsendi. NCBI lineage: Eukaryota > Metazoa > Chordata > Lepidosauria > Squamata > Sphaerodactylidae > Sphaerodactylus > Sphaerodactylus townsendi. Next base: position 82,388,432 of record NC_059434.1, read on the forward strand.
CTTTCACTTTTATGCCAGTCTCTTGAAACAAGATACAAGTGTATTTATCACACAGTTGTCACTGGTTTCTTGACAGTTGGGGCTTTCTCGGAGATATTAATTCGACACGTAATTGGAAATCTCCAGTTTCATAGGCGGCAAGATTAAAATGTGTGCCTCTGCACTGTTTACTAACGTGAAGCAAAAGCCACAGTGAGGTAGAACCACTGAATGAAACTACTTGACCCCTGTGGAAGAGGCGGGGGAACTTAATGCAGCACAAAGGGATTCATATCACCATGACTAGCAGGGAACATGAACGAGATTCAAAGGCCTTTTCTCATCCCCTGATCTTTAAGGTGTTGACATTGTCATGTCCCACATCTTGGAAAAATGAGTTCAAGAGGAAGGCACCATGTCAACAGCAAACCACGAAAGCCTTCGACAATAGAACTCAAGGGATGATTACCCATGGGGCAGCTGCCACGCACTGGCAGTTGGAGGTCATCAGGGCAAGAAATGTTGTCCCGATCCACTAGGAGCAGCAGTGGCGTAGGAGGTTAAGAGCTCGTGTATCTAATCTGGAGGAACCGGGTTTGATTCCCAGCTCTGCTGCCCGAGCTGTGGAGGCTTATCTGGGGAATTCAGATTAGCCTGTACACTCCCACACACGCCAGCTGGGTGACCTTGGGCTAGTCACAGTTCTTTGGAGCTCTCTCAGCCCCACCTACCTCACAGGGTGTTTGTTGTGAGGGGGGAAGGGCAAGGAGATTGTAAGCCCCTTTGAGTCTCCCACAGGAGAGAAAGGGGGGGGGGATGTAAATCTAAACTCCTCCTCCTCCTCCTCCTCCTCCTCCTCCTCCCTGCCATGCACCAGGAACAGAAGCATCTGGGGGCCAAAAAATCCTGTCCCAATGCACTTCCTCTATGCAGAACACAGTTAGAGAAAGAGCACCGGGGCAAGATTTCTTGTCCGGACACACTTCTTCTTGCCCCGCCTTCGCTTCTCGCTTTCTCCGCAGAAACCAAGAGCACTTCTGGTGCAACTTTTGTGCCAGAGCGATGTCAGGAATGGCACCTGCCTTCCCTGGCATCAGCCATCGAGGCGCCAAGGGGCGATGGGTTTCCCACCTGGTAGAGGGAGCATCGGTTTTGCTGGATGGGGATTGATCAATGCTTCACAATGTAACCAGCTCTCCAACATGTCGATGGGCCTGCTCTCTGTTTGATCTCTTTCTGCATGCTTGGAAACGTAGATAACTAGGCTGACTCTGCTTGCAAAATGTTTGCAGGGGGTTGTATGAAAATGACCCTTCTCCAGCACCCAAATGTTTTGGAAAGTGGTGGGGTACTGGTCTGGCAGGGCATCTGACTGACCACTGAAGATCTAATTGGCTGGGCAGATTAAAATAATATTGTTTCAGTGGAAGCTGCCACCAAAATGTGGGTTTCATTCTCTCATTTTTTCCCCTATGTATTTTTAACACTATCCTCTTGTAACCCCCATGTCCAGAATGGGTTGAACCAATAAGGGGGTGGAGACTCAGAGCAGCAGAAAGGCTGCAGAGCTCTTTGGAGGAGACAAGGCTACCAGACTCGGACCTTGGTTGTATAAGCCCTTAACACCTTGTTAAGGGTTTCTTTTTTGTGGTTGTAATGGGTGAGAGTTCTCCTGGAAACCGTCATCATGTTGCATCCTGTTCACCAAGCCCTTGGAGTCTTCAGGAGCCAACCCACTTGCAAAGAAGAATCGGACTTGGCAGTATCAGTAGACTGTAACTAGAAGGACTTGAAATGCAACCTGAACAGGACCTTGAATTGTAATGTTAAATGTTGATGTTTAATGTTATTTGTAAAGAGAAGTAAACTGTTTTGTTTAAATTTGGTTCTTTGCAATTCCTTCCAAGTACTGCCTCACAGAACCCACAAGCTGAGGTTACAATTGGCGCCCAACCAGTGTGGGGCTTGGAAGTGAGATTGCAAATATAAATTGCTTGCAATGGAAGTGTGCAGCAAGTTGGGGTTTGATCCCCATGTAACTGTTTTGTTATGTGATGTAAGTTCAAGAGATGTTGCTGTGTGAATTTGAAGCACATGATTCTGTTTGGAAATTAAATGAAGGAAGGGATTCCAGTTGCATTCCCCCATCCCTTCTGCAAACTGCTTGGCTAAATTGCAACAATTGCTGTAAAGAGTTCTGCAAACTGCCCGTGCAGCTAAGCTTAAGGGAAAGACAATGTTCTGCATTCAGATGCACAAAATGTGGTTCCTCCAAGTACAGGAATCTCTGGGGAAATCATTGTTTAATGATTTCAAGAGTTGCATTGTAATTACTGTCGGGATGACAGAATTTTAGTGGGTGAGAATGTAACCCCCATGTCCAGAACGGGTTGAACCAATAAGGGGGTGGAGACTCAGAGCAGCAGAAAAACTGCAGAGCTCTTTGGAGGAGACAAGGCTACCAGACTCGGACCTTGGTTGTATAAGCCCTTAACACCTTGTTAAGGTAACTGCAATGTTGCTGGGAACTAGTGGGAGATAGTTGTTTATTTTTGCTATGTTGTAAATGTTGGAGTTTATTGTTTCAGGGGCTGTTTCCGCACGGTGGCGGAAACGGCTGGGTCGGCGCATTTCGCGCCGACCCGAAGACGCTGCGACCGTCTGCATGGACGGTCCTGGGAAGAGGCGGGACGCCAGTGCCGCGGAGCACCGGCGCAGGCCAGGGGGGCGTGTCCCCAGGCCTCGGCGACGCGCCGGAGGCCCAGGGACAAGGTAAGTGCCGGGTGCGGGAGGCGGCGTATTCCCAGAAAGACCGCTTCCCAGCGTTCTGGGAATACGCCGGCTGCGAGCCAGCCGGGCGGCGCGAGGGCGGCGCAGCTGCGCTGCAGCTGCGCCCCCCGTGCGAATGGCGGCCTGGAGACAGCGTTTTTACCGTCTCCAGGCCATCATTTTCTGCCCGTGTGGAAACGGCCAGGGTTTCTTTTTGTGGTTGTAATGGGTGAGAGTTCTCCTGGAAACCTTCATCATGTTGAATCCTGTTCATCAAGCCCTTGGAGTCTTCAGGAGCCAACCCACTTGCAAAGAAGAATTGGACTTGGCAGCATCAGTAGACTGTAAATATAAGGACTTGAAAATGCAACCTGAACAGGACCTTGAATTGTAATGTTAAATGTTGATGTTTAATGTTATTTGTAAAGAGAAGTAAACTGTTTTGTTTAAATTGGGTTCTTTGCAATTCCTTCCAAGTACTGCCCCACAGAACCCACAAGCTGAGGTTACACTCTCCTCCAGTGCATTGTGTAGTTGGCTCTGTCTACGGTGGCAGCCATTTTGTGGATGACTCTGCTTTCTCCAGGGAAAGAGTGAGGGGGAACTGAGGTTGGGGCATGCATGCGCCCTGCACCCCTGCTACACCCCTGCCTGCCCCGGAACACTCCCGCCACACCCTGGAATGCCCCCGCCATGTCATGTACCACCTGCCCCTTTGGCGCTATGCCACTGGTTTTCTCGCAGCTGCCATTTTGTGATTGTGTCCACCCCCCTGCGACCGAATTCCCAAGGCGCCTGCAGGCTCATCAAGGCTGGGTACCCCATTCTAGGCTGTTGTAATGGCCTGCAAACCACAAAGACGGAGAAATCGACATGAAAATTATCATTTATTTTCCAGGACACATGCATATTTCAGCTCAAACATTCATTTTCTCCCTCTCATCTTCCCTCCTTCGAACGATCTCCATAAATAACACACACAAACCATAAATCACTTTCTTTGGCAAGAACCAGATTTTCATTATTTTATACACAGCCACACAAATAGAGTTCTCCGCTTTTGCTAACAGAACGACAAAATGTCACAGTTGCGATACGGGGCATGGGAAAAGATGAACACATGTAAACGTGCTTCTATTAATTGCATTTGGGAAGAAAAGGGCAAGTGCGAACACCACCCTGGGAGAAAAAATAATGACCAAATATGAATTGGAAAGGCCACAACATCAGGGGGAGGGGGGGCAATATCGATCCACATGTCTTTACCAAAGTAATTTCTACTTGACCTAAAATTATTTCTGCTTCCAACTTCAGGTTCTATATGTGAGGACTGAATTTGGCTAGTGGAGATAGAATCCACCAGATTCATGGATGATCCATACGCGGCTGCACACCTGTTGATCTTAGAATCGTAGAATCATAGAGCTGGAAGAGACCCCAAGGGCCATCAAGTCCAACCCCCTACAATGCAGGAACACACAATCAAAGAACTCCTGTCAGATGGCCATCCAGCCTCTCTTCAAAAACCTCCAAACAAGGAGACTCCACCCCACTTCGAGGTAGTGCATTCCACTGTTGAATTGCTCGACAGCCCTTACCGTCAGGAAATTCTTCCTGATGTTTAGGTGGAATCTCTTTTCCTTCACCTTGAACCCATGACTCCTGGTCCTAGGCTCTGGAGCAGCAGAAAACAAGCTTGCTCCCTCACCAACATGACATCCCTTCAAATATCTAAACAGGGCTATCATGTCACCTCTTAACCTTCTTTCCACAAAACTAAACATCCCCAGCTCCCTAAATGTCTCCTCGTAAGGCATGGATTCCCAACCTTTTACCGTTTTGGTTGCCCTCCTCTGGACCCATTCCTCCTCTGGACCCATTCCATCCTTCTTAAATTGCGGTGCCCAGAACTGTACACAATATTCCAGGTGAGGTCTAACCAATGCAGAATAGAGAGGTACAATTACATCCCTGGATCTAGACACTATACTCCTATTGATTCAGACCAGAATCGCATTGGTTTTCTTGGCCACTACATCACATTGCTGAGTCATGTTCAGTTTGTGGTCTACTAAGGCTTCCAGATCCCTTTCACGTGTAGTGTTATCAAGCCAGGTGTCATCTTGGCTCACAAACCACCTGATGATAAAGCTCTGAACTTAACATGGGCTTCTTGCCACCCAATTCTTCCCCCACAGCTCATCTCACTGGCTCCGAGTTCCCACTATTAACCCCTTCAGCAGCACATCCACACCTTCCGCAGTCACAGAAATCACACCAGGAGTCATTTCTCCATCTTAGATAGAAGAACTGAAATTCTTATTCTCCTTTCACGTTTGTTAAGGTTGACTGAAGAGTCTATTAGGAGTCTATTACATTATATGCCGTGATTATTATTTTCTTTTTAAAGCCAATGGAGTGTAAAGCTGCTTTAAGGAAGAAGAGAAAGTGTTGGGCTAAGCATTCCCTAGTGAAATCTGGATGGCAACTCTTTGCCAGAAAGGCTGAAGGCCACAAGTTTCAAAAAATGGAGTTAGTCCAAGCCAGTTTACTGGTTTGGACTATTTAGCTTCTGATTTGTAGCTTAGTGCCGACGCTGTCCTCATGTCCTCTTCTGGTTGTCTTGTTCTTGATTTACTTTATTTATTTCCTGCCTTTTACCCTAATGGGGACACAAAATGGATTTCATCATTGTATTGTCGAAGGCTTTCATGGCCGGAATCACTGGGGTGCTGTGTGGTTTCAGGGCTATGTGGCCATGTTCCAGCAGGCTAGTTCTTATGTTCTTATGTTCATGTTCTAGTAACATTTTCTCCTTAGGAGAGAATGCTGCTAGAACACGGCCATACAACCCAGAAACCACACAGCACCCCAGATTTCATCATTCTTTCCCCTCCATTTTTCCCTCACAGCAACCCAGTGGCGTAGCGCCAAGGGGACGGGGGTACGTGCGACACACTGAGTGTGCGCCAGTGCGGGGGCATGATGAGGGAATTCCAGGATGTGGCAGTGTGAGTGAGGGCATGGCGGGAGTGCAGGACGGACGCATGCCCTGGGCACAGTTCCCCCTTGCTCCGGCCCTGCAGCAACCCTGCGAGGTAGGAACGGCTGAGTGACTGGCCCGAGATCAACCAGCAAGCTTCCATGGCACAAGTGGGGATTCGAACTTGGGTCTCCCAGATGTAACTGTAACTGTAACCACTGTTAAAGAAGCATGAGACTGATTCAGGTGACATAATGCACTCAATATAGCCTTACTCCTTCCAAATGAAATTCAAGATCTTCACGGCAGCAGTGGCGTAGGAGGTTGAGAGCTCATGTTTCTAATCTGGAGGAACCGGGTTTGATTCCCCGCTCTGCCGCCTGAGCTGTGGAGGCTTATCTGGGGAATTCAGTTTAGCCTGTACACTCCCACACACACCAGCTGGGTGACCTTGGGCTAGTCACAGCTTCTCGGAGCTCTCTCAGCCCCACCCACCTCACAGGGTGTTTGTTGTGAGGGGGGAAGGGCAAGGAGATTGTCAGCCCCTTTGAGTCTCCTGCAGGAGAGAAAGGGGGGATATAAATCCAAAACTCCTCCTCCTCCTCCTCCTCCTCTTCTTCTTCTTCTTCTTCTTCTTCTTCTTCTTCTTCTTCTTCTTCTTCTTCTTCTTCTTCTTCTTCTTCTTCTTCTTCTTCTTCTTCTTCTTCTTCTTCTTCTTCAGAAGCTACAACCTATGTTCATCTTTTAACTGGGAGTGGAATGGCTCAAGCCCACATTCAACACGGTAGCCTGGGTAGCCGATAGAGTCGATCCAGCTATCCACTAAGCACAGAATTGTCCACTCAGGCCCCTTCAGAACATGCAGAATAATGTACTTTCAATCCATTTTCAATGCACTTTGCAGCTGTGCTTCGGAATAGCAAAATCCACTTGCAAACTATTGTGAAAGTGGATAGAAAGTGCATTATTCTGCATGTGCGGAAGGGGCCATAGAACAGCAAAAACGGAGAACTAACTTTCCCCAGCACTGTTCCAGAGTAGGAAAATGGCTTTGCGGGGGAGCAGGTAGGCAGACATCTGACTAGGGTCCAGCGAACCTGCATCCACCTCTCTAAAAACCAAAACATGTTGTTTGACCCTCAGGGTGGCAAATAGGTTGGGAGGGGAATTTTCGTGGGGAAATGGGCAACAGGAGAAAGGGTTAAGTGGAGCCGCTCTGCCAGTGGTGCTGTTCAAAATCACTGTTTTCTGAGGAATTCACATCCTGCGCCGTGAATATACTGATTTCACCTTTTTTTTCCACCCAGAGAGATTGCTCAGCTCCTTCAGATGAAAGTGCACCTTGATGGAATCTCTTTGCATGCATGACAAATCCTCCTTGTTCACAACAATAAATATGGGAGGCTCGCTTTGAATCGCAATAGCCGGAACCGCATCAAGAATAATGTTGCTCTACCTCCCCACCCCCAAATCTGTGAACAAAACAAGTTCTAGTTTGTTTTTGATAAAGCCGTCAGATATTGACAAGAAGCAGCAAAAGGTACAAGGTATTTAAGGAAACAAAAACATAAGAACATAAGAACAAGCTAGCTGGATCAGACCAGAGTCCATCTATGGGCTGATTCTCCGGCCCTCCTGACCATGAAGTGATGTGGGGGGTGGGCTTCAGCACTCGTCACTGTTCCTCTTTCCATTAACACTGGCAACGCCCCAATCCATCTGTACAAGACCCTCCCCCCCAATTTCACATATCAAGGCCACGTCTCTTATGCTTCCAGTGTCAAAAACCTGGGCCAGCCACTGAGATCCAGTATACAAGATGAGCCAAAAACAGTATAGATATTCAAAAAGAAAACCTCTGTCTGGCTCAAAGAACAGCGTTAAAACTATACCTTTAATAGAAATAATTAAAAGGTCTGTATCAAAGACCAAAAAGGCCAACAATAAAGAAAAATACAAAACATGAATAACACAATACACATAAGAACATAAGAACTAGCCTGCTGGATCAGACCAGAGTCCATCTAGTCCAGCTCTCTGCTACTCGCAGTGGCCCACCAGGTGCCTGTGGGAGCTCACATGCAGGAGGTGAAAGCAATGGCCTTCTGCTGCTGCTGCTCCTGAGCGCCTGGTCTGCTAAGGCATTTGCAACCTCAGATCAAGGAGGATCAGGATTGGTAGCCAGAGATCGACTTCTCCTCCATAAATCTGTCCAAGCCCCTTTTAAAGCTATCCAGGTCAGTGGCCATCACCACCTCCTGTGGCAGCATATTCCAAACACCAATGACACGTTGTGTGAAGAAGTGTTTCCTTTTATTAGTCCTAATTCTTCCCCCCAGCATTTTCAATGGATGCCCCCTGGTTCTAGTAACAAGTAAGCAAACATTGGTCCTTCCTTGCACAAGCCCCGAAAATGTTGTGCAAACGTTTTCAAAACCACCGTGGTCCGCACTCCCTCCCTTGAAAATGCCTCCTGGCTGCCATTTTGTGGTCGTTTCTTTTTTAAACTTGGTTTCATCGCCTTGTGCTGTGAGATGGTTGGTGCAAGCTCTGAAAATATTTGTATTGTCGAAGGCTTTCACGGCCGGATTCAACTGGTTCTGGTGGGTTTCCCCCCCAAAAAATCTGAAAATATTTGTTTGATTCCAAGCCTTTCTGTGCTGCTTGTCAGGGGGATTCTATCTAAGTGATTGAGCTGTATTCCTACCTCATTGTAACTGCTTAACGCTACAAATCAAATTCTGCTAAAAGATATATGTAACCAGCCTGCTACATGTTGGCACTGCCATCTGGCTTCACATGCTTTGTAGATTGCTAGACTTCCCCCCGACACCCTGATTCCATGACCATGAGAAACAGAGTAGCATCCTTGAGACACAGGCTGATTCTGCATGGGCCCAAAACAATGATGTGAAAATGGTGTGAAACCAGTGTAAGCACTTTTAAACCATTTTAAACCAATTTACATTATTTTCACACTGTTGTTTTTGGCCCATGTGGAATCTGCCATAGAAGAAGAAGAAGAGAAGAGTTTTGGATTTATATCCCCCCTTTCTCTCCTGCAGGAGACTGAAAGGGGCTTACAATCTCCTTGCCCTTTCCCCCCTCACAACAAACACCCTGTGAGGTAGGTGGGGCTGAGTTATCTCGTAGGGGCAGGAAACTAAGTGGCTCTTTCTACGATCTGTCGCCGACCTTGGGGCACCTCAACTCTGGGGACTGTTTTTCACAGTTTCTTGGGAATTCGGGAGGGCGGACTTGCCAAGGATAAATGGGGTGGCAAAAGCCAGGTTACCTCAGAACTGGCTTCACCAAGCTTTGGTGCTTCTCAATAAATGCTACTGATCAGGGGCGGAGCGAGAGGAAATTGCATACGGGGCACGCACGCACCCTGCGCCCCTGCTGCAGTGCCACCTGCCCCTGCCCCGGAACACCCCCAGAATGCTTCCGCTGTGGCTCCGCCCGGGACGTTGCCTCATTGGTGCTATGCTACTGATCAACTATACAGAGTCAGTTTATTGGCTTAAGGTTCAAGGTTCCTTTTATCTTTTGGGTCCCTCACCATCTATGGGACCCGTTTTCTTCCCCCTTTTGGGAGGTTTTTAATGAGGGTTATTGTGGACATTGTTTTACTGATCGCTGCGTTTTAAACTGTTTTAATGTATTTAAGGGTTATTGTATATGCAATTTATGTTGTTCACCGCCCAGAGCCCTTCGGGGGTAGGGCGGTATAAAAAACCCAATAATAAATTAATAAATTAATAAATTAATAAATTGATTGATTAATTGATTAATTGATTAATTACTTACTTTCTTAATACATACATACATACATACATACATACATACATACATACATACATACATACATACATACATACATACATACATACATACATAAATACATACATTCATACATAATAAGACCTAACACTGCCTGAAACCCCTTTGACGGTCACTGAAGCTGCGGCAGAGCATGAAAACAGGCAAAACAAATGGGAACATGAAGGAGTAGGAACTTGTCTGAGGGCCTACCACAGTCACTAGAGTTGCGATTAACAAAATCAGCCTGGAAAACAGGCAGCTAATGATAGACAGAAACATAAACGCCAGTTTTTGTTTGGTGCAGCAATTAGGCAGCTTCTGAGATCGAGATGTTTTCTCTGATACACCTGATCAATATCATACGATTCCTATAATCCATACTTGTTTCTCTCCATCCTTTGCTAATTTTTCTAGCAATAAGATACCCCAAAGGCACGCTGGTAGAGAGGATATCCCGATCCCACACTAAACTTCTGATCAGGGGAAAGACACCCGATTTTGCTGAATGGTGCTGTAGCCGATCCGCCGTGACACCGCCGTTAAGGCTCAGATGGTGCTCCCCTCCTAAGCCCTTATTCTCATCCTCCCATAAACTTTCTCAAGCTGTCGCCCCAAGGCAGAAAATTTCTCACGCTTGCCGCCAAGCCCGTGGGTGAAACTGTGCTGGGGCTTTGAAGAAAATCCATTCAGCCATCCCTTTAAGGTGTTTGAGCAGGAGAAAATAGTAATTATTCAAAGAGCGGAAACGGAGACTTTGCCTTCCTCCACACTGATATACCACGAAGGAGCACACAGAGATCTAGCCTTTGCTATGGGTGTCGTGGGACCCAGAACAAACAGAAGATGCTTCCCCCCCCTCCCTGGCTTTCTGGTGCTCAAAGCAAACATCAAAACAAAATAATATATATATTTTTAAAAACCCTAATAGAAACCCCAGTGTGGTGTAGTGGTTAAGAGCAGGTGGATTGTAATCTGGAGAACCAGGTTTGATTCCCCACTCCTCCACCTGAGTGGCAGAGGCTTATCTGGTGAACCAGATGGGTTTCTACACTCTTATATTCCTGCTGGGTGACCTTGGGCTAGTCATAGTTCTTCAGGACTCTCTCAGCACCACCTACCTCCCAAGGGCCCTTTCCACACAGGCCAATAATGCAGTCCCTAGGGAGCTGTTCGCATGGGGGGCGAAGCTGCATCATAGCCATTTTGCGCCGCCCTCGTCCCCCCCAGCGGCGCAAAGCTGCTGTTTTCCAACCTCGCTCCCTGAGCGAGGTTTTTGGGAAACAGTGGCTTCCAACCGCTGCCATGCAAACGGCAGTGGCTGGAAGGCGCCATTCCCCCCTTACTCAAATGCCTTACTGAGATGTTTTGCAGGGCAGGGGGGCATGTCCCCTGGCCTGTGCGACGCGCCGGAGGGCGTAAGGCATTTGGGGGAAGGCGCAGCCTGCGCAGGGGCCGTGCTGTCTTCTGCACCGCAACCGGGACCGTTCGTGCTAATGGTCCCCGGGGGGGGGGGTCGGCGTCATGTATGCCGCCCCAACCCCCAGCGTGGCCATGCGGAAACAGCCAAGGTGTCTGTTGTGGGGAGAGGAAGAGAAAGGAGCTTCTAGGCCACCTTGAGTTTTACAGGAGAGAAAGGTGGGGTATAAATCCAAACTCTTCTTCTTGCTCACACTCCGCTGGGAAGCATTCCTGCCTTATTCAAGTCAATATTAGCTGTGTAGTTCCTAGACTTATTAGGCTGAACCTAGCAACCACTGGGAGGGTGGGTGGTGGGGAAATGGTGTGGGAGTGGCATTTCCTGAGTGATGACATCACTACTGGGTAATATCCAGAAGCAATGACCAGAGACTCGTTGGCTCCAGGAATGACCAGAAATCTATTGGTGTTACCACAGAGCTTCTGGTTTTCCTAGAGCAGGGGTAGGGAACCTGCGGCTCTCCAGATGTTCAGGAACTACAATTCCCATCAGCCTCTGTCAGCATGGTCAATTGGCCATGCTGGTAGGGGCTGATGGGAATTGTAGTTCCTGAACATCTGGAGAGTCGCAGGTTCCCTACCCCTGTCCTAGAGCTACTATCATCACTTCCAGGTATTCCTCAGTATTCCTTAGGTGATGGCAATGAGTTTTTTAATGGTAATCATTTTTTTTCAAGTTTAATTTTTTTCCACCAACCAGGAATTTGGACTGGGGGATGCCTCGTCCCCACTGGCAACGCCATAGCAGCTCTATTTTTCTTACAGGATTACAAAGGACATGTTTAGATAGGTAGATCCCCATGGGTCAGTTTTGCATCTCTCACTCAGCCATCCTCCCACCAACCATGTGCAAAGGAAAGGAGAAAGTAGAGAGAGAAAGAGGGGATACATGTTTTCTCCCTCTGCCGTTATATTGGAACTGCTCTGAGCACCTGATAAGGTTGGTGGAGAAGAGATTTAGGAGAGGCACAATGAACTGCTTCTTCACTCAAGAGCGAAGTAATGGCTGGAATTCACTGCCCCAAGACGTAGTATGGCCACTAAGCTCAGGTGGCTTTAAAAAGGCTACTTCAGAGAAGATAGCTTGTTCAATAGTTATTGGCCATGATACATCCTCCATGGCAAGAGGCAGAATCCTTTTCAGGTATAGATTTCTAGGCTTTCTGGGGGCCTCGGATTTGTCATGATGGTAGGCAGGCAATTGGCCTTCTCCAGTTGGGCTCAAGTTGCAATAAAGGTAAAGGTTCCCTCGTGCAAGAACTGGGTTATTGCGGACCCATATCACCACATTTCCTAGGCAGACTTTGTTTATGGGGTGATTTGCCATTGCCTTCCCCAGTCGTCTCCACTTTATCCCCAGCAAACTGGGTACTCACTTTAAAAACCTTGGAAGATTAGAAGGCTGAGTCAACTTTCAGCCGGGTATTTGATACCAAATTCTGTCAGGACCAAATTCTATTTGTGAACAGAGCTTGAACTGCAGTGGAAGGAAAAGAGTTTGGATTTATATCCCCCCCTTTCTCTCCTGTAAGGAGACTCAATGGGGCTTACAATCTACTTTCCCTTCCCTGCCCCCACAAACACCCTGTGAGGTGGGTGGGGCTGAGAGAGCTCCAAAGAACTAGACCAAGGTCACCCAGCTGGCAACTGCTGGAGTGCACAAACTAATCTGGTTCACCAGATAAGACTCCACAGCTCAAGTGGCAGAGTGGGGAATTAAACCCAGTTCTCCAGATTAGAGTGCTGCTCTTAACCACTACACCATGCTTATAACTCTGCATGTAACACCACCTAAAACACTAAACCTTCCTTCCTTCCTTCCTTCCTTCCTTCCTTCCTTCCTTCCTTCCTTCCTTCCTTCCTTCCTTCCTTCCTTCCTTCCTTCCTTCCTTCCTTCCTTCCTTCCTTCCTTCCTTCCTTCTTGCCATACATTTTGACCAGATTCTAAATTCCATCTTCTCCTGCAAGAACTAGAGCAGTTCAATTGCTTCATAATGTTATTTACTGACCTGACTGTCCACCCAAAATTCTGGGCCAGGACGTTAGAATGCGCAATCATGCCTCCAGCTGACGGCCTCCCAGAATGAATGAGAACAACCTGGTAGATTGGAAGAGGCGATTGCTCAAGCCGGGACGATGCAGCAGCTTCCATGCATCAAGCCAAGAGAGCCGGGCTCGACCTTTTCCCTACAGCAGGAACCTTTAAGCTTCCCCCTGTCACCTGCCGCCCCCATGGATAGCTAAAAATATGACCAAGCGAGATGTTTAAGTGTACCCTGGCGTGGATACAATGCAGCAATTGAAGGTGCGGTAATTGTGCATCTGGAAAAGCTAATAAGCCACAGGCTGTGCTTCATTCGGACATGTCGGTTCGTAAAACCTGCCCACCTGAGCCACCCTAAATTGCAAAGTTGGAGGCAGCAAAATGACAGTAAATTAGTGCTTGCTGGAGAAGAAGAAAACGATGGAGAAGAGTTTGGATTTATGCCCCACCTTTCTCTCCTGTAAGGAGACTCAAGATTTATTTATTTATTTATTCTTTCAACTTTTATTCTGCCCCATCCCCAAAGGGCTCTGGGAGGCGCACAACAGACAGTCACGTATAAAGATAAAACAACTAAAACCTTTAAAATCAGCGATAAAAATGAATACTAATGAATAAAAGTGGCGTCCAGCAACCCCATTTTAAAAAAAATCCTCTCTCAAGAGGGAGGAGCGGCAAGTCCCAAGATGGCAAGAGGCCCAGATGTAAAGGACCGGGGGCGGGGGGGGGGGGGGAGCACCATCAACGGCTGGTCCCTCCAAAGGCCCACAGGAACAATTCCGTCTTACAGGCCCTGCGGAATTCAGTAAGGTCCCGCAGGGCCCGGATAGCTGGTGGGAGAGCGTTCCACCAGGCTGGGGCCAGAGCCATAAAGGCCCTGGCCCATGTGGAGGCCAGCTGTATCACTGAGGGGTTAGGGACCACCAGTAAATTGGCCTCCACTGAACGAAGAGGTCGTACAGGGACATTTGGGGTGATGCGGTCTACAAGCTCCTTTCCCTTCCACTCCTCACAACAGACACCTTGTGAGGAAGGTGGGGCTGAGGGAGTTCTGAGAGAACTGTGACTAGCCCAAGATCACTCAGCAGGAATATAGGAGTGCAGAAACACATCTGGCTCACTAGATAAGACTCCACCTCTCATGTGGAGGAGCGGGGAATCAAACTACAGCGGGACCTCGGTTTGCGTTGGTAATCCGTCCAAAAAGAAACGATGAAAACCAAAACTGATGAAAACTGAGGCAAACTTTTCCATAGGAATCAATGCAAATCCAATTAATCCATTCTAGGCACTCCAAAAAACATACCAAAAACACATTTTTTGGTGAATAGACATAGTGTTTAATGCTGAAAACAGTAACAAACAATAACACTAGGACTAGCTTCAGAGCCAGTGGACCAATGTTGCACCAGAAAGCTGTCCAATGAGGTCTGTTTCTGATGCCTCTTTAAGTTTTGTCTGAAATTGGGCAAGACATTGTCAATGAACAAGTTGCAGACACGGCCTGCAACAGCTTTGTCCGGGTGATTTTTCTCCACAAACCCCTGCACCTTACTGCAAATCAATGAAAACCGAGACAAATTTTTCACTGAAAAAAATCAATGAAAACCAAAACAGATGAAAACCGAAGGCAATGAAAACCGAGGTTCCACCGTACCTGCTCTTAACCACTACAGCACACTGGCTCTCGACCGATTCACTAGAAGGTGGGGGTAGAGCAACGTAACTTCAGTTCACGTAACTTCAGTTCACAGACCCGTACGAGGGTGGCTATTTATGAAGGTTTCTTTTAATTAGGCATCCCCAACCTTCTTCTGAGCCTGCGGGCACATCTGGAATTCTGACACAGCGCAGTGGATGAGTAACAATAACGCAGCAACAATTTGGAAGTAAACACAATGCAGGACGCGTATTTTTGTGCTGCTGCAGCAGCTGCTTGCCAAAGCAATCTCTTTTCAAAATCCGCGACTCGCTAATCAAATTTCCATTAGCCCAGGGGTCTTCAAACTAGGGCCCTCCAGATGTTCACGGACTACAATTCCCATCAGCCCCTGCCAGCATGGCCCAATGACAGGGCTGATGGGAATTGTTGTCCATGAACATCTGGAGGGCCCTAGTTTGAAGACCCCTGCATTAGCCAATCAGAAGCCTTGCTGGGCAAAAGGCATACCTGTGGTGGTGCGGCTGGGGCGCATGCCATTTGGTTATGTAGGGGGTGCCCACCACTCCCCCCGCCCCCACATGACCAAAAGGCACATGCCCAGGGACGAGGGTGACCCCGTGTCCCTATAGGTGGTACGCCTCTGAGTTCAGTCCAGTTCTTGATTCGTCTCATTCAAGCAAGGCACACAGCAGCAGCAGTGGGACATACGTCCCATTGCGTTAGCAAGGCCTGAAGGGAAAGCTTCCTCGGGAAATACAAGATTGCTTTTCAGAACGCAGGCACGCTTGCAGATTGCCGCTTCATTTGTAGTGGCACAGTGCTGATTGCAAGCAGGCGAAAAATAAAAAATCAAAGAACAAGGGTTTTGGTATTCACCTTCCAAACCCAACAATAAATAATTACGCCTCCCTTGCTCGTGTAGCTAGAAGCAAATGTCTCCACGGCTGCCTGACTCTGCCTTACCCCCGCCATGGCACAACCAAGCCCACGGCCTGTGGACCCACAATCTGAGTTTGCAATGGGTCACTGGAACAGGCCAATAGGCCCTTTAGTCTTTCCATTGGTTGGTTTCGGACCAAGAGTGGATTTTTGCAGGCAAGTCAACGTGTCACTCACCAGCCCGGCTCATTTGGCAAGGTGGACAAAGATGCCTGATAGGTCTGACAACAGCCGTTGGGCATTTCTGCAGAGGACTGAAGGCAATTGGGAATCAGAGTCCATCAGCAAAAGAAAGCAAGAAAAAATAAATATTTCAAATTTGTCACCTTAAGAACATAAAGGCAGGAAGCATTTAGGAAATGACAGCCAGCGTGGTGTAGTAGTTAAGAGCAGTGAGGCTCTAATAGGGAGAACTGAGTTTGGTTCCCCAGTCCTCCACATGAAGAAGAAGAAGAGGAGGAGGAGGAGGAGGAGGAGGAGGAGGAGAAGGGGGAGAACCAGGGGGCATTCATTGAAAATGCTGGGGGGAAGAATTAGGACTAATAAAAGGAAACACTTCTTCACGCAACGTGTGATTGGTGTTTGGAATATGCTGCCACAGGAGGTGGTGATGGCCACTAACCTGGATAGCTTTAAAAGGGGCTTGGACAGATTTATGGAGGAGAAGTCGATTTATGGCTACCAATCTTGATCCTCTTTGATCTGAGATTGCAAATGCCTTAACAGACCAGGTGCTCGGGAGCAACAGCCACAGAAGGCCGTTGCTTTCACATCCTGCATGTGAGCTCTCAAAGGCACCTGGTGGGCCACTGCGAGTAGCAGAGAGCTGGACTAGATGGACTCTGGTCTGATCCAGCTGGCTTGTTCTTATGTTCTTATGGATTTATATTCCATCTTTCTCTCCTGTCAGGAGACTCAAGATGGCTTACAAGCTCCTTTCCCTTCCTCTCCCCACAACATATACCATGTGAGGTAGGTGAGACTGAGAGAGTTCGAAAAAACTGTGACTAGCTCAAGGTCACCCAGCAGGAATGTAGGAGTGGGGAAACACATCTGGCTCACCAGATAAGCCTCTGCCACTCAGGTGGAGGAGTGGAGAATCAAACCCGGTTCTCCAGATTAGAATCCATCTGCTCTTAACTACACCATGCTGGTTGACCTTGGGCCAGTCACAGATCTTGGAGAACTCCCTCCGCCCATCTGAAGGTAGGCACTGGGGAAATCACTTCTGATCATCTCTTGCCTTGAAAAACTTACCAGGTTGCTGTAGGTTGGTTGCAACAGGCATTTTCCAGCACCACCAGCTGAGCAGTTACCTGCTTATAAATGTGCTAAAGATTTTTTTAAAAAAAAATACCCCCCAAAATGCAAAATAATGAAGATACTTGATGCTTGCAAAGGATTGGCGGCACTTCTAAAAATCCCTAGGGCTGTCGCCCAGATTAGCCCTGCAAACTACACCTCTATGAAGCACCGAAACCAATAGAATGCCATCTGTTTGAGCCACCCCCTCCTCCAGTTCAATGTGGTTCTGCAAAAAACAGTTTTCCTCTGGGGGAGGTTTGCAGCCAGAAGCTGCAACTGCCTCTTCTCTGTGCCAGCATTTCCAACTCCTGCAGCCTTACGCCAAAGACCTGGGTTGGCAAAGCTCGGAGCTAATTCTGTAGGCATGTCTGGTCTTTACACCAGTAACCTGGATGATTTTAGCTAAAGAAAGGGGGAGAAACACAAACATTGCCCCAAACGTTGGAAGGAAGAAATAAAGATATTCCACGGATTGGGGCAGTCCAGAGTCATCAAGTTAGGATACTCAAACTGTGAGAGTCTGTGGCCCCATCTGCACATGCAGAATAAATGCGCTTTCAATCCACTTTCAGTGCACTTTGCAGCTGGATTTTACTGTGCGGAATAGCAAAATCCACTTGCAAACAATTGTGAAAGTGGTTTGAAGGTACTCTATTCTGCATGTACGGAAGGGGTCTATGCTGGAATGCAGAAAACCATTGTTATCTTAAGGAACCAAGTGTTAGGCCACAATTTCTCATGTTGGGTCTTTTCCTTTTCCTGATGCCTTCCATTTTCCCTCTTTCCTTTTCGTTGTCTTTCCCAGTGACTCCTGCCTTCTGATAGTATGACCAAAATGTTGATAGCCTCAGTCTGGTCATTTTGGCATCAAGGAAGAGTTTGGGCTCGATTTGGTCAAGAAGCGGGGCAAATAACGGAGCGTGTTATTATTATCCTACTTTTTTTGGGGGGGGGGGGGGGGGTAGATTGAAGGACACAGTGGAGCATCAGGATAAGAGACTGATGACCAGAGCATGAAAGCAGAATTTAGACTTAATTCGCAGTCTGGGCTAAACAAATCAATTTCCTTGAGATTATTTCCAGAGAGGATTTAACACGATATACTAGTCCCAGTTTTGTGGAAACCAGATTCTGGGTTGAATCCCAAGAAGCAGGTTGGTCTCTTTTGTGCCGAGCTGGGAAATGTGAGACTAAGTGATAACACCCTTGTAATTCCTTTGCAGTATGATCTACATATATATAAAAAGTTAACAGCGACTTTGTTAGTCACTTCCTAACGCCAAAATGGCTGGACGGATCACCCCCAAATTTTCACATGATGTTCCTCCCCATTCTGGGCAGGTAATCGGACCTTCAAATTGCCAAAAGTCCATACCTGAGCCAGGTAAAATGTCTTTTCCTGGCACACCAGGCCACAAAGCTGGCTGTGTTTAACTGTCACCCTTAGAATGTTTGTGCAGCATGTCTGTGGCCTGAGAGGTTGGTATGCCCTTAGAATGTTTGCGCAGATGGGCTGAGATGAGCAGTTAAAATAGTAAATAGGTAATACTGTTAGGTAATAATATGAGTGGAAATGAAACACATACACACTTTGCCGTGTGAGACGTCAGGTGGGGTTTCCCCCCTCCCCGCACACACAGGTAACTTTCACTCTCTGTGCCTCACCCACTGCTACCACACAACACACATACTCTCATATACATCCAGCTCATCCTCACACACCTCACTCTGGCCTCCCTCACATCCAACCACCACTAACCCACTTCCTCACCCATATTCTCCACAGCTCTCTTTTACTAAAAGCGAGCTGGAGTTTGCCTTTTTCTTCTAAGAAAATCCGTGGGGTGGGAGCGAACCAACACTACTGGCTCCGCTTCTTTTGCACATGGCCCTTTAAGAACCCAGGGAGCTGGCCTCGATCTGAGCGCCTCACCCCCCTGCCTCTGCTGCCTGACTGGGATAGCCTCCTTGCCGCAGTTCTGCCTTCCCCAAGCCAGGACTGTGCATGTCAACCAGCCTCATGGACAGCAGGATTCGCACTCTGGACAGTTCTGTTGTGGAATGGAAAGGGTTACCTTATACTAAAAAAACAACACACCACCATATAACAATGTGAATTGAAAAGGGAAAGAGGGATTCCATTTGACCACCCCAAAAGGCAATGCTGCAGATCATTGGACCTGCATGGACATCTGTGCGGGTTGCGGACTGTGATGAGAAGGACAATTGCCACAGCAACGCGTGGCCAGGCCCCGCTAGAAAATAATAAACTAGCAGATTTGAGATCTGACTTGGATCACCCCAGCTAGCCTGATCATGGGAGATCTTAGAGGCTAAGCAGGGTCATCCCTGGTTGTTACTCTGATGGGAGCCCCCCAAGAAGTTCTAGGTTTGCTACGCAGAAGCTGGCAATGACAAACCACCTCTGAATGCCCCTTGCCTTGAAAATCCCTTTGGGTTTGAGCGGTAGAAGCAGCAGTGGCATAGTGGCTAAGAGCAGGTGCACTCTAATCTGGAGGAACCGAGTTTGATTCCCTGCTGTGCCACTTGAGCTGTGGAGGCTTATCTGGGGAATTCAGGTTAGCCTGTGCACTCCAACACATGCCAGCTGGGTGACCTTGGGCTAGTCACAGTTCTTCTAAGGCAGCTCTCTCAGTTCCACCTACCTCATAGGGTGTTTGTTGTGATGGGGGAAGGGAAAGGAGTTTGTAAGCCCCTTTAAGTCTCCTTATAGGAGAGAAAGGGGATATAAATCCAACTCTTCTCCTTAGAAGCAGATTTAATTTTCAAGAGGGAAATTGTAGAAGGTTAAGGCTGCAGCCTAACCTAGGATTTCTTTTTCTCCTCTTTCTTTTGTTATTCTTCCTTCTTCCTAAATAGTACTCTATGTCCAGACCAGACAGACTAATTTAGCAAGGAAAAGATTATCAGTTTATAAAGACTCTGGAGATATTGATATGTGTTCATGATTGTATATCCTTGGAATTTTTTTATTTATATGTACAATGTATGTTCTTTTTATATTGTTGTTTTTAAAACTTTAATAAGTTTAAAAAAGAAAAAAAGAAAATCCCATTGGGTTGGCATAAGTCAGCTGTGACTTAACAGCAATATACAGCAATACAGATACATATTGTCGAAGGCTTTCACGGCTGGAATCACTTGGGTGCTGTGTGGTTTCCGGGCTGTATGGCCGTGTTCTAGCAGCATTCTCTCCTGACGTTTCGCCTGCATCTGTGGCTGGCATCTTCAGAGGATCCTCTGAAGATGCCAGCCACAGATGCATAAACAACGTCAGGAGAGAATGCTGCTAGAACACGGCCATATAGCCTGGAAACCACACAGCACTCAAATACAGATATGCTCTCTGTGTGTGTGCGTTTTCATACTCCTCCAAAGACTGGTAGGTCCAGCACTGATTTCTTAAGGGCTGGAGGAAAAACAGAAGAGAACATCACAGCAACCATCTCAGTCCATCCGCCAGAACTTCAAGGAGAAGAGAGTCAAAAGAAGACGCAGCATCCTGACTTTGTAAACCCCAAAGAATTTTTTTTCCCCAAATGACATCCAGGTGGGTCAAGGGGATATTAACAAATTGGCTCCTGAAAACCTAATAGACAACGAGACTATAAAGCAGAAATAGAAGCCCCGTTCTTTAGTTCCATCTGCTGCAAATGACTACCTTGCCCTGCGATTCTATTGATTTGCCTGTACTATATCAAATTTTAATCACCATAAAATATAGGCTTATACAGCTCTGCCACCGACAAGTGCTCTTTGCTGGCAACTGATTATTTTGGGCATCCCTGGAAACTTGCAGAAGGGAAGGGGTGGGGAAGTAATCAACACACAAATAGGCTTCATAAAATCCTCTGTACGGTTTGTTCATGCAAAGTGACCTGGATTTATCCACCTTCCGCAGTGAACGGAGCAGGAATCACACGTCAGTCAGTCACCACTTAGCATAACAAGCTGATACATACTTCAAAATCAACACATGTTGTAAAATCAGACCCCCATCCAAACAGAAAAAAAGAAAAAAAACTGAAAAAAGGAGAGAGAAAAGAAAAGAAAAAAAAAAGAAAAAAGTGAGAGAGCAAAAGAGATAGAGAAAAAAGTGAGAAAAGAAGTGAAGAAACGACTTCCAGTTCAAGTAATTTTAAAAAAAACCTTAAACGCCAAATATGACTACCCATTTTAATTATTGTTTAACCAAATTCCAGCACTGAAGGTATGTTAACATATTTTTATATCCTGTCTTAGGCTGTTTCTGCCACGGCATTTGGCGATGGGGGGTTGGGTGGTAGTATTCCATCAGCCGAATTCCAACCCCCCCTGGGACTGTTGCATGAAGCGGTCCCAGAAAGAGCCGGGAAGCAGCTGGCCCGTGGAGCACCCGGGTCGCCTGGCCCGAGCCACTATCGTGGCCCGTGGCGTCCCGGTCTTCGCGTCAAGCCCGAGGCCTGGGGACACGCCCCCTTGTCCTAAGTGAGTGCTCCGGCGTCGCAGGGCAGGGGGCGTGTCCCCAGGCCTCGGCAACGCACCGGACGGCCATGGCCACGGTAGGTAGAAGGCGGAAGGGGGGGGAGGGCGCCTTGGAGCCGCTGCTGTTCGCACGGCAGCGGCTCCAAGCCGCCGTTTCCCATAAACCTTCCCAAGCGAGGTTGGGAAATGGCAGCTTTGCGAAGCAGCTGCGCCCCCTGTGCGAATGGCTCCCTGGGGACGGCGTTTTTGCTGTCCCCAGGGCGCCATAATCCGCCCATGCAGAAAGGTCCTTAGTTTGTAAGTATTCACTAAATGGCTGCTGAATATTAATAGTAGTTTCCAAGTTCTTCTTTTTCACTAACTCAGTGTAATGTATGGATGTGAAAGTTGGTTCACGATGAAATCTGACGGAAATAAAATTGATTCCTTTGCAAAGTGATGCTGCGGGACAGTTTCACGGATGCTGTGGACCTGCCACAAAGAGAAATCCGTGGGATTTAGATCAAGTCAAGCCTGAATTCTCCCTAGAGATGCTAAAAATGGCAAGACCGAGGCTGTGGCCTTTTTGGTCATATCAAGAGAAGAGAAGAATCACTGGAAAAGACAACAATGCCGAGAAAAGTTGATGGCAGAAGCAAAACTCTTGCTATTAACTGTTTATTGAAGGTGACCGCTGCTATAGTTTTAAGGTTTTGTATTATTTTTAACTGGGATTATTCAATTTGTTTTTACTGTGCTTGTTGTTGTTTTGCTGTACACTGCCCTGAGCCCTTCGGGGGTAGGGCGGTTTATCAAATCGAATAAATGAATAAATGAATAAATGAATAAATGAATAAATGAATAAATGATAATAATAATAATAATAATAATAATAATAATAATAATAATAATAATAATAATAAGAAGAAGAAGAAGAAGAAGAAGAAGAAGAAGAAGAAGAAGAAGAAGAAGAAGAAGAGTTTGGATTTAGATCCCCCCTTTCTCTCCTGCAGGAGACTCAAAGGGGCTGACAATCTCCGTGCCCTTCCCCCTTCACAACAAACACCCTGTGAGGTAGGTGGGGCTGAGAGAGCTCCGAGAAGCTGTGACTAGCCCAAGGTCACCCAGCTGGCGTGTGTGGGAGTGTACAGGCTAATCTGAATTCCCCAGATAAGCCTCCACAGCTCAGGCGGCAGAGCTGGGAATCAAACCCGGTTCCTCCAGATTAGATACACGAGCTCTTAACCTCCTACGCCACTGCTGCTCCTTTTTTTTTCTTTTTTAAATATATACATCTATTTTAAAATATGAAAATTACCCAATGTCCTATGGTTACATTTCTCATGAAGCCTTCAGGGTAGTCCATCCAACTAAGACTCTGTCTAGCAATTCAAGTATACAGCGAATCTGCAGGTGGTCACTTCAGGTGACGGCTGTATCAGGATCGGACCAGTTCGTCTGTGACACATCAGCGACTGGGCTCGATCCATTGGGAGGTTAAAATAAAACAAGACCAGGAATTGACTCTATAAGGGAGAGGAATTGACTCTATAAGGGAACCCACAGCCCTCGATCTGTAAGGCCTTATCAAGGCTGTTAATGATACGATGTTTTAGAGGACATCAATTCATTGGGTCACTATAAGTCAGAAGCAGATTTATGGCATTTAACCCTGATCCAGTATGCTTTGTGGCTGTGGATGCTCTAATCACAGTATGTCACCAGCACTCTACTTTTCTGTTACTATTATTTATTATTCTGCTACTATTATTCTGTTGCTATTATTTTACTGTTCTTGCCATCAAGTCACTTCCGACTCTTGGCTATCCCATGAATCAATGTCCTCCAAAATGTCCCATCGTTAACAGTCTTGCTCAAGTCTTGCAAACAGAGGTCTGTGGCTTCTTTAGGTTGAATCAATCCATCTCATGTTGGATCTTCTCCTTTTCCTGCTGCCTTCAACTTTTCCTAGCGTTATTGTCCTTTCCAGTGACTTTTCTCATATGGCCAAAGTATGATAGCCTCAGCTTAGTCATTTTATCTTCTAGGGAAAGTTCAGACCTTTTTTATTACGGAAGGTTTAATTCTTCTGCTCTTTCTGGTCTGACTTTGTTTTTTCCCTACACAATTAAATTGCAAGCGGTTATGAGAGAAGTGTGCTGGCTACACATGTTTGAGACGGAAAACAGCCACTGCTGACTCAGCTCCTTGGAACTTAATTCTGAACACCACAGGTAAATTGCAGATGCTCATTCAGATTTACAGCCAAGACTTACGACTCCTAAGAACATAATATAGTGTGGCAGCAAATTCGATAAATAAATTGGGTTGGATCCTGCCAGCTTTTCTGCTAATGGAAGCGCGGAGAATGCCTATTTTAAATCTCTAGAAGGTCTATGCCAGGGATTATGGCCCTCGAAAAGCCACGCGTGATGGGAACTGAAGTAAGAAAGGCAGGTAGACAAGATCAAGTAGGAAAGTTGGTGGGATCCAACCCATTATGCATTGAAGAAGAAGAAGAAGAAGAAGAAGAAGAAGAATTTCTTCTAGGTCAAATAACTTTGTGTCTTAAACTTCATATCCCTGTCTTCTAAGAAGGAATATTGGATGTGTTCCACCTTTGGCCATTGTCCTTCATACTGACAGAGAGCAAAAGATTTCTTGATTCTGGTGTTGCCCCCCTCAACCAAACCAGTTACATTTAATATTCACTATGCCAAGGTAGGATGAGTGTAGAAGGGGAAATGAAAGTTGACTGCACAGTCGAAAATGCCTGGGAATCCTGCAGTATATTTTTAATCGGCTCTTGTCAAAGTCCCCTTTGGATCAAGAGCTTGAATAATGGTAGCACATGAAGGCCTTTATTTCCTTTAATGTAACACAATGTGGGTCAGAATTTGATTTTTAGGAGAATTCAGCCTCAGATCAGATTCTCTGCCAGAGTATTGGATGCTCAGCTGACGTTTGAGACATGCCTCAACAATGTCATGGCTATATTTGGTTGCATGCTGAATAGGGGCAGAGCGAGGGGGAACTGAGTCTGAAGCACGCATGCACTTTGTGCTCCTGCCACGCCCCTGTCCGCCCCTGACCCACCCCAGAACACCCCCACAGGGGAACACGCCTGGTGCGTTGTGCCCCCCTTGTCCCCTTGGTGCTACACCATTGATGCTGAATGCTGGTTTGTTTGCTATCTAATAGGGACCACTACTGGGCCAAGGATAAGGATATGAATCAATTGTATGTAGGTAGCTGTTTTGGTCTGCAGTAGAAGAGCAAGATTCAAGTCCGTAAGCACTGCATAGCCAAATAAGATTTTTAGAAAACCAGCTTTTGGAAGCCAACATTCCTTTCATCAGAAACCGAGGACATGGACATAATTCTACATAATTTCTACATAATTTCTGGACTTGATTGTTCCAATGGGAAGTGCCTCAACAGGGTGTTGGGGTGGGAAGGGGCCTTTTTAAAATTTGCACACAAGCCCATGTGCCCCTGAACTACTCATCAACACATTTATATGGCAGAGAACACGACCGCAATTCTCATTATATCTACAGGGGCTGCACGGCCCTAAATGAGATGCCAGCATGCCCTTGTAAATATTGTTACCTCTTACAAAATCCATTGATTTTTCTCCAGAAGCCGGGGGGAGTGGGGTGGGTGCATTACTATACACATTTACTCAAGCAGAACTCATATTTGTATAACCTTTTGTTCTTCTAGAGACATACTGCAGGATTGCGCATGTAAAAGAAGTTAACACACACAAAAAGCCCAAGTCCCTTCAAAACTGTCCATGTGTCAATATTATTTGGGGGAGGGAGGGAGAGCATAAACATTCGTTTGGGAAAAAAATATCTCACAAGAATGCAATTGTGCAATGGTCAAAGAATGCTATAGGTTTTTTCCCTTTCTTTCGGAGAAGGCTTCCATTTAATTTTTAATACATGTCTGCAAAATATCTTTTCCCGGAAAGAAAAGTGTGTTCTCCTTCCCAAAATTCAGCTTTGTTGTCTGAAGAAAACTGGAGCAGAAACCAAATCTTAACAGAACCACAGAATAGCAACAAATTAAGGGACTGCTCATCCTCACCAAACAAAACCCTGAATGCATAGATTGCAAAACCACGTAATCTTCAAAGCACATAAACCTCTCGGAGAGCAGAGAAAGTCATCCCCATTCCATCTCTTACCAGTGGAGTTTACGGACCGGTCCTGCCGCCGCAAATCCACCTCTAAAAGCATTACTCCTTCCACTTTTAATATTGCATTAAGAGTTTTAGGCAGACAATCTAATAACTGCCCAGTGTACTTTCTAATCTATTTCCGTCAGCTATGGCACGCTGGGATATCACTTTGGCTGCGCGCCTTGCACATACAACTACCCTGCTTTACTGCTTGGCTGGCAAAGGTTTAAGAGAAACCTGTTTGTGGATGACGGAGATGTTATTGACAAGGCACAGGAAATATGGGTTATCTACCAGTGGATTGGAATTATAGCAAAACACAGGAACCTGCAGGGCAAAATCATATAAGTAAATAGATTTCGCCAAACACAAAGACCAACGCTAGCATTAGATATATCATTGTCAGAAATGAAACATCAGCATGACAACATAGATGCTTGCTTTGGACTCAGGTAATTTTTTAAATAACACCCATGGATGGAAATTTGAAGCATGGAAGAGGTATCCCTTGTGTACTCTGTCTCGGAAAATGATGTTAGTTCGGTCAGTTAAGGTGCAATCGTCAAGAAAATTATATGTTTCCATATAGAATATCATCCCAAATTAATATGAGAATTATCATTCATTTTTACACACATGCAGAAGGTCCCAGGTTCGAATCCTGGCATTTCCAGCTAAAAGGGCCAAGGAGTAGGGGATTTGGACACTTAAGATCTGAGACCCTGGGGAGCCATCGCCAGTCTGAGTAGAAAATATTGATTTTGATGGGCCAGTGATCTGACTGAGTACAAGGGAGCTTCATATGTGACCCCCTGTGACTTTCACAGGAGTGTGGTAGAAACATTTCCGTTCACTTCTGCAGCCACCATTTCAGAGTTGTCATCATTTGATTTTTTAAAAAGCACCAAAAACTGATGCCTGGACACCATAATTTTAGCTTTAAAAGGGGCTTGGACAGATTGATGGAGGAGAAGTCAATCTATGGCTACCAATCTTGATCCTCTTTGATCTGAGGTTGCAAATGCCTTAGCAGTCCAGGTGCTCGGGAGCAGCAGCCACAGAAGGCCATTGCTTTCACATTCTGCAGATGAGCTCCCAAAGGCACCTGGTGGGCCACTGCGAGTAGCAGAGAGCTGGACTAGATGGACTCTGGTCTGATCCAGCTGGCTTGTTCTTATGTTCTTATGGTCTTAGTGGTACAGGACATGCTTTGCACATAGAAAACCTCAAAGTTCAACCTCTGGAATCTCCAATTAAAAAGACCCCAGGACATAGAGCTGGAAGACATCTTTGCCTGAGGTCACGGAGAGTCTCTGCCAGATGGGGTGAAGACAATACTGAGCTACACGGACTAATGATCTGATTGGATAGAAATCCAAATGTTCAGGGGAATGAAGCCGGAGGCAACTTACAACCTGCTGGAATCTGGAATAAGTGGAGCTCCTAACTTCCTTTCCAACTAGTGTAGGTTATGGTGGTAGAGTTGAGGGGCTACCCTCTGAACTGGGTTTATTTATTTATTTTATTTATTGGTTATATTTATATACCACCCTCCCCCGGAGGGCTCAGGGTTCTGCTCTGGGATGAAACAGCTTTGCAGGAAATAGCTATGCTAAAACATTGCAGTGGTATACTCAACTCTTGCTCCTCTATCTTGCATGCTGACAGCCCTCACGCAGAAACACATGTAATGGCATACTGTGTCTGAGCTGAACAGCCAATCCCTTTGGCACAGGTATGGATTGCAATAATAAGACGACGTGGCAATCATTTTGTGGCTTGCCTCACCTCCTGTGGCAGCCATTTTGTGGCAGCCATTTTGTTGATGTCCCTCCATGCTGCGTCAGAATTCCAAATGTGCCCGCAGGTTCAAAATGGTTGGGGACCCCAGTGATAAATAAAACTTGGGCAATTTGAGTTTGTTGGGCTGGCTGCCAATTCTGGTTGTTTCCAAGTCCTGAGATTTTTGAATACCTTTTTGAAATTCAAATATTCCTTTGCCACATAGCTGTCAAGACAAGGTGTTACACTGCTGTCAACAACAACACAGCTTACCTCCACTAACTTGTTGGCATGTTCGCGGAAAACTTGTGCATATTCCTTCACTTCTTTCTCATTGCCGCTCTTGGCTGCTTCGATGAGAACCAGTAATGGAACGTTGGTCTCAAGGAAGGAATCCGATATGTGATCCATCACCGCTTTCCGGAGCTGTGACAAAAGAAAGCAGAGGGTCATAAGCAGTGGGATTTTTATCTTTGTGCTGGTGTCATAAATATGATCTTGCCAGTTTTAACCAAACTACCAGGGAAGTGGGGTTTCCAGCTTTTCCTTGGTGGTGACTTATGGTGACCCTGTAGGGTTTTCAAGGCCAGAGACAATCAAGAAGTTGTTTGCCATTGCCTGCCTCTGCCCAACAATACTGGACTTGCTTGGTGATCTCCTACCCAAGTATTAATCAAGGATCACCCTGTTTAGCTTCTGGGATCTGATGAGATCAGACTAGCATGAGCAATAATTAAGGCATATTCCACTCGGACCAGGGAGGCGGTGTCCCACCAGCATATATGATGCCGGTGGAGCCCCAGGGCCTGCAGAGGTGCCTCTGTTTCCCTTCCCTACATTTACCTTCTCCCTGCAGAGCTCCACAGGGATGGGGAGGCCTGCCCATGCTGTCCTTCGACCCCTGGGGGAGCCTCCAGTCTGGTGCCTCCGCTGAAAAGCGGAGCCTCCAGTCTGGTGCCGCTGACAGGGAAACGTTTCCCAAATGCCTTGCTCATTGAGTGAGGCAGGAAAACAGTGTTTTCTTTGTTTCCTGCCAGTTTCTGTGGAAAAGCATGGTGCTGCCTCAGTGGAGAGGCAGCATCCATGTGAACAGCGCCTCTGGAACACAGGACTGACCCTTCTTAGCTTTGGAGATTTGATGACATCAGACTAGCCCCAGTCATCTTTGCCAGGGAGCCAGAGAGAGGTGGAAAGTGCCATCAAATTGAAGCTGACTTACGGCAACCTCATACAGAAGAGACGTTCAGAGGTGGTTTGCCATTGCCTGCCTCCGCATATTGACCCTTGATTTCCTTGATGGTCTCCCATCCAAGTGCTAAGCAGTGTTGACCTGGAGAATCCTGGTCAGTGCATTTGACTGACAAGCCTACACTAAATGTTGGGAGTCACAGAGACCAGGATTGAGCAGGATCAAATTCACCATCAGTGGAATGGAATTTTCCTGCCTGCCTTATTACCCTGAAAAGGCAGTCTCCACTTAAATTGGGGGGGGGGGGGGGCAGCTGGACAGAGGGAAAAAGGGATTAAATGATCAATGTACACCAGGATGCTATCAAGTGAGAACTCTCAAATAAGGGTTGGAGATTCGGACGGTCTGAATCTGGATTTTGACCAAATCTGCATTGATTCGGACAGATTCATACGAGCAGGGTCCGAATCTGAACTGTCCGAATCCCATCTGCCAAATTGCGTTTTAATTTTTTGGGTGTTTTTTCTTGTTTTGGCTTGCACCCCTTTTGGGGGTCTCCTTTTGGGGGTCCATAACTTTGGGACACCAATTTTGGGGGTCCATAACTTTGCCCCCCCTCAACCAAACTTCACCAAACTTGGGGAGTATCATCAGGAGAGTCTCCTTAAGATACCCTGAATTTTTGGTGCTGATATGTTTGGAAATGCACCCCCTGCAGGCCAAAACGCAAAAAAACACCAAAAACGCATCTAAGAATCTCGGATGCTGCTGTAATTTCGGGTGGATCTGAGCCTGGCAGGCTCGGATCCCAGGAGATCCGAACCCACACACCTGAACTGGGCCTGAACCTGAACTGGGGCCGAATTTTTTTCCAATCTACCAACCCTAGCAGGCAGTTGTAGGAAGCTGAATCAAGTTTTGCTAAAAAATAATATGAAAGGGAAAATTATAATGGGAAAACAGTATTTAAATCTAGTGAAATACACACTCACATCACACAAGAGCTAACTTGAGAAAAGAGGAGGTGGGATGGGTGATAATTATCAGTCTTGAAGGGCGACATCAAAGGCAGCAGGACCAGCATTTTGGAGGACAAAAGCTGATTCCTTAACAAGTGAGGGGGTCAGTTAGTGCATCCAGGACACACACACAGACGGGTCCAAGGAACCTGTTCGTATACCCTAAGACAATCAATGAGATGACATGAGATGCTATGGCCTGGGAAAGATCTCAGAGAGATCAAAGGGAGTGATTGATGGCTTTTCCGGCTCTTGGAATCAAAAGGGAAAGAAGTCTTTGAAGGTTCGCCACCACAGAGATGCTGACCTGGTGAGAGAACAGTCTGCTCAGAGAGCCAATAAGATCACTTCTGAGGGGACACAAATGAACTGCCCCCTTTGTGTATCCAGCTACTTCTTTAGGCTATGAGGAAAAAAATCAGCTGCCTACTTCCTCCCTCTCTGCTAAGGGTTGTAAACAACAAGGTGGATCCCAGAACTGTATTCAAAGGGGAGGACACCTGTTTGGGTGGTGGTGGAGGAGGTGGAGGAATTTGGATTTATATCCCACCTTTCTCTCCTGTAAGGAGACTCAAGTTGGCTTTCAAACTCCTTCCCTTCCTCTCCCCACAACAGACACCTTGTGAGGTAGGTGTGGCTGAGAGAGTCCTGAGAGAACTGTGACTACCCAAGGTCACCCAGCAGGAATGTAGGAGTGCAGAAACACATCTGGTTCACCAGGTAAGCCTCTGCCACTCAGGTGGAGGAGTGGGGAATCACATCCGGTTCTCCAGATTAGAATCCACCTGCTCTTAACCACTACATCAAGAGGCGTGTGATGGCTAATAGCCTCCCTGCTGAACTTTACCAGTGTCCAGAAAATTTGTTCTTGGGAAGCTGGGACTGACACAACAGCAATCTGCAACAGGAAAGGGAAATCAGGAGGAATGACCAATTTATTCTGAAGCCAACCCACTGGCTTTGCTTAGAGACACCGGGAGGAGATGGGATTTGTATTAATAAGAACATAAGAACAAGCCAGCTGGATCAGACCAGAGTCCATCTAGTCCAGCTCTCTGCTACTCACAGTGGCCGACCAGGTGCCTTTGGGAGCTCAAGTGCAGGATGTGAAAGCAATGGCCTTCTGCGGCTGTTGCTCCCGAGCACCTGGACTGTTAAGGCATTTGCAATCTCAGATCAAGAAGGATCGGTAGCCATAGATTGACTTCTCCTCCATCAATCTGTCCAAGCCCCTTTTAAAGCTATCCAGGTTAGTGGCCATCACCACCTCCTGTGGCAGCACATTCCAAACACCAATCACACGTTGCGTGAAGAAGTGTTTCCTTTTATTAGTCCTAATTGTTCCCCCCAGCATTTTCAATGGATGCCCCCTGGTTCTATTAGGTATCTGTGTTTGGGGCCAGGGAGTGGCTGGCAATTAGTAGGATGGTTGTTATGAAGAACAGAACCCCACTGCTGTGCATGACACTGTACAGAACAGGGGTGTCCAACTCTGGCGCCCCAGATGTTCATGGACTACGATTCCCATTAGTCCCTGCCAGCATGGTCAACTGATCATGCTGGCAGGGGCTGATGGGAATCATAGTCCATGAACATCTGGGACGCCAGAGTTGGACAACCCTGCTATAGAATAACATACAAGCAGAAACTACACGTCTCCATTCTCAAGGAATGTACAGTCAAAGATTCCATAGTAAAAAGTAACAATACAGGGATATTTCCAAATGAAATTATAGGTATTTAAGAGTTGCTTTGGTTGAGGGCGGGAAGTACAGAAATTAAGCCACTGAAGAAAAAAGTGTCTTTTGAGGAAGGATTTGTAGGAAGAGAGGAACTGGAGTCAGAAGGTTCCCTTTGGGTCATATTTGGGCTGGGACAGGGACACAAAGGAGTCAGTTTGCACAGACTGAAGAGTATAAGAAAGAGAACTGAGAGAATTCAAAGGAGGGAGAGTTACTAGAAGAAAGGCTTTTTAAAAGCCCTGGGCTTTGAAACAAATCACCTGGGTTTTTCTTTTTAAAGGAAGAAAATCCAACTCTGCCTATTGTAGCGACGATCACAGCCAAGATCAGCGAGGGGTGGATTACAATAGCGAGCGATTATCTCACCTGACCTGCAGTCCGACCCAAAGAGACATCACTTGATGAGACTAATTTCTCGCCACACCCTCAGGTTGTGCAGTTCCTAACCCACGGGTCTTTGATCAGAGCACCCCCCTTCATTTTGAAAAGACCAAATTAAACACCAAAGCTTCAAGAAAGATCTAACAGGGCTGTCACCGTATCAGGGAACAACTGCTATCCCGTAGATTAATTATTTATGTTTTAATCATCTTTGTGGACCCCTCAGAAAACTACACAATATGTAACTCTGAGTTGCAATAATCCATCTTGAGTCCCTGCAAGAAAGATGGACCATAAATAATGGAAATAAATGAATAAAATAAAACATTATTGGATGTTCCATTCTATTGACTACTATGTTTAGTTATACTGTACAGTCCACATCACGTGTCAGTGAGAAAGGTAGATTATAAATAGGATAAATGCAGTGGTGGGATCCAAAAAAATTTGTAACAGGTTCCCATGGTGGTGGGATTCAAACTGTGGTGTAGTGCCAATGGGGCTGGGTGGGGCACAATGGGGGCGTAGCTGGGCATTCCTGGGTGGGGCTGTGGCAAGGACGCAGCCGCTATGCCGGTCCTTGGGCGCGAAACAAATGCACACAGGCGCAGTCTGCCACGCACACCGGTGAACCTCCTGCTAGACTGCTTCAAGTTCTGCGCACTACTGTTGAGAGGAGGGGCGTAACTAACAAAAATCACGTGGCAAAACCACCAATTAGTAATCCCCTCTCGGCACACACAAATAAACAGTAACCTACTCTCGGGAACCTGTGAGAACCTGCTGGATCCCACCTCTGGATAAATGGAATAAAATAATAACTAATACTAGTGTATTCTATTTTCAGTTCTCGTTGCTAAATTAACCCCATCTCCTTGAGACATTTTGATTATGAATTCTCGTAAGCCAGCATCTGAATCGCTTTATGAATCGACTGACTGAATC
Source organism: Sphaerodactylus townsendi (assembly GCF_021028975.2). NCBI lineage: Eukaryota > Metazoa > Chordata > Lepidosauria > Squamata > Sphaerodactylidae > Sphaerodactylus > Sphaerodactylus townsendi. The sequence continues at coordinate 82,421,126 of NC_059434.1, forward strand.
TTTGAAGTGTCCTTGCATGAATGTTGAAAGGTACAGTTAACAACTTTTACATATGCAACGGGATAACCAAAAAAAGTTAGCAATCCATCAACAACAGCCTATAAGGCATGGCTTGACAAAATCATTTGTTAAACCTGACAGGAGAGCGAAGGCGAGGCATTCTTCTAATAGCTTGAATGGATACGTGACAAGGGAATATTAATTGTCCCAGACAAGATATTCCAAAGCATTAGATCAGCGCAACTAGTCTGTTTTATCCAATTAGAGCAATTCATCAATGTAAATAACTGTTGAGGTGCTAATTTAACGTGGTTCCTCCGCACACGCTATGTACGTATGTACTTTGGTGAAGCTGAAAAGCAAACCAATGGCTGATGTCTGTGATTCTTTTCATAAGAATAACAGTATTTGGCATGGATACAACCGCCGGTTAATTCACTTACAAATGAGTTTTTCAGAGCCTATGTTTACTCTGTCACATGTGGATATGGAAAGATCAGATCTACCACATTCTCAGGAAGCAGCTATAACGTCTGAAGATAATGTCAGAGGGCAGCCATGTTGGTCTCCTGTAGAAGTCCAAGTACAAGAGATTCCCTTTGTCAGACACTAGTCAGTAGACAAGAAAAAGGGATCGTTGACCATTGAACACTAATACCCTAAAAATCTGTATAAGCTCAGAAGTTTCCTAGAGAGGCCCAGATAGGAGCAAAGTCTAATCCTTGATCTTCTCTATTCCTACCACCTTGTCCTTTTGCTTACAGCTCTCTCTCTGTGGTACTGTCAAGTAACAGATGATTTATGATGACCTCATAGAGGTTTCAAGGCAAGAGAGGTTCAGAGGTGATTTGCCACTGCCGGCCTCCACGTGGGCTGAGAGAGTTCTGAGAGAACCGTGACGGGCCCAAGGTCACTGAGCAGGAGTCATGTGGAGGTGTGGGGAAACAAACTCAGTTCCGGGGACACTCAAGTACTTTCTGGTTCATGTTCTGAGAGCCAATCACAATCAGGGAGCTGGGTTTTCGGTGCTGTTCCTGTCAGTTCGGCACGAACGAGAAATTTCGGGCTATGCCTCGACTTGCGGGGCTTCAGTCAGAAGGCTGCAGAGAGATAAGTGGTCAACTTATAAAGGACTTGATCAATGGCAAACCAGAAGGGTAGGATAAGCTTGGAATCTGCCTGCCCACAGCAGGTAAACCCCTGTCCTCATACCTGGTCCCTACCTGGAGAGAGCGGGGGTAAAAGGGACTGGAAAATGTTCTCCATGGGGACACTCTAGGAATGTTCCCATTTCTCATAATTAGGGTACATTAAAAAATATTTTATTAAATTTGTTACCCCACCTTTTCCCAGCCAAAGGCTGGGCTCAGGGCAACTTTAACACATATTTAAACAACAACTAGGGTCAAGTGCTCATATAATTAACAACCACAAGACCATAAAATCACAATAAACATTCCATCTGTGAAGGCGACTAACCTCCAATTCTGTTAGTGATGGCGACTAACAACTAAGTTCACATTAGGGTACCCACCAAGGGTCCCACAATAGCTTAAGGAATTCCGCCACCATCACTACCCCTCCCCCCGAGATTTTTCACTCTGCCGCAGTTGGGGGAGAAGCCAGGGAGTTGGAAAAGGGACCATGACTGCCTCAGCAAAGGCCCGCTGGAACATTTCCATTATGTAGGGTGGTGAGAACCGCAAAGGATTGCGAAGAGCTCCAAGCGGACCTTGATAAATTACGTGAGTGGGCTAAGAAATGGCAAATGCAGTTTAATGTAGCAAAATGCAAAGTGGTGCACATAGGAGCAAAAAATCCAAACTTCACATACACACTACAAGGGTCAGTACTATCAGTTACAGACCAGGAAAAGGATTTGGGCATCTTAGTTGATAGTTCCATGGGAATGTCAACTCAATGCATGGCAGCTGTGAAAAAGGCAAACTCTATGCTGGGGATAATTAGGAAAGGAGTGGATAATAAAATTGCAAGGATTGTCATGCCCTTATATAAAGCCGTGGTGTGACCGCACTTGGAGTACTGTGTTCAGTTCTGGTCGCCGCATCTCAAAAAGGATATCGAAGAGATAGAAAAAGTGCAGAGAAAGGCAACGAGGATGATTGAAGGATTGGAGCACCTTCCTTATGAGGAGAGGCTGCGGCGTTTGGGACTCTTTAGTTTGGAGAGGAGACATCTGAGGGGGGATATGATTGAAGTCTATAAAATTATGCATGGGGTAGAAAATGTTGACACAGAGAAATTTTTCTCTCTTTCTCACAATACTAGAACCAGGGGGCATTCATTGAAAATGCTGGGGGGAAGAATAAGGACTAATAAAAGGAAACACTTCTTCACACAACGTGTGATTGGTGTTTGGAATATGCTGCCACAGGAAGTGGTGATGGCCACTAACCTAGATAGCTTTATAAAGGGCTTGGACAGATTTATGGAGAAGTCGATCTATGGCTACCAATCTTGATCTGCCTTGAACTGAGATTGCAAATGTCTTAGCAGACCAGGTGCTCAGGAGCAGCAGCTGCAGAAGGCCATTGCTTTCACCTCCTGCCTGTGAGCTCCCAAAGGCACCTGGTGGGCCACTGCGAGTAGCAGAGTGCTGGACTAGATGCTCTGGTCTGATCCAACAGGCTAGTTCTTATGTTCTTATGCAGGCCCTACAGAACTAGCCAAGATCCCATAAGGCCCTGATGTCAGATGGTAGGGAGTTCCACCAAACCAGGGCCAGGGTTGTAAAAGCCCTGGTCCTGGTCGAGGCGAGTTGGATACATGAATAGAACATCACCCAGATATAACATCATATCTTCCTTTCCCAGGTACCCTCCCCCCGTCAAAATCCCCATACATTTGCACAGGCAGTACTGGCAACTCTGCAGTAGCATCCTATAGAGCTGTTCTTTGGGGAGAGAGAGAATAAAGCTACCTATGCATTGGTGATCCCAGCGACTGTTTTATTGTTATTTTCATTGTTTTATTGTTCAGTCCTAACTCTGATTTCATTCCGAGGGTGGGGAGTGTTAAACTGTCCTCTCAGACTAACACTTTCTACTGTATCATTTTTGTTGTTGTTTCTGTCTTAAACATATGCCTTAGTACTGCTTAGAGCCACGTACAGAGTGAAATGACCCAACATGGAAATGAGACAGTAACACCCCAGCGGGAGACTGAAGGCTCTCACTGTTTATTCAAGTATTATCCACTGTCTCACACTCGCTGGCAAGGCAAGTTTATGGGCCTTTATTCGCAAACAGAATTTGCTTCCAGTGATTCCCCGTTTAGTACTAGAGCTCTCATGGAGCCATTGACAACCTTATTACTTGTTGCTAGACTACAGTTGCAATCATATATTGATTGGTGCCAATGGAAGAAAGCACTTTCCCACCAGAATGTAATCACACCTGAAGAAATTGAGCCTTCCCGTCAACTGGGGTGGAAAAGAGTCATGCCAAACGAGGAACTGCAGTACAGAAGAAGAAGAGTTTGGAGTTATACCCCACCTTTCTCTCTGGTAAGGAGTTTCAAGGCAGCTTACAGCAGTGGCGTAGTGACTAAGAACAGTGGCTAAGAGCAGGTGCACTCTGATCTGGAGGAACCGGGTTTGAATCCCAGCTCGCCGCTTGAGTTGTGGAGGCTTATCTGGGGAATTCAGATTAGCCTGTACACTCCCACACATGCCAGCTGGGTGACCCTGGGCTAGTCACAGCTTCTCGGAGCTCTCTCAGCCCCACCTACCTCACAGGGTGTTTGTTGTGAGGGGGGAAGGGCAAGGAGATTGTCAGCCCCTTTGAGTCTCCTACAGGAGAGAAAGGGGGGATATAAATCCAAACTCTTCTCTTCTTCTTCTTCCTCCCCCCACAACAGACACCTTGTGAGGTAGGTGAGGCTGAGAGAGTACGGAGAAAACTGTGACTGGCCCAAGGTCCCCCAGCAGGAATGTAGGAGTGGGAAACAAGTCTGGTTCACCAGATAAGAGTCCGCCTCTCATGTGGAGGAGTGGGGAATCAAACCCAGTTCTCCAGATTAGAGTCTATTGCTCTTAACCACTACACCATGCCAGCGTTGAGATCTTCTGTTGAAAAAAACATTGCAAGCCACAAAAAGAGATAAAATTTACGTAGGGTATAATTTGTGCAAACAGACCCCATGACTGTTTTTACATGGAAAATAACTGTGGAGTGGGGGGAGGAGCCTTTCTCCCCCCCCCCCCACATCATCCATCTGAGTTTTGGGGTTTCCATTTGTGTATAGAGGGACTATTTCCTGCAGCTGCTGTGTGGAGCCTGAGCTGGGCTCCTGGGACCCAACACTTTACAAACAGGACTGTGTTTGGGTGCTGTCTGGTTTCTGGGCTGTATGGCCATGTTCTAGCAGCCTTCTCTCCTGACGTTTCGCCTGGATCTGTGGCTGGCATCTTCAGAGGATCTGATGTTGGGAAAGCAAGTGGAGTATATAAACCTGTTGGAGTGTCCAGGGTGGGTGAAGAAACATTGTCTGTGAGTAACAAAGACGACAACCAGGTCAATAGTTGAGGGCATCTGAATAGAAGTATGAGTAACAATGAAGTCTATAGCATGGGAGTAACAATGGAGATAGCAAGGTCACTGGTGGGAGCATCTGAATAGAAGTATCCTGGCCTTTGTTTCCTTTGTCTATAGTCATCCTACGTTTGTGTGGAGCTGGTTAGACACTGTCTTGACTCTAGTATTTTTCAACACTGGCAGCCAAGTTCTGTTCATTTTCATAGTTTCTTCCTTTCTGTTAAAATTGTCCATGTGCTTATGGATTTCAATGGCTTCTCTGTGTAGTCTGACGTAGTGGCTTTCAGAGTGGTCCAGAATTTCTGTTTTTTTCAAATAATATTCTATGTCCAGGTTGGTTTATCATGTGTTCTGCTATTGCTGATTTTTCTGGCTGAATTAGTCTGCAGTGCCTTTCGTGTTCTTTGATACGTGTCTGCGTTGTTTGGCTCTGTGTTGTTTGGCTCTATGTCTCCCCACTTTTAGAATCATGGAAGAGACCAAAAAGCCATCCAGTCCAACCCCCTGCCATGCAGGAACACACAATCAAAGTACTCCCAACATATGTTCATCCAACCTCTGTTTACAAACCTCCAGAGAACGAGATTCCACCACTCTCCGAGGCAATGAATTCCACAGTCGACAGTCAGAAAGTTCTTCCTAATGTCTAGTTCAGTGGTGGCAAACCTATGGCACGGGTGCCAGAGGTGGCACTCGAAGCCCTCTCTGTGGGCACGCGAACACAGAGTTCGCCATGTGGGAGGTGGAAAATCACCCCCCCCACACACACACACATCTAGGCTGAGCATGACGTGTGCGCACCGCGGTGAGCAGGGAGTACTTGTCTGGCGGGCCTGGTGCTTGTGCTCCGGGTGGCTGCTGCCCCGGGGGGTGGAGGGCACAGAGGAAGCAAAGATGCCAGAGAGGCACAGAGCGGTGCACGCGGGACTTGCTGGAGGCTAGAGCAGGCTGGCCCCTGCTTGAGCGGGTGGGGCGGAGGAAGAGGGAGCCAACCGGTTTTTTCTAAACTAAAACCTCAGCATTCAGGTTAAATTGCCAGGTTGGCACTTTGTGATAAATAAGTGGGGTTTGGGTTGCAATTTGGGCACTCGGTCTCAAAAAAGTTCGCCATCACTGGTCTAGGTGGAATCTCTTTTCCTGCACCTTGAATCCATTACTCCGTGTCTGAGGCAGCAGGAAGGAAAAAACTTGCTCCCTCTTCGACATGGCATCCCTTCAAATATTTAAACATGGCTATCATGTCCTCCCTTAGTCTTTGCTTCTCCAGACTAAACATCCCCACCTCCAGACTAAACATCCCCACCCGAAGCCTCTCTTCGTAGGGCATGGATTCCAGACCTTTTACCATTCTGGTTACCCTCCTCTGGACCCGTTCCAGCTTGTCAATATCTGTCTTAAATTTTGAAGCCTGCTATGGTTTTAAGGATGTCTGAACAAGGGGAGAGAAAGATGGCTCAGCTCCTGTTTCGCAGGAAGTCGATTTTGTCCCACTGACTGAGTTACCAAAGCAAAATAAGTCACAGCAAATGGGGGGGGGGGGGGGGGAAAAATGCTTCTGGCAAAGTGTTTAATATGCATTTTTTTAAAAAATAAGAACCCTTGGGTGTATCTGCACAGAACTGGGACTTGTCGAAAACAACGTTTGTTCTTGAGTATGCAGTCTGCCGGGCAATCAGCCATAATTTGACGAGGGTGGGGGAACACTCGAATTGTCTTCTTGCTAAGGATGCAACGTGACCAGGTACTCAGGACGGGAACAGCTCGCTTTGTGCTTTCGAGTTCAAACTGCCACATAACAAAAGATGTTGAAACAAAGGGAATGTATTAAATATTTACTAATTGCTCTAAATGGCGCTAGGCGCCCACAGTTAGCCAGCCTCAGCATTAGCATTAATCAAGGTATTGACCGCAGTAAGCGTTGGGAAGGTTAAGAGTGCACCGTAGATCACTTGGCTCCACTTGCCCGATGAAAAGAGGCACAGACAGACTGTTTCTGTTTTCCTATATTCAAACTGCTCATGAGACATGTCAGGTGGGTGGACAGCTGTGTCAGTCTGCAGAAGGACCAGATTCGAGTCCAGTCACAGCTTGGAGTGTCGTGGCGTTGCAACATGCCATCGAGTTGCGATGGTTTCATGGCACTCTGTTGGCATGACGTTCCAGGAGAGAGTTCAATTACACCTTAGGGTGCCATTCAGTTGCTATGTGCTGCTGAATTGCAACTGACTCACAGCAACCCAATGTGCAGGTCATTCCAGGGAGGAGGAGGAGGAGGAGGAGGAGGAGGAGGAGGAGGACGAGGAGGAGGAGAAGAAGAAGAAGAAGAGGAAGAAGAGGAAGAGGAAGAGGAAGAGGAAGAGGAAGAGGAGGAAGAGGAAGAGGAAGAGGAAGAGGAAGAGGAAGAGGAAGAGGAAGAGGAAGAGGAAGAGGAAGAAGAAGAAGAAGAAGAAGAAGAAGAAGAAGAAGAAGAAGAAGAAGAAGAAGAAGAAGAAGAAGAGAAGGAGGAGCAGGAGGAGGAGTTTGGATTTATACCTCAACCTTCCTCTCCTGTAAGGAGACTCAAAAGAGCTTACAAGCTCCTGTCTTTTCCTGCCCCCACAACAGACACCTTGTCAAGTAGGTGGGGCTGAGAAAGTTCTGAGAGATCTGTGATTAGCCTAAGGCCACCTCCATTGATGGTAATCAGGCTGTCCTCAACCAGGGCCAGAGTTTTTCTGCTGGGGTGACCTCAAGTTAGGCACAGTTTCTCTCAGAACTCTTTCAGCTCCACCTACCTCACAAGGTGTCTGTTGTGGGGAGAGGAAGGGAAATATGAGTAAACTGCTCCAAAAAGGGAGGGGAAAATGTAATGGCAGCCAGGAATCACAATACTAGAACCAGGGGGCATCCATTGAAAACGCTGGGGGGAAGAATTAGGACTAATAAAAGGAAACACTTCTTCACACAACGTGTGATTGGTGTTTGGAATATGCTGCCACAGGAGGTGGTGATGGCCACTCACCTGGATAGCTTTAAAAGGGGCTTGGACAGATTTAAGGAGGAGAAGTCGATTTATGGTTACCAATCTTGATCCTCTTTGATCTGAGATTGCAAATGCCTTAACAGTCCAGGTGCTCGGGAGCAACAGCTGCAGAAGGCCATTGCTTTCACATCCTGCATGTGAGCTCCCAAAGGCACCTGGTGGGCCACTGCGAGTAGCAGAGTGCTGGACTAGATGGACTCTGGTCTGATCCAGCTGGCTTGTTCTTATGTTCTTATGTTCTTAATCATTTCAAAGGGAAGAGTGTGAAAATACATAATTGAACAGAGGGTACTGAAAATGTTTTAGGAACGTTTTAGGGGATTTGCATGGAAAAGATCTACGCATCACTTCCTGTTAGCAGGATCTTATTATGTCATTTTTGGACCACTTAATATGTCACAATGATACTTATGCTGTGCTTCAGGTTTCGCCATTTAGATTTCTGGTCGATTCTGAACTTCTGAAATCCTAATGCCTTCTTTATGGGACGATTCATTTTGTTGACTGTACGGACTCGCTGTGTGTAATCTGCCTTGAGGCTCTTTCAAAAAGGCAGACTATAAAATGTAAATAAAAATAAAAATTTCCACAGCAGAACTATGTGATTTCCGTGTGTGTGTGTGTGTGTGTGGGGTCCTTAAAGCAAGGAGGGAAACAAGATCTTAGGGTGCCACCGTTCCGTGAACCTGGTAAGAATCAGGCCCTCCTGGCAATTTTTTTTAACTGCTAAATTCTCATCTAAAAGAGCATCGGCAGCCGCGGATTGTCTGCCCGTAACGTGCAGTTTGGCTCTGAGTATCACTGCCCTCAGGTAAACAGGTGCTGTTACAAATTTTGTAGATCTGTGGATCAAAATGCAGTTGCCAGGTATTGGATGACCCACGAAGGAAACCCGCATCTAACCTGCAAAATAGACTGTTACAGTTTTTCATTTTCGACACCCTGCAACCCTCAGGTCCCTTCCGCACATGCCGAATAATGCACTTTCAATCCACTTTCACAATTGTTTAGAAGTGGATTTTGCTATTCCGAATAGTAAAATACAGCTTCAAAGTGCACTGAAAGTGGACTGAAAGTGCATTTTTCTACATGTGCGGAAGGGGCCTCAGTTCTGTCAGACATGGCATATCTTTGCTTATTCTTGTGCATAAAGTCGTCAAAGGTTTCTTTTTCACACCCAAGTCTCTGTCTTGATGATCGTCTGAATGCTGTCGTCCACAAAGATAGAACCTGCTGCTGCAGTAGAACGGCTACATGATGCAGACCACCAGCAAATTCATCTCCCCATCCCCCAATTGCTGTGAGGCTGTTTCTGCACAGCCAAGGGAGAGAGCCTGCGTCGGCATTAATCATGCCGATGCAGGCTCTGGGATGCGCAGCTATTGGAACAAGCTCCGCACAGCCGTGTATTCCCCTCCCCGGCCCCAAATGCCTCCTTACCTTCTGCTGGCAGCCATCACTCTGTTGTCACTCTGAGGAGGGAAGGGGACATGCCCCCATGGCCAGAGCAACGGCTGAAGCACCGGAGGCCAGGGGGCGAGTCCCCTTCCCTCCTCAGAGCGACGACAGAGCGACGGCTGCCAGCAGAAGGTTAGGAGGCGTTTGGGGCCGGGGAGGGGAGGGGAAAACACCAGCTTCCACCTGCTGCCGTTCACATGGCAGCGGATGGAAGCCGGCATTTGCAGGAAAACTCGCTCCCCAAGCGAGTTTCGAAAACACGGTTTGGGGAGGCACAGAGTGCTGCTGCATCGATTTGGCAGTGGCGCCTGTGCGAAGGGTCCCTGCCAAAACGGTATTTTACCGGGCTGAAGCTGTTGCTTTCAGCCCGTGCAGAAACCGCCTGAGTTTGCAGGGTCTGAATCAATCAATAAATACCTTCGCCAAGTTAAAGTCCTAATTGTTTTGTTAAAAGGACATAACTGTAAAGAGGCAGGTGCACAAGTATCAGGTGAGAAATGCCCACAGTCCAGAAGTCCACGAGGGTGTTTTTTTCGTTTGTTTTTGAATGCTCGTGTGCCAGGCATGCCCGTGCAAACTTCCAGACGATCTCTGGCAGCGCCATTCCCCCTGGGCCTGGTACTTCAGCACTGACCCACAGAGAGCTTGGACAACAGATGAAGCGGCCATTGCCTATGGCGAGGAAGGCAATTTGCAATCAGAGAGATAGACAGGCCTCCCGTGGATCGTCTCTGACAGTGTTTTCACAGCCTTCAAAAGAGGCCCGGTTTCATAACAATTTGGAACTAGTCTGGGCCGTGCCAAGTTACTTCAAACGCACGGCCTCAGCACGACATGGTGGGAATGCGGTTGCTTCAAGACGGGGCACCACACGTCAATGGAGCTCTAGCCTAAATCCGGAAGCCAAGTGAGGGAGCTTTGATTTAATTTCATTTAGTAAAGCATTTCTATCACATCTTTCCTCCCAGTTCAAGGCAGCTTACGATAATCATTAAAGGAAAATGATTTCAGTCTTAGTGTGGCGGGGGCTTTGAGGGGGGAGCGTTTATTATTTATTGTACTTAAAATATATGATTTACTTGGGACTTATGCGGGGTGAACTAGGGTTGCCCACAGTGTGGAAACAAAACAAAACATCTTGTAATTAGCTGGTTTTAACTGGCTTTAATGTTTATGTTTTGTATTGATTTTATATTATTATATTTTTTATTATGTATTGATATGTAAAGCTGCCTTGAGTCCCTTGGGAGATGGGTGGGGTACAAATGTTAAGCATAACTAAATACAAATAAATAAAAAAAAAACATTTTCTGTTTGAAACCAAAAATGAAATAAACCCCAAATCCAGCCCACAAAAAGATGCCTGTCAATTTGGACTCCCTCAAAAACGTGAGCAAACAGGCTTTTTTGAACAGTGCCTACTGAAGATCTCAAAGGCGGGGCCCCCCTTAAAGGCGGGGACCCCATTCCATGGAGCCACAACTAAAAAGGCCTCGGTAGATGCAAGAGGGCTACCCTAAAAGATGGAACAGCCAACAGGGTGTCTGATTTATTATTTAATTCATTTATACCCAGGGCTGGAGCAAGCGGGAACTGTGCCCAGGGCATGCTCCCTGCACCCCTGCCATACCACGCCCCCGGAACGCCCTGCCATGCCCCCTCCACGTCCTCGCCACACCTCTGCACTGGCGTGCGCCCATGCATCGCATGCCCTCCCAGCCCCTTAGCGCTACGCCACTGTTTATACCCTCCTGTTCTACCCAGTAGGGTCCCAAATTGGTTTATATCCTCCTCCTCTCCTGCATTTTATCCTCACAACAGCCCTGTGAGGTATATTAGTCTAAAAGACTGTAACTGGCCCAAGGTCCCCCAATAGGTCCCATGGCACAAGTGGAAATTTGGGTTGCACATTTTAAGCACTACACCACACTGTTTCCACACTGATGTCTGTAGGGACACGTGTACAGAGACAGTCCTTCCAATATGTAATTCCTTCCTGGAATGTATTCTACCAGGCACTGAATGATCTGAACGGTAGGAATTAAGTTTGGACCTACACAGTCTCGAGCAGGTCTATGTTTTACTGAATGACACATAGTCACCTGAAATATGGAGACAGCATCAGCAAACATGAAGTGAAGATTAAATTAATCTGAGCTCAGTACTTAGGCTGAAAGGAAACGACAGCAGGCCCACGAGAGCAAACCAGAAGCATTCAAAGAGTCTCTCGCCATATTCTCCGAATCGCTGCAGAGTGTGATAAAAACAGACCACGTCACAGCGATCCGCCATCTCCAAAAACAAGATGGGGAAAGAGGCAACTGAAGAAGCAATTGGAAGTGCAGGTAAGGAACCAGCTCCCCGTCTCCTCCCATGCTGAGAACTCAGATCTGATCAAAACAATTTGCAGTCCACCAGTGGTGGGATCCAAAAAATTTAGTAACAGGTTCCCATGGTGGTGGGATCCAAACTGTGGCGTAGCGCCAATGGGGATGGGCAGGGCACAACGGGGGCATGGCCAGGCATTCTGAGGGCAGGGCATTCCTGGGCGGGGCTGTGGCAAGGACGCAGCCGCTGCGCCGGTCCTTGGGCGGGAAACGAATGCACGCAGGCGCAGGCTGCCTCGCATGCTGGTGCACCTCCTGCTGGACTGCTTCAAATTCTGTGCGCTACTGCTGAGAGGAGGGGTGTAACTAAGGCAAAAATCACGTGGCAAAATCACCAATTAGTAACTGCCTCTTGGCACACACAAATACTTAGTAACCTACTCTCGGGAACCTATGAGAACCTGCTGGATCCCACCTCTGCAGTCCACCGTTAGCATGTGGCAGCCACAAGCTGTGATCCGCTTTGGCTTTTGGCTACGTATTAGGTTTTAGCTTAGCTATGTTTAGTTTGAGCTTAGCAAATAGACACTGCGGTTTAATGTTAGTTTAATGTTAGTTGCTAGGTTAAAGAAATTGTATTATTTATTAGTATTAGTCCTAATGGTTATGTATTAGGTTGGCCTCGCTGTGTTTAGCTTTAACTTAGTGAAATGGAGATTGTGTTTAATTTTTGTTGCTAGGCTAGAGTAATTGATATTGTTGCCACTTGATTGTTGGAGTGTTAGTTTTAGATCGTTATGCCATTATAGCAGCTGTAGATTGTAGTTTCTAGGTTATGGTGCTCTCTATAGTTTTATGCTACAGAAATGGAAAGTGCCATCCAGGTTTATTAGTGTCTATTTATATTGATTATGTTGCCTTATAATTTTGATGTTATAATTATTGCGGTTGTTGTTCATAATAGAATAGAATAGAATAGAATAGAATAGAATAGAATAGAATCTTTATTGGCCAAGTGTGATTGGACACACAAGGAATTTGTCTCCGGTGCATATGCTCTCAGTGTACATAAAAGAAAAGAAAATACATTTGTCAAGAATGTTATATTTGTTATATTTAATGCTATATTTATTGTGGTTTAATGCTATTGTTCATAAAGTTCTGTTTATTGTGGTTTATAATGTTATGTCGATGACACTATGTTTATGACGTTTTATGATGTTATGTTTATTAGAATATTGTTGCTTATAGTTTATGACGTTTGACCACTGATGCTCATTATTTACAAGATTGTTTACTACCGTTCATAATGTTATACTTATAGTGCTATGTTTACTGTTGTTTATGCTGCCATGTTTATGAGTCATATCCATTATGTTATGCTTACGATATTTATGATGTTATGCTTGATCCTATGTTTATTGATGCCATGTTTTTCACGGTTGTTGTATGACATCATTTTTTATGCTGGACACCAATGTAACGTTATTAATTTGCTGTTTTAATGGGGTTTTATTGTAATTTACTGTTTTACTGTGTTGTTCACCGCCCAGAGCCCTTCGGGGGAGGGGCGGTATACAAAACCAATTATAAATAAATAAATAAATAAATAAATAAATAAATAAATAAATAAATAAATCATGATTATTACTGCTGCTGTTAACATGTTGTTGTGCACCACCCTGAGCTGGTATATAAATTAAATATCCGATCCGATCCAATAACCGTGTCTCTGTTTGTAGCTGCCTTTTTTAAAAGTTGGGCTTAGAAAAAGCACTTCAGTTCTGGCTTTGCATAGAAGGGGGTTACGGAGACGACGAGGAAAATAACACACCCACGCATCCGCATACACATAGGCAAACAGAAGTTCCTGAAATGATAGGCCTAGCAGGACCTTTCAGTCTTCAAGCACAAACCAAAACAAGAAAACGCTTGATGAACATTCCTTAGAAAGCAATACAACATACTGAGGCATCCTAATTTTGATAAGGATAACGGCTTATAGACACTTGTGGCCAGAGGCAGAGTGAGGGGGAACTCTGCCCAGGGCACGCGTGAACCATGTGCTCCTGCCGCGGCGGTGCCCGCCCTGCCCCGGAATACCCCCCGACTCACCCCCTCCACAGCTTGGCTCTGCCTCCTCCGTGGCTCCACCTGGGGTGTTGAACCCCGCCCCGTTGGCACCACGCCTGTGTTTGTGGCTATTGTACAACCATATTTGCATGGTCCCCACAGTAGCATTTATCTGGATGTAAACCACTGAATAGCCCAGACTAACCCAAAGCTGGTCCAACCTCTAATCTGGGTTGGCCCTGGTTACTACTTAGGCCCCTCCCACACGGGCAAAGTACAGCAGGCTGCAGTTGGGGTTAAGCCTGCCTCCATGCAGGCAGCAAATGGAGCCCATGGAGGCAATGGAAGTGCAATTTTTTCCCCTCCGCTGTGTAGCTATGAATCCAGGCAGGCTTGGTCCTCCACAGCCATACGGCCATCCCTGTGCCCATCCATAGCTACCCAGTAGAGAGTGGGGGGGGACTGAAAAAAGGGAAGTGTATCAGGATGGCCACACAGCTTAACCTGTTCTGGCTAAATGGGCTCATTCAGTTTCCAAACTCCGGAGAATACGCCTTCGCTTCATCAAGGGGACCCAACGTAATAGACTACATTTTGATCTCACCCCTCACAGCAAGCTGCATCGATTCATTTGTTGTAGACAATTACTTGCTGAGCGATCATTTACCCCTTCTCCTTACCCTGGATCTGGATAGAAGCAACACTTCCGCACTTGAACAAATTTACCCACAATACATTAGACTGAAGTGGAGTGCAAGGATGGAGGGGGTGTGCCGAGATATACTTGGCTCTCGAGAAGCTTTGACCTTGAAAGATAAGATAATTGAGAACTCAGTCCTGGAGGAGGCGATCACTGGGTTTGAATCTCTTGTACAAAAGGGAAGTGTGGTCAAGTAAAATGCTTCCTGGGGCAGCTGGTCGCTTAGCTGTGGCTGCCATCTACATTAAAACTAAAGAATCAATAATCGTGCAATTTTCAAAAAACTTGAGTGGGGGGGGGGGGAACGCAGAGCGGGACTTGTGTTAGGAGCAGTTTCCACGTGAGCAATTCCCCCCAACACAGGTTTTATGCTATGGTTAGCCCGCGTTTATTGGCCCGTGCGGAAGGGGCCTTAGATGGGAGACCACCAAGGAAGGCCAGGGTTTTTGAGCAGAGGCAAGGAATGAAAAATCACCTCTGCTCATCTCTTGCATCGAAAATCCCATGATGGATTGCCATAAGTCCGATTTGTCATTGCTTGTGACACAAATGAAGCTTTAGCAAGGGAAGGTCAAACGGTGGAATGATCTGAACTGCAGCAAAGCTCCAGTAGGACAACTGGCGTAATGCCCATTGGGCAAGGTGGGCAGCTGCCCAGGGCATCACCTTGTGGGGGGCATCAAAATGCTGGGTTCGTTTTTGGGTATTTTAGTGGTTTTCCATTTTTGGCCTGCAGGGGGCGCAGTTTTTAGGCTAGCGGCACCAAAATGTCAGTGTATCATCAGGAGACTGTCCTTATGCTACCCTCCAGGTTTGGTGAGGTTTGGTTCAGGGAGTCCAAAGTTATGAACTCCCAAAGAGGGTGCCCCTATCCCCCATTGTTTCCAATGGGAGCTAATAGGAGATGGGGGCTACAGTTTTGAGGGTCCATAACTTTGGCCCCTCTGAACCAAACTGCACCAAACTTGGGGGGTATCATTAGGGCAGTCTCTGATGAGACCCTGAAAGTTTCGAGACTGTGACTTCAGAAATGTGCCCCCCACAGCCTGCAACCCCCATTGACAGCAATGCAGAAAACTCAATGCAGAACAAAGATTCTTGGGCAAATTTCTAGGATGTTCCTGCAGGGAGTGCATTTTTGGATGTATCGGCACCAAAATTTCAGGGTATCATCTGGAGATGATGGCACCCCCCAAGTTTGGTGCAGTTTGGTTCAGGGGGGCCCAAAGTTATGGACCCTCAAAACTGTAGCCCCCATCTCCCTATTAGCTCCCTTATTGGAAACAATGGGGGATGGGAGCACCCAGCTTTGGGAGTCCATAACTTTGGACTCCTTGAACCAAACCTCACCAAACTTGGGGAGTAGCATAAGGACAGTCTCCTGATGATATGCTGAAAATTTGGTGCTGATATGTCTAAAAAATGCACCCCCTGCAGGCACCAATTTCCTGGTGCAAAAAATGGTTGTGGTGGAGTGGCCGCCCATGGGGGGGGTACCCCCCCCCCCCCCCACCCCCCCCCCCCCCCACCCCCCCCCCCCCCCACCCCCCCCCCCCCCCACCCCCCCCCCCCCCCACCCCCCCCCCCCCCCACCCCCCCCCCCCCCCACCCCCCCCCCCCCCCACCCCCCCCCCCCCCCACCCCCCCCCCCCCCCACCCCCCCCCCCCCCCACCCCCCCCCCCCCCCACCCCCCCCCCCCCCCACCCCCCCCCCCCCCCACCCCCCCCCCCCCCCACCCCCCCCCCCCCCCACCCCCCCCCCCCCCCACCCCCCCCCCCCCCCACCCCCCCCCCCCCCCACCCCCCCCCCCCCCCACCCCCCCCCCCCCCCACCCCCCCCCCCCCCCACCCCCCCCCCCCCCCACCCCCCCCCCCCCCCACCCCCCCCCCCCCCCACCCCCCCCCCCCCCCACCCCCCCCCCCCCCCACCCCCCCCCCCCCCCACCCCCCCCCCCCCCCACCCCCCCCCCCCCCCACCCCCCCCCCCCCCCACCCCCCCCCCCCCCCACCCCCCCCCCCCCCCACCCCCCCCCCCCCCCACCCCCCCCCCCCCCCACCCCCCCCCCCCCCCACCCCCCCCCCCCCCCACCCCCCCCCCCCCCCACCCCCCCCCCCCCCCACCCCCCCCCCCCCCCACCCCCCCCCCCCCCCACCCCCCCCCCCCCCCACCCCCCCCCCCCCCCACCCCCCCCCCCCCCCACCCCCCCCCCCCCCCACCCCCCCCCCCCCCCACCCCCCCCCCCCCCCACCCCCCCCCCCCCCCACCCCCCCCCCCCCCCACCCCCCCCCCCCCCCACCCCCCCCCCCCCCCACCCCCCCCCCCCCCCACCCCCCCCCCCCCCCACCCCCCCCCCCCCCCACCCCCCCCCCCCCCCACCCCCCCCCCCCCCCACCCCCCCCCCCCCCCACCCCCCCCCCCCCCCACCCCCCCCCCCCCCCACCCCCCCCCCCCCCCACCCCCCCCCCCCCCCACCCCCCCCCCCCCCCACCCCCCCCCCCCCCCACCCCCCCCCCCCCCCACCCCCCCCCCCCCCCACCCCCCCCCCCCCCCACCCCCCCCCCCCCCCACCCCCCCCCCCCCCCACCCCCCCCCCCCCCCACCCCCCCCCCCCCCCACCCCCCCCCCCCCCCACCCCCCCCCCCCCCCACCCCCCCCCCCCCCCACCCCCCCCCCCCCCCACCCCCCCCCCCCCCCACCCCCCCCCCCCCCCACCCCCCCCCCCCCCCACCCCCCCCCCCCCCCACCCCCCCCCCCCCCCACCCCCCCCCCCCCCCACCCCCCCCCCCCCCCACCCCCCCCCCCCCCCACCCCCCCCCCCCCCCACCCCCCCCCCCCCCCACCCCCCCCCCCCCCCACCCCCCCCCCCCCCCACCCCCCCCCCCCCCCACCCCCCCCCCCCCCCACCCCCCCCCCCCCCCACCCCCCCCCCCCCCCACCCCCCCCCCCCCCCACCCCCCCCCCCCCCCACCCCCCCCCCCCCCCACCCCCCCCCCCCCCCACCCCCCCCCCCCCCCACCCCCCCCCCCCCCCACCCCCCCCCCCCCCCACCCCCCCCCCCCCCCACCCCCCCCCCCCCCCACCCCCCCCCCCCCCCACCCCCCCCCCCCCCCACCCCCCCCCCCCCCCACCCCCCCCCCCCCCCACCCCCCCCCCCCCCCACCCCCCCCCCCCCCCACCCCCCCCCCCCCCCACCCCCCCCCCCCCCCACCCCCCCCCCCCCCCACCCCCCCCCCCCCCCACCCCCCCCCCCCCCCACCCCCCCCCCCCCCCACCCCCCCCCCCCCCCACCCCCCCCCCCCCCCACCCCCCCCCCCCCCCACCCCCCCCCCCCCCCACCCCCCCCCCCCCCCACCCCCCCCCCCCCCCACCCCCCCCCCCCCCCACCCCCCCCCCCCCCCACCCCCCCCCCCCCCCACCCCCCCCCCCCCCCACCCCCCCCCCCCCCCACCCCCCCCCCCCCCCACCCCCCCCCCCCCCCACCCCCCCCCCCCCCCACCCCCCCCCCCCCCCACCCCCCCCCCCCCCCACCCCCCCCCCCCCCCACCCCCCCCCCCCCCCACCCCCCCCCCCCCCCACCCCCCCCCCCCCCCACCCCCCCCCCCCCCCACCCCCCCCCCCCCCCACCCCCCCCCCCCCCCACCCCCCCCCCCCCCCACCCCCCCCCCCCCCCACCCCCCCCCCCCCCCACCCCCCCCCCCCCCCACCCCCCCCCCCCCCCACCCCCCCCCCCCCCCACCCCCCCCCCCCCCCACCCCCCCCCCCCCCCACCCCCCCCCCCCCCCACCCCCCCCCCCCCCCACCCCCCCCCCCCCCCACCCCCCCCCCCCCCCACCCCCCCCCCCCCCCACCCCCCCCCCCCCCCACCCCCCCCCCCCCCCACCCCCCCCCCCCCCCACCCCCCCCCCCCCCCACCCCCCCCCCCCCCCACCCCCCCCCCCCCCCACCCCCCCCCCCCCCCACCCCCCCCCCCCCCCACCCCCCCCCCCCCCCACCCCCCCCCCCCCCCACCCCCCCCCCCCCCCACCCCCCCCCCCCCCCACCCCCCCCCCCCCCCACCCCCCCCCCCCCCCACCCCCCCCCCCCCCCACCCCCCCCCCCCCCCACCCCCCCCCCCCCCCACCCCCCCCCCCCCCCACCCCCCCCCCCCCCCACCCCCCCCCCCCCCCACCCCCCCCCCCCCCCACCCCCCCCCCCCCCCACCCCCCCCCCCCCCCACCCCCCCCCCCCCCCACCCCCCCCCCCCCCCACCCCCCCCCCCCCCCACCCCCCCCCCCCCCCACCCCCCCCCCCCCCCACCCCCCCCCCCCCCCACCCCCCCCCCCCCCCACCCCCCCCCCCCCCCACCCCCCCCCCCCCCCACCCCCCCCCCCCCCCACCCCCCCCCCCCCCCACCCCCCCCCCCCCCCACCCCCCCCCCCCCCCACCCCCCCCCCCCCCCACCCCCCCCCCCCCCCACCCCCCCCCCCCCCCACCCCCCCCCCCCCCCACCCCCCCCCCCCCCCACCCCCCCCCCCCCCCACCCCCCCCCCCCCCCACCCCCCCCCCCCCCCACCCCCCCCCCCCCCCACCCCCCCCCCCCCCCACCCCCCCCCCCCCCCACCCCCCCCCCCCCCCACCCCCCCCCCCCCCCACCCCCCCCCCCCCCCACCCCCCCCCCCCCCCACCCCCCCCCCCCCCCACCCCCCCCCCCCCCCACCCCCCCCCCCCCCCACCCCCCCCCCCCCCCACCCCCCCCCCCCCCCACCCCCCCCCCCCCCCACCCCCCCCCCCCCCCACCCCCCCCCCCCCCCACCCCCCCCCCCCCCCACCCCCCCCCCCCCCCACCCCCCCCCCCCCCCACCCCCCCCCCCCCCCACCCCCCCCCCCCCCCACCCCCCCCCCCCCCCACCCCCCCCCCCCCCCACCCCCCCCCCCCCCCACCCCCCCCCCCCCCCACCCCCCCCCCCCCCCACCCCCCCCCCCCCCCACCCCCCCCCCCCCCCACCCCCCCCCCCCCCCACCCCCCCCCCCCCCCACCCCCCCCCCCCCCCACCCCCCCCCCCCCCCACCCCCCCCCCCCCCCACCCCCCCCCCCCCCCACCCCCCCCCCCCCCCACCCCCCCCCCCCCCCACCCCCCCCCCCCCCCACCCCCCCCCCCCCCCACCCCCCCCCCCCCCCACCCCCCCCCCCCCCCACCCCCCCCCCCCCCCACCCCCCCCCCCCCCCACCCCCCCCCCCCCCCACCCCCCCCCCCCCCCACCCCCCCCCCCCCCCACCCCCCCCCCCCCCCACCCCCCCCCCCCCCCACCCCCCCCCCCCCCCACCCCCCCCCCCCCCCACCCCCCCCCCCCCCCACCCCCCCCCCCCCCCACCCCCCCCCCCCCCCACCCCCCCCCCCCCCCACCCCCCCCCCCCCCCACCCCCCCCCCCCCCCACCCCCCCCCCCCCCCACCCCCCCCCCCCCCCACCCCCCCCCCCCCCCACCCCCCCCCCCCCCCACCCCCCCCCCCCCCCACCCCCCCCCCCCCCCACCCCCCCCCCCCCCCACCCCCCCCCCCCCCCACCCCCCCCCCCCCCCACCCCCCCCCCCCCCCACCCCCCCCCCCCCCCACCCCCCCCCCCCCCCACCCCCCCCCCCCCCCACCCCCCCCCCCCCCCACCCCCCCCCCCCCCCACCCCCCCCCCCCCCCACCCCCCCCCCCCCCCACCCCCCCCCCCCCCCACCCCCCCCCCCCCCCACCCCCCCCCCCCCCCACCCCCCCCCCCCCCCACCCCCCCCCCCCCCCACCCCCCCCCCCCCCCACCCCCCCCCCCCCCCACCCCCCCCCCCCCCCACCCCCCCCCCCCCCCACCCCCCCCCCCCCCCACCCCCCCCCCCCCCCACCCCCCCCCCCCCCCACCCCCCCCCCCCCCCACCCCCCCCCCCCCCCACCCCCCCCCCCCCCCACCCCCCCCCCCCCCCACCCCCCCCCCCCCCCACCCCCCCCCCCCCCCACCCCCCCCCCCCCCCACCCCCCCCCCCCCCCACCCCCCCCCCCCCCCACCCCCCCCCCCCCCCACCCCCCCCCCCCCCCACCCCCCCCCCCCCCCACCCCCCCCCCCCCCCACCCCCCCCCCCCCCCACCCCCCCCCCCCCCCACCCCCCCCCCCCCCCACCCCCCCCCCCCCCCACCCCCCCCCCCCCCCACCCCCCCCCCCCCCCACCCCCCCCCCCCCCCACCCCCCCCCCCCCCCACCCCCCCCCCCCCCCACCCCCCCCCCCCCCCACCCCCCCCCCCCCCCACCCCCCCCCCCCCCCACCCCCCCCCCCCCCCACCCCCCCCCCCCCCCACCCCCCCCCCCCCCCACCCCCCCCCCCCCCCACCCCCCCCCCCCCCCACCCCCCCCCCCCCCCACCCCCCCCCCCCCCCACCCCCCCCCCCCCCCACCCCCCCCCCCCCCCACCCCCCCCCCCCCCCACCCCCCCCCCCCCCCACCCCCCCCCCCCCCCACCCCCCCCCCCCCCCACCCCCCCCCCCCCCCACCCCCCCCCCCCCCCACCCCCCCCCCCCCCCACCCCCCCCCCCCCCCACCCCCCCCCCCCCCCACCCCCCCCCCCCCCCACCCCCCCCCCCCCCCACCCCCCCCCCCCCCCACCCCCCCCCCCCCCCACCCCCCCCCCCCCCCACCCCCCCCCCCCCCCACCCCCCCCCCCCCCCACCCCCCCCCCCCCCCACCCCCCCCCCCCCCCACCCCCCCCCCCCCCCACCCCCCCCCCCCCCCACCCCCCCCCCCCCCCACCCCCCCCCCCCCCCACCCCCCCCCCCCCCCACCCCCCCCCCCCCCCACCCCCCCCCCCCCCCACCCCCCCCCCCCCCCACCCCCCCCCCCCCCCACCCCCCCCCCCCCCCACCCCCCCCCCCCCCCACCCCCCCCCCCCCCCACCCCCCCCCCCCCCCACCCCCCCCCCCCCCCACCCCCCCCCCCCCCCACCCCCCCCCCCCCCCACCCCCCCCCCCCCCCACCCCCCCCCCCCCCCACCCCCCCCCCCCCCCACCCCCCCCCCCCCCCACCCCCCCCCCCCCCCACCCCCCCCCCCCCCCACCCCCCCCCCCCCCCACCCCCCCCCCCCCCCACCCCCCCCCCCCCCCACCCCCCCCCCCCCCCACCCCCCCCCCCCCCCACCCCCCCCCCCCCCCACCCCCCCCCCCCCCCACCCCCCCCCCCCCCCACCCCCCCCCCCCCCCACCCCCCCCCCCCCCCACCCCCCCCCCCCCCCACCCCCCCCCCCCCCCACCCCCCCCCCCCCCCACCCCCCCCCCCCCCCACCCCCCCCCCCCCCCACCCCCCCCCCCCCCCACCCCCCCCCCCCCCCACCCCCCCCCCCCCCCACCCCCCCCCCCCCCCACCCCCCCCCCCCCCCACCCCCCCCCCCCCCCACCCCCCCCCCCCCCCACCCCCCCCCCCCCCCACCCCCCCCCCCCCCCACCCCCCCCCCCCCCCACCCCCCCCCCCCCCCACCCCCCCCCCCCCCCACCCCCCCCCCCCCCCACCCCCCCCCCCCCCCACCCCCCCCCCCCCCCACCCCCCCCCCCCCCCACCCCCCCCCCCCCCCACCCCCCCCCCCCCCCACCCCCCCCCCCCCCCACCCCCCCCCCCCCCCACCCCCCCCCCCCCCCACCCCCCCCCCCCCCCACCCCCCCCCCCCCCCACCCCCCCCCCCCCCCACCCCCCCCCCCCCCCACCCCCCCCCCCCCCCACCCCCCCCCCCCCCCACCCCCCCCCCCCCCCACCCCCCCCCCCCCCCACCCCCCCCCCCCCCCACCCCCCCCCCCCCCCACCCCCCCCCCCCCCCACCCCCCCCCCCCCCCACCCCCCCCCCCCCCCACCCCCCCCCCCCCCCACCCCCCCCCCCCCCCACCCCCCCCCCCCCCCACCCCCCCCCCCCCCCACCCCCCCCCCCCCCCACCCCCCCCCCCCCCCACCCCCCCCCCCCCCCACCCCCCCCCCCCCCCACCCCCCCCCCCCCCCACCCCCCCCCCCCCCCACCCCCCCCCCCCCCCACCCCCCCCCCCCCCCACCCCCCCCCCCCCCCACCCCCCCCCCCCCCCACCCCCCCCCCCCCCCACCCCCCCCCCCCCCCACCCCCCCCCCCCCCCACCCCCCCCCCCCCCCACCCCCCCCCCCCCCCACCCCCCCCCCCCCCCACCCCCCCCCCCCCCCACCCCCCCCCCCCCCCACCCCCCCCCCCCCCCACCCCCCCCCCCCCCCACCCCCCCCCCCCCCCACCCCCCCCCCCCCCCACCCCCCCCCCCCCCCACCCCCCCCCCCCCCCACCCCCCCCCCCCCCCACCCCCCCCCCCCCCCACCCCCCCCCCCCCCCACCCCCCCCCCCCCCCACCCCCCCCCCCCCCCACCCCCCCCCCCCCCCACCCCCCCCCCCCCCCACCCCCCCCCCCCCCCACCCCCCCCCCCCCCCACCCCCCCCCCCCCCCACCCCCCCCCCCCCCCACCCCCCCCCCCCCCCACCCCCCCCCCCCCCCACCCCCCCCCCCCCCCACCCCCCCCCCCCCCCACCCCCCCCCCCCCCCACCCCCCCCCCCCCCCACCCCCCCCCCCCCCCACCCCCCCCCCCCCCCACCCCCCCCCCCCCCCACCCCCCCCCCCCCCCACCCCCCCCCCCCCCCACCCCCCCCCCCCCCCACCCCCCCCCCCCCCCACCCCCCCCCCCCCCCACCCCCCCCCCCCCCCACCCCCCCCCCCCCCCACCCCCCCCCCCCCCCACCCCCCCCCCCCCCCACCCCCCCCCCCCCCCACCCCCCCCCCCCCCCACCCCCCCCCCCCCCCACCCCCCCCCCCCCCCACCCCCCCCCCCCCCCACCCCCCCCCCCCCCCACCCCCCCCCCCCCCCACCCCCCCCCCCCCCCACCCCCCCCCCCCCCCACCCCCCCCCCCCCCCACCCCCCCCCCCCCCCACCCCCCCCCCCCCCCACCCCCCCCCCCCCCCACCCCCCCCCCCCCCCACCCCCCCCCCCCCCCACCCCCCCCCCCCCCCACCCCCCCCCCCCCCCACCCCCCCCCCCCCCCACCCCCCCCCCCCCCCACCCCCCCCCCCCCCCACCCCCCCCCCCCCCCACCCCCCCCCCCCCCCACCCCCCCCCCCCCCCACCCCCCCCCCCCCCCACCCCCCCCCCCCCCCACCCCCCCCCCCCCCCACCCCCCCCCCCCCCCACCCCCCCCCCCCCCCACCCCCCCCCCCCCCCACCCCCCCCCCCCCCCACCCCCCCCCCCCCCCACCCCCCCCCCCCCCCACCCCCCCCCCCCCCCACCCCCCCCCCCCCCCACCCCCCCCCCCCCCCACCCCCCCCCCCCCCCACCCCCCCCCCCCCCCACCCCCCCCCCCCCCCACCCCCCCCCCCCCCCACCCCCCCCCCCCCCCACCCCCCCCCCCCCCCACCCCCCCCCCCCCCCACCCCCCCCCCCCCCCACCCCCCCCCCCCCCCACCCCCCCCCCCCCCCACCCCCCCCCCCCCCCACCCCCCCCCCCCCCCACCCCCCCCCCCCCCCACCCCCCCCCCCCCCCACCCCCCCCCCCCCCCACCCCCCCCCCCCCCCACCCCCCCCCCCCCCCACCCCCCCCCCCCCCCACCCCCCCCCCCCCCCACCCCCCCCCCCCCCCACCCCCCCCCCCCCCCACCCCCCCCCCCCCCCACCCCCCCCCCCCCCCACCCCCCCCCCCCCCCACCCCCCCCCCCCCCCACCCCCCCCCCCCCCCACCCCCCCCCCCCCCCACCCCCCCCCCCCCCCACCCCCCCCCCCCCCCACCCCCCCCCCCCCCCACCCCCCCCCCCCCCCACCCCCCCCCCCCCCCACCCCCCCCCCCCCCCACCCCCCCCCCCCCCCACCCCCCCCCCCCCCCACCCCCCCCCCCCCCCACCCCCCCCCCCCCCCACCCCCCCCCCCCCCCACCCCCCCCCCCCCCCACCCCCCCCCCCCCCCACCCCCCCCCCCCCCCACCCCCCCCCCCCCCCACCCCCCCCCCCCCCCACCCCCCCCCCCCCCCACCCCCCCCCCCCCCCACCCCCCCCCCCCCCCACCCCCCCCCCCCCCCACCCCCCCCCCCCCCCACCCCCCCCCCCCCCCACCCCCCCCCCCCCCCACCCCCCCCCCCCCCCACCCCCCCCCCCCCCCACCCCCCCCCCCCCCCACCCCCCCCCCCCCCCACCCCCCCCCCCCCCCACCCCCCCCCCCCCCCACCCCCCCCCCCCCCCACCCCCCCCCCCCCCCACCCCCCCCCCCCCCCACCCCCCCCCCCCCCCACCCCCCCCCCCCCCCACCCCCCCCCCCCCCCACCCCCCCCCCCCCCCACCCCCCCCCCCCCCCACCCCCCCCCCCCCCCACCCCCCCCCCCCCCCACCCCCCCCCCCCCCCACCCCCCCCCCCCCCCACCCCCCCCCCCCCCCACCCCCCCCCCCCCCCACCCCCCCCCCCCCCCACCCCCCCCCCCCCCCACCCCCCCCCCCCCCCACCCCCCCCCCCCCCCACCCCCCCCCCCCCCCACCCCCCCCCCCCCCCACCCCCCCCCCCCCCCACCCCCCCCCCCCCCCACCCCCCCCCCCCCCCACCCCCCCCCCCCCCCACCCCCCCCCCCCCCCACCCCCCCCCCCCCCCACCCCCCCCCCCCCCCACCCCCCCCCCCCCCCACCCCCCCCCCCCCCCACCCCCCCCCCCCCCCACCCCCCCCCCCCCCCACCCCCCCCCCCCCCCACCCCCCCCCCCCCCCACCCCCCCCCCCCCCCACCCCCCCCCCCCCCCACCCCCCCCCCCCCCCACCCCCCCCCCCCCCCACCCCCCCCCCCCCCCACCCCCCCCCCCCCCCACCCCCCCCCCCCCCCACCCCCCCCCCCCCCCACCCCCCCCCCCCCCCACCCCCCCCCCCCCCCACCCCCCCCCCCCCCCACCCCCCCCCCCCCCCACCCCCCCCCCCCCCCACCCCCCCCCCCCCCCACCCCCCCCCCCCCCCACCCCCCCCCCCCCCCACCCCCCCCCCCCCCCACCCCCCCCCCCCCCCACCCCCCCCCCCCCCCACCCCCCCCCCCCCCCACCCCCCCCCCCCCCCACCCCCCCCCCCCCCCACCCCCCCCCCCCCCCACCCCCCCCCCCCCCCACCCCCCCCCCCCCCCACCCCCCCCCCCCCCCACCCCCCCCCCCCCCCACCCCCCCCCCCCCCCACCCCCCCCCCCCCCCACCCCCCCCCCCCCCCACCCCCCCCCCCCCCCACCCCCCCCCCCCCCCACCCCCCCCCCCCCCCACCCCCCCCCCCCCCCACCCCCCCCCCCCCCCACCCCCCCCCCCCCCCACCCCCCCCCCCCCCCACCCCCCCCCCCCCCCACCCCCCCCCCCCCCCACCCCCCCCCCCCCCCACCCCCCCCCCCCCCCACCCCCCCCCCCCCCCACCCCCCCCCCCCCCCACCCCCCCCCCCCCCCACCCCCCCCCCCCCCCACCCCCCCCCCCCCCCACCCCCCCCCCCCCCAGGAAGGAAGGAAGGAAGGAAGGAAGGGAAAGGAAGGAAGGAATGAGGGAAGGACGGAAGGAAGGAAGAGGAAGGAAGGAAGGAAGGAAGGAATCGAACAAGTAACAAGTGACAGCAACTACTAATGTGGAAGTCGTTACATTCGCCTTCAAGAAAGGGAAATTTCTCTCAAAGATGAGGGGATAGTGCTTGCAGGAAGCTGAAAGAGGAGGAAAATCGAGAGAAGTCAAAAATGTTCACTAAGATGCTTGGAGGTTATTTAAAACACACAGTCTTAAAAGCTCCCAACTGGAATGTGTTCCACAGGGTTAGGAAAAGGCAGCTTCAGTCCAAAAAGAAAGCCACCATGGTTAACAAAGGGACGTTAGAGGGTATTATTAGGGGAAAAAAGATGTCTTTTAGAAAATGGAAGTCCAACTTAACTGATAAAGAGGAATACCAGAGAGAACATCACAAATGGTGGTGGCAAAAAAGAGGAAGCAAGTTAGCTGTAAGGGAGGCAAGTAAAAGGATTATGAGGAACACATGGCTGTGAACATCAAAACCAGCAACAAACAGTTCTTCAAGTACATCAAAAGCAGGAAGCCAGCAAGGGAAGCGGTAGGCCCGTTAGATGACAAAGGAACAAAGGGTGTGCTGCTAAAAGATGACAGGGAGATTGCAGAAAAGCTGAATGAATTCTTTTGCATCTTGTCTTCACCCAAGAGGAGGTGAGGAAAGAATTCCTGCACCTGGAACCAAAGCTTCTTAGGAGAGCTAATCCGAGGAACTAACGGAAGATGAGTGGTGAAGACAAGGAAGAGAGAGTTCTGGCAGCCATTGATAAACTAAATGCTACCAAACTCCCCTGGCCCCAGATTGCATTCAAGCAATCCCAAAGAGTTCTTAAAGAGCTCAAGCATGGAAATTGCTGATGTTCTCACTTTAATATGCAACTTATCCTTTAAATCAGGCTCCATCCCTGAAGACTGGAAGATGGCCAATGTCACACCAATCTTTAAGAAAGGATACTAGGGGGGACCAGGGAAATTACAGGGCCAGTCAGTTTTGACATCTGTTCCTGGTAAATTAGTAGGAATCTGTCATTAAAGATAAAATTATAAAACATGTACAAAAAAGCAAAACCTGCTGAGAAAGAGTCAGCATGGCTTTTGCAGAGGCAAATCCTGTCTTACAAACTTACTAGAGTTCTTTTCGAGGATGTAAATAGGCATGTGGATAAGGGGGAACCAGTGGACATTGTCTACTTGATTTCAAAAAGGCTTTGACACAAAGTTCCTCACCAGAGACTATTGAGAAAACTCCAGCAGCCATGAAGGGAATAAGAGGGAGAAGTCCTCCTATGGATTAAAACTAGTTGAGAAACAGGAAGCAAAGAGTGGGTGTAAAATGGGAAATTCTCACCGGAGAGATGTCGGGAGTGGGTGTCCCCCCAAGGATCCGCACGCCTGGGACCAGTGCTCTTTAACCTATTCATAAAATGATGACCTGGAAGTAGGGGTGGGTAGCGTGCAGTGGCCAAGTTTGCAGATGATACCAAATTGAGTGTGGGGTGGTGAGGAAACCTACAAAGGATTCGCGAGGAGCTCCAAGTGGACCTTGATAAGAATTAGGTGAGTGGGCTAAGAAATGGCAAATGCAGTTCAATGTAGCAAAATGCAAAGTGATGCAACATAGGGGCAAAAAATCCAAAACTCTCAGCATAACATCGCCACAGGGTCAGTGCTATCAGTCACAACAGACCAGGAAAAGGGATTTGAAGGCGTCTTAATTGGATAGTTCCATGGGAATGTCAACTCAATGTATGGCAGCTGTGAAAAAGCAAACTCTAATGCTGGGGATAATCAGGAAAGGAATTTGATAGCAATAAAACTGCAAAGATTGTCATGTCCTTGACCAGTAAAGCAGTGGTGCTGCATTAGGCACTTGGGAGTACTGTGTTCAGTTCTGGTCCACTCACATCTCAAAAAAGGATATTGAAGAGATAGAAAAAAGAGAAGTTGCAGAGAGAGAGGCAAACGAGGATGATTGAGGGGACTGGAGCACCTTCCTTATGAGGAGAGGCTGCAGCGTTTGGGACTCTTTGGTTTGGAGGAGGAGACGTCTGAGGGGGGGGATATGATTGAAGTCTATAAAATTATGCATGGGGTGAAAATGTTGACAGAGAGAAATTTTTTCCTCTCTTTCTCACAATACTAGAACCAGGGGGGGCATTCCATTAGAAAATGCTGGGGGAAGAATTAGGAACTCAATAAAAGGAAACACTTCTTCACTAATATTGCATTGGGTGTTTGGAATATGCTGGCCACAGGGAGGTGGTGATGGCCACTTAACATGGATAGCTTGGGCTAAAAGGGGCTTGGACAGATTTATGGAGGAGAAGTCAATTTATGGCTACTTCAATCTTGATCCCTTCTTTGATCTGAGATTGCAAATGCCTTAACAGTCCAGGGTGCTCGGGAGCGGGCAACAGCTTGGCGCACTTGAAAGGCCATTGCTTTCACATCCTGCTACATGTGAACTCCCAAAGGCAACCTGGTGGGTACCTCTGCGAGTAGCAGAGAGCTGGACTAGATGGACTCTGGTCTGAGTCCGAGCTGGCTTGTTCTTATGTTCTTAAGGGAAGGAAGGAAGGAAGGAGGGAAGGAATGAAGGAAGGAAGAGGAAGGAAGGAAGGAAGGAAGGAAGGAAGGAAGGAAGGAAGAGGGAGGAACGAACAAAGGAAGGAAGGAAGGAAGGAAGGAAGGAAGGAAGGAAGGAAGGAGGAAGGAAGGAAGGAAGGAAGGAAGGAAGGAAGGAAGGAAGGAAGGAAGGAAGGAAGGAAGGAAGGAAGGAAGGAAGGAAGGAAGGAAGGAAGGAAGGAAGGAAGGAAGGAAGGAAGGAAGAAGGAAGGAAGGAAGGAAGGAAGGAAGGAAGGAAGGAAGGAAGGGAGGGAGGGAGGAGGGAGGGAGGGAGGGAGGGAGGAAAGAAAGCTGGCAGCTAGTACATTGTGTTACATCACTGTAATGTTATAACACCATAGTCTTATAACTACTTTATAGTAGGGAAAACAAAACTAAACAAATAGTAGGAAAAACAGAACAAATCCTCTCATTTGCTGCCATCATAGCTCCATACTGAGCTTGGTAAGATGCCAAGAGATTCCCTCTCCGAGTGAGTGATTTGATATTTCCTTCAAAGACCGCCCTGCTAGGACCCAGATGGCTCAGGCTAGCCTTGAGGTCTTGGAAACTAGGCAGGGTCAGAAACTAGGCTTGGATGGGAGACCCTAAAGGAGGTCCTGTGTTGGTATGCAAAGGCAAGTAACGGCAAACCACATTTGAACACTTCTTGCCTTGAAAACCCTGCAGGGTAGCAACGTCAGCTATGACTTGATGGGGGAAAAAAAAGTTAAAAGTGCAGAGCGAGTGAAGACATAATTATTTGACTGAGGCAGTGTGGAAAAGACCGGAGAGAAACATTCATGTTGCAAGAAAAAAGGGGAGAAAAACAGAAACTGATTTTGAATAGTCACTCCATTGATCTTTACTTCCCCCAGCTATGTCTGCAAAAAAAAAAAAAATCAGAACCAAAGATTTGAGCTAATGAAACACTTTTATTCAACTACCCACAAGTGATCCCAGCACAGTCTCGAGTTACACAAAAGCTCATTTTCTCAAACAGCTGGATTAGAAAGCAAAACAAATCAGGGCAACTCGATGTCACGCTTAATTGATTCCGATCCCGAGTATTTTGGATTTGATTTTTCAAACGCTCTTTTTCGGAGGGTTTTCAAATATACTGGAGGGTCTGTCTGATTTCAGCTGCGCTTTAATCATGGGGATGCTTTTCTTTCTGTTCGAGAGGGATACATGGCATACTGAAGGTGCCCCGACCAGGATGGTTCGGGTTGGCCCAATCTCGTCAAATCGCTGAAGCTAAACAGGCTTGAAAACCCCAAGGGAGTTGCTGTAATTCAGCTGCAACTTGATGGGCACTTCCCACCATCACTTTGAGGTCTGCTTCAGGCCCAAATGAACATAAGAACATAAGAACAAGCCAGCTGGATCAGACCAGAGTCCATCTAGTCCAGCTCTCTGCTACTCGCAGTGGCCCACCAGGTGCCTTTGGGAGCTCACATGCAGGAGGTGAAAGCAATGGCCTTCTGCGGCTGTTGCTCCCAAGCACCTGCACTGTTAAGGCATTTGCAATCTCAGATCAAGAAGAAGAGTTCTTCCTCTCAGATGAAGAAGAGTTTGGATTTATACCCCACCTTTCTCTCCTGCAGGAAGTCTTAAAGTGGCTGGCAAATTAACAGACACCTTGTGAGGTAGGTGGGGCTGAGAGAGTTCTGAGAGAATTGGGACTAGCCAAGTGGTTCTCAACCGTCCTAATGCTGCGACCTTTAATACAGTTCCTCATGTTGTGGTGACCCCCAACCCTAACATTTATCCGTTTTACAGATGGAGAACACTGATGCAGAGAGTCTTAGGCGAACCATGTGAAAGGGTCGTTCGACCCCCAAAGGGGTCCCGACCCACAGGTTGAGAACCACTGGACTAGCCTAAGAAGGAATGTAGGAGTGGGAAAACAAATCCAGTTCACAGTTAAGAGTCCGCCGCTCATGGGAAGGAGAGGGGAATCAAGTCTGGTTCCCCAGGTTACAGTCCACCTGCTCTTAATCACAAACACTGGGAGAAAGAAACACGCTAGTAGAAAGGTAGTTTGAAAATCGAATAAAATACCTGTGTGTGTGTGTGTGTGCGCACACACGCGCGTGTGTGTGTGACCATGATAAAGCAGGGTGGACAAAATCAAATTAAAATAACTGACAGACTTGTTTGAATTAACCCCCATCTTTTAACTAAACATCAGCATTACTGTGACCCTGTACACTGTTTTCATTGTTTGGGGGCGCATTGCCTTGGGAGACAGCCTTTTTCATCCACTTGTTTTCCTTTATTTCCCTGTTTTCCCTTGTTTTGGCTGAACAGGCCTCTGTGAAAAAGGTTGTTTCATTCCCGTCAGCTGAGCTATTGTCCCCACATGCCACATCCTGATGGGAGAAGGCCTGTAGTGAGATTCTTTCTAATTGGTTATGCTGATTTTAATAAACAGGTATTGGTTACATGGCAGTGACAGCGAACCTTTTTGAGACCGAGTGCCCAAATTGCAACCCAAAACCCACTTATTTATTGCAAAGTGCCAACACGGCCATTTAACCTGAATACTGAGGTTTTAGTTTAGAAAAAAATGGTTGGCTCTGAGAAATGCTTAACTCGGGAGTAAGCTTGGTGGTAGTTGGTGGCTTTGCTTCAAAGCAACCATGCAACTCTTCCAACAGGTACATCACAATCCTAGGAGGGTTTACTCAGAAGCAAGCCCCAATGCCAGCAACCGAGCATACTCCGAGGTAAAGGATCACGCTTTAGTTCTTCGCATGAAAATCAGTGCGGTTTAACAGAACTTAACAGGGGGCCTTTCCCCACTTACCTTAAGCCCCGCGCTACTTGAGGAGAGTAGCACGGGGTCCCCCGGCACTCCCCACGAGAGGGGCGGCAACAGCGCAGCCGCCCCGTGGCTGCCGCTGTCACACCCCCTCAGCGCGAGGCATCCCTGGCGCTCTTGCAAAGGGTGCCTTTTGATGACCCCGTGCTCTGCAGGGACGCCCAGGCCTGCGCCAGGGATGCTGTGCGCTGGGAATTGTGCGCAGTGGGAAGTGGGGAAAGGCCCAGGGTTACCTACGCTGCTTCCCCAAAACTCGGTCTTAGGTTTAATGCTAATAATCAAGCCCAGTGGCCAGGACAGCCTAGATGTGGGGGGGGGGGATTCTGTTTGCGCATGCCCACAGAAAGGGCTCTGAGTGACACCTCTGGCAACCGTGCCATAGGTTCGCCACCACTGTTATATGGGAATGTGTTGGTCTCTAGTGTGATGTCAGATTTTCCACAATTGCCTAAACTGTCTTTTGATTTTTGGGAGCATAATTTCTGGTCTCCGTTGGCTTGTTCTCTGAGGAGAAAACACACACACCCCTACATTTTTCCTTACCGAGTCCTCTTTGCTCCCACCTGGAAAGCGGCCAAACACCATAAATTGGGCGATCAAGCCATAAGCCTTGGCTTGCTTCCTCCCTCCCTCCCTCCCTCCCTCCCTCCCTCCCTCCCTCCCATACAATTTTGCTCTTTGCTTTCAAGAACAAGACTGTTGGCAGAGCAGATTTGCAGAGTATCACTCCTGCCTGCCTCTGTAGAATGTGCTTGTGAAGAGTTGGCTTTCCAAAGGAGGGGAGGAACCACCATAAGACTTGCAAGAATGTTGGTATTTGCAAGTATCTGTCACAACCCAGACATAAAAGGATTAACTGCAAGTTGCTAAGGTCACTGTGTTATGACCTGGTCTGTTGATCAGCTATTGGTCAGTCAGACCACTATTGCTTACATGTCAGTGAGAACGTATATCATAAGTTATAAAGTTAATTCTGTTTCTTTGTTCAAGCAGAAAACCACATGAAAGCAGAAAGAGAAGAAGTGAAGCCACAAGATAGGTGGAAAGATGTAACAAAATGTATTACTGTAAATACAAAATGTACTACTGTAAATACGTAAAAATGTACTACTGTAAATACGTAACAGAGCAGTACAGCATTTGTTTTTTTTTATTCCATGTAATCCTACCTCAAAGCTGTAGTGAAGGGGTACTGTGCCCGGGGCACGTGTGTGCCCTGCGCCCCTGCCTTGCCCCACCCACCCTAGAATGTCCCCACCTTGCCCCTGCAAGACACCCCCTCCAGCCCCCTGGGAGCTATGCCACTGTCCTAACCTTTTAAGCTAGTAAACTTTTATATAAAAGCAACTGAATGTATCTCTAGCTCTCTTCTTTCCCACTGGAAGCTTCTTCTGCATCTCTGCTAATAAGAATCTCTTTTTTTATTGAATACAGAGCAAAGAAGCTACCTACCAAAAGGGGACACAACTGTGCAACCTTGCTCCTGCCTTAGAAGCTGACGGCCCCATCAACCAAGCCTTTCCTTACAGCTAACAAGTACCTGTCTCCGTAGATCTCTCGTTTTCTTGGTCATCTTGTCGATGGCAACGTTCAGCGGATCTCCTTTCTCCTTCCTTCCAGTCTGGTTTGAGAAAAAAAAAATCAAAGAAACAAAACAAAGAAATTCAGTCAGCAGCTTGCTATAAGCAGTCAATGCGCTCAGCACTGTTTCGGTCCAGATTTTAAGCACATGAAACTCTGAGGGGCCTACAGAAATTCTCTAGAGCTGTGGATCCCTACCTGGGGTACGTGTACCCCCAAAAGAACATGCCAAAGTGTGCAGAAAAATGTAACGGGTTTGCTAACATGGGAGCACAATTTTAGGGCAATGAATGGCCAAGGGGTAGGCGAGGGGAAAATAGTTGGGACCCACTGCTCTAGAGTTACCCACTCCTGGTTGGAGAATCATAGAATCATAGAGTTGGAAGAGACCACAAGGGCCATTACGTCCAACCCCCTGCCATGCGGGAACACACAATCAAAGTGCTCCCAACATATGTTCATCCAGCCTCTGTTTAAAAACCTCCAAAGATGGAGACCCCCCACCACTCTCCGGCAGTGAATTCCACTGTCAAACAGCCCTGACAGTCAGAAAGTTCTTCCTAATGAACTTTCTGGATGTCTGGATATCATGATCTTCTGAAGATGCCAGCCACAGATGAAGGCGAAACGTCAGGAGAGAATGCTGCTAGAACACGGCCAGACAGCCCGGAAACCACACAGCACCCCAGTGATTCCGGACGTGAAAGCCTTCAACAATACATTCTTCCTAATGTTTAGGTGGAATCTCTTTTCCTGCACCTTGAATCCATTACTCCATGTCCTAGAGTCTGAGGCAGCAGAAAACAAGCTTGCTCCCTCTTCGACATGAGATCCCTTCAAATACCTAAACATGGCTATCATGTCACCCCTTGACTTTCTCTTCTCCAGACTAAACATCCCCAGCTCCCTAAGTCTCTCCTCATAGGACATGGATTCCAGACCTTTGACCATTTTGGTTGCCCTCCTCCAGACACGTTCTAGTTTGTCAATATCCTTCTTAAATTACGGTGCCCAGAACTGAACACAGTACTCTAGGTGAGGTCTGACAAATGTACAGCAGAGTGGTTCAATTATTCCCCTCGATCTGGACACTATACTCTTATTGATGAATCCCAGAATTGCATTGGCTTTCTTGGCTGCCACATCACACTGCTGACTCATGTTCCGTTTGGAGATTCAATGGAAAGGGAAAAACCTCACCATTCTATGTCAACCCTCCAAGGCAGCCATTTTCTCCAGAGCAACTGATCTCTGTAGTCTGGATATCACTTGCAATTCCAGGAGATCCTCACCCAGAGGCTGACAACTAAATTCATCCCCAATGTCAAATTTGGAAAGGAGATTTGCATTTTTTGTGGGAGCGGCTCTCTTCCTTTCACTTAAAAAGGAGAGGGCAAAACTCAGAAGTTCTGTTCAGGTAGTCGGCTCAGAGCTGGGAAATGTTGTGAGATTGGGGGTAGAACAGAGGGCGGCGGGGGGGGGGGTTGGGGAGAAGAAAGACCTCAAAGGAATGTGATGCCCTATAGGCCACCCTCCAAAAGATCCATTTCATCCAGAGGAGCTGATCTTTGACATCTGGAGATTGATTCCAACTATCATGCCCCCACAGAAGCCTTCATTATTTTCATTATTATGTCTCAGTTACCCCCAGAGGTGGGATCCAGCAGGTTCTCACAGGTTCCCGAGAGTAGGTTACTAATTATTTGTGTGTGCCGAGAAGGGGGTTACTAATTGGTGATTTTGCCACGTGATTTTTGCCTTAGTTACGCCCCTCCTCTCAGCAGTAGCGCGCAGAACTTGAAAGCGCAGCTCTAGGGCAGGAGGTGCGACCGCGCGGCAGCCTGGGCAGCTCTCGCGCGCAAGTATCAAGCTTCCTCGCCTAAGGGACTGGGGCAAGTAATTTCAGTGGCTAAGGCCCCGCTGGGCTACAGCCCTGCACTCCAGGAATGCCCCGCTTCATCGGAATGCCCGGCCACTCCCCATCGCGGGCTCCCGCCTCTTCAGCCCTCTATTAAGGCTTACGCCACAGTTTGAATCCCACCAACATGGGAACCTGTTACTAAAAATTGTGGATCCCACCACTGGTTACCCCCATAGCTAGCATGGTTTTAGTTCTTTATATAGTTTTCCAAGGGAATGAATTTTACACAGCCCCTGTCCCTTTAAGAAATCTCCCCAAGAGGCAGTCTTCCTGTTATCACCCAGTAATCCCCCTGTTCAGCTCAGGCAGTCACCACACGGTGCCTAGGGAGTCAGGAGGCAGAAGTATTTTGTCACGTCAAAGGTGAAAAGAGAGCATAAAGTTGAGGTTTACAGAGAATAGTAGCCAGATAAAGACAAAAGGAACTTAAAGAAGTGGACTTTCCTGGAAGAAGTCAAAGAAAGAACAAAAGTCTACAGCTTCTACTGTTCAATCAAGCAAATGCTCTATTTTAGGTAGACCCTGGGAGGAGTTAGGGTCTCCATTCTTCTAAATCAGCCATTCTCAACCAGGGTTCCGTGGTACCCTAAAAGTCGCGGGAGCATGTCCCAGGGTAATTCAAGGCAACATCTGCTACTCCCCCTCATTTTTGTGGTGGGGTCTCCCACTGGCCAGCAAGGACATGGAGCTGGGCTCCATGGGGCAGGGCCTGGGTTCACAGTAGGTCAGTTGTGAAAGTCTTCCTCCCCCGCCCCCCCCAGTGCTACCCTTCACCCTGGGAGGAGAAGGTGGGGGGTGTGGCAAGCAGGGGCAATGGGAGGGGAAGGTGGAGGGTGGTGGCAGGGGTACCGTGAGATATGAAGAGTGAGGTCAAGGGTACCCTGACCTCCAAAAAGGTTGGGAAACACTGTTCTAAATATTAAACCTTTTATTTGAACTGTTAAACCTTGCTTGTGACTCTCCCAC
Organism: Sphaerodactylus townsendi; assembly: GCF_021028975.2. Taxonomy (NCBI): domain Eukaryota; kingdom Metazoa; phylum Chordata; class Lepidosauria; order Squamata; family Sphaerodactylidae; genus Sphaerodactylus; species Sphaerodactylus townsendi. Next base: position 82,456,711 of record NC_059434.1, read on the forward strand.
TCTGTTCCGGCCGGGCACAGGGCACCAGAAACAGTTTTGCTTGCGGAACAGAATAGTAACTCCAGATCCCCAAGCCTCAATTCTGTGCATATAGATAAAACTCTAATAAAACCATTTTCTTACTGTTTGTGTAGCAAAAACAATAAGTCGGAGGTGGTACAGAATCAGATATTATTTGTAGCAACTGTGCCAAAATAAAGGACTGCTATACCTGCTCTATATGATGCTCATCAATAACCCAAGTATAGTTTTTAACTCTGTTAAAACACATGATTTTAGTTTCGGCATAACCAAGTTCTCCCCCTGGCAAAGCAGAGCCAAAATTCCCAGAGTTATTTGTAATCCTACGCCTAGTTTGGCAGAGAATCACAGGACTACTCTATTATTTTACACAATATTGCATTCCAACATATGCTATTAATAAAGTTATACGATTCCGATCTGCCTTCTCTTGTGTATTAATCAAATTCTGTGACATGAAATGATACATATGAGATTCAAGACAAGACAAAACATCTCATTCCAATGTAGCTTAAGGTTTCTTCAGATTTATATAAGCCAAAGCACAAAGCCACAGTTCTAAGCTGTGCCCAAAGACCAACACTATTTAATGACAAAATTCAATATGGCTTAGAGTCTGTAAGCTTATTTCTTTAGCAGAAGAGCCCTTAAAAATGTGTGGGAACAACCCCTTGGGAAGAGCTCCTTCGCCCTCACTCTCGAGTGTTTACCATCTGGTTTTCATTTCACTGAAAACAGCCTTCCTTAAATTACCGGTAAACTCAGTACAAATCCTCTGTTCCATCCTGTTTGTGTTCTGCCATCACGTCTGACAGCCTTCAGCTTGACTGTCTCCATTCCACTTGCTCCCTTTCTCTATTGTAGACCTTTCTCTCTCCATCCAACTCCACATCTCAAACTACTTGTCTGATAGTTCCAGGTGGGTAGCCATCCTAGCCCATAGTAGAAAATAAGAGGAAGAGTTTTGATTTATGCCCTCTTTATACCCCGCTTTTTTCTTCTGTAAGACCATGAAACATTAAAGCATCGATTGAACACAGAACATAAAAGAAAGGGGAACATTGCATAATGGCGGCCAACAGGGCTGGAGCTAGGGGAAACTGTGCCAGGGGCACGCATACAACCTGTGTCTTTGCCACATCCCCGCCTGCAACCACCATGCCCCAGCACTGGAGCGTCCCCCCCTGTCCCCTTGGTGCTACACCACTGGCGGCCAAGAATCGTTTCAAGGGGGTACATGCAGACATACATCGTTGTAAAGGGGGGATTGAAAACATTTTAAGGGATTTGTGTGGAAACCGATTTAGACTTTTTCCCATATTCAGTTTTCAAACAGCTGAGTGCAGCAGATTGCTTTAAAACAAACCATGGAAATGATGGAGATTAAGGTGGCTCAGTAGATCACACCAAAGTTTTTGTGCTAATGCGTTATATCTCTGTACTGTAGCCTTTGCTAAAAAAAAAATACTCCTATAAAATGAATATTAAGAACTCCTAATCTCCATCCTGCCAACCAGCTGTGATGTTCAACATGATAATAAGCAACAAACAGCTTGAGGACAGAAGGAAAATGTTCCTTACTACAGTAATAAGGCTCACTTGGCCGACATTCAAACAGGATAAAGGAAATTTCCGCTTAGAACATTTCCCCCCCTGCCTGGATATCAAAGCAAAAGATTCTCAATGCAGATTAAAAAACACAAAGATAAGATGGGGGGGGGAGGGATATGCTCAGAATTCATTGTTTTTCATCCACCCCTCTCCTTCCAAAAATCCCCTTATAACGGTAAGGTTTGAAAGTTAAAAGCAAACAAACATATTATGTGATTTCAGGTATGTCGGGGTTGTGGTTTCTTTAAAGATTCACACATTTCTTAGAACTACCTGGGCCAAGAAACAGCTGAGAGCCTCAGACAGATGAGAATACCTTATACTGAATCAGAGCATTAGTCTATTAAAGGTAGTGAAGATTGTTCTGACTGACAGCGCCTCTCCAGGTTCTAAGGCTGAGGTCTTTCACACCATTGGCTACCTGATCCTTTAACAGGAGAAGGTGAGGATTGAACTTGGGACATTTTGCATGCCAAGATGCTCTGCCGCTGAGCCATGGTCCCTTTCCTCTCTCACACCTGAAGCTGGGAATCCTAATGTATATGCTACTTCCAAGCCGATTACACACAAAACATCAGCTGCGTGATGGGGGCAAATGTCTGTCACAGAAATATTTCTTGTACAGATGTTTTTCCTCCAGCCCCACTTTCCTTTTCTAGTCTCCCTACGGCAAGCAAAACCACTTCTAGCACAAATTTAATTTTGCTTCACCGCCGGAGTGGGGAGATTTTCCGGGGAGCACAGCTATGCCCTGGATCTCTTCCGTCCACCCACAGCCAACCTGCCTCGCTCCACCCTCCCAACTCCTCGCACTGCCGTCCATGACTTCCCCCTTGCCCGTTTTATGTTTCTGGTTCCTTCCTGCTTCTTTAATGCTCATTTCGCTTTATCTGATCTGCCCCTAGAGACTATTTGAAATCCTTTTTCTTTATTTAAGCCTCAGTTATACCTGTAGATAGAATGGGTTTCATTGTTTTTGTACAGTGCTCTGTGGGAGGGAACCTTAGTTAGACCCCGTCCCTTCAAAAAGCCCTCTCTATAGGCAAGAGCACTGTAGTATTTTTGTTAGTTAGCAGTGCCTTTTCTCAGTTTGTTTTGGTTCAGGCGTCTGTGGAAGGCTGAAGACAGCAATATCCCAGAAGTCTAAGATGTTAAGTATAAGGTGTTAGAGAACCGTACAACTCAGAGTAAGCAAGTTTCAATAGGATTGTAGGAAAAAACAGAGTCCAGTTAGAGAAGCATACACAAACCAGACTTTCTTAGAAGCAGTTAAAGAAAGAATTGGTGCCTGCAAGCTCTTCAAATAATCACTAAGGCGGTTTCCACATGGGGAAACAACAGCGCTCCAGAGATGGGAAAAAAAGGTCCCTGGGGCACTGTTCGCACAGGAGGCGCTGCTGCATTGCTGTCCTGGCTCCTCTGAAGTGGCGCAAAGACGCCGCTTCTGAAACTCGCTCAGGGGGCGAGTTTGTTGGAATACGCCAGTTGCCACCCGTTACCGAGTGAACAGCAGCGGGTGGCAGCCAGCGTATTCCCATGGTGCTCCCGAACAGCTGCCTACCTTTTTCCTGCCTTTCATTGCTCCGAGGAGGGAAGGGGACATGCCTCCTTGCCTCTGTCACTTCAGCCGTTGCTCTGGCCAGGGGGCCTTTCCCCTTCCCTCCTCGGAGCGACAAAAGGCAGGGAAAAGGTAGGCAGCTATTTGGGGGGATGTGCAAAGCGTGCTCCTCAATCATGCCGATGCAAACCCGCGAGCCTGAATGTGCGGAAACAGTCTATCTGTTTCCAGCATCGCAAATATTCTTGATTAGTTAGACTTCCTGGGAAGTCCTAAACTTTCAACATTATTAAACCGTTTTTGAACTGTTACTCATTCATCTGTGGGTCTTACATTCTGTTCTGGCTGAGTGAAAGGCACCTGATGATAGCTCACTTGGAGAACAGAACAGTACCAGTGTATCGATATAACAGAGTTGGCTTTTGCAAGGAACAGCACAAGCAGGGTCTGCTTCTGGCTCCGGTCCACCTTCCCCACTCTGCTTCTGACCTCCCGATAATCGGAAAGGCTGGGGTGCTGTGTGGTTTCCGGGCTGTATGGCCGTGTTCTAGCAGCATTCTCTCCTGATGTTTCGCCTGCATCTGTGGCTGGCATCTTCAGAGGATCTGACAGTAGGAATGGAAAGCAAGTGGAGTATATATACTGTGAGGTCAAAAGGTGAGGCCATCTGAATAGAGTAGCCTGGCATGTGAGTCACAGAGAAGTCTGTAGCACAGGAGTAGCAATGAAGCTAGCAAGGTCAATAGGTGAATGGATCTGAATAGAAGTATCCTGGTCTTTGTTCCCACACACAGCTCCACACAAACACAGGACAACTATAGACTATAGCACTCAAAGGGAACAAAGACCAGGATACTTCTATTCAGATCCACTCACCTATTGACCTTGCTAGCTTCATTGTTACTCCTGTGCTACAGACTTCTCTGTGACTCACATGCCAGGCTACTCTATTCAGATGGCCTCACCTTTTCACCTCACAGTATATATACTCCACTTGCTTTCCATTCCTACTATCAGATCCTCAGCCACAGATGCCAGCCACAGATGCAGGCGAAACGTCAGGAGAGAATGCTGCTAGTACACGGCCATACAGCCCGGAAACCACACAGCCCTCCAGTGATTCCGGCCGTGAAAGCCTTCGACAATAAATCGGAAAAGCTTTTATTTATTTATTTTCAGACAAACCTTGTTTTTAAAAACAAGCCTCTCTCCCTCAGTGGCAAAGAGAGACAGAACGAGATAGAGGAGGGGAAGGGAGGGTTAGGGGGAGAATAGCAGCTCTATGATAGTGAAACTACCAAGTGTTATGAGATCTGTGCCTTTAAGAGGGGCAGAGTTAAGAGAACCAGGAAACAGAGGCTTGTTGAGACTAGCTGCAGGGGAGGACTGGGCTGTCTTCTCAGAGAACAGAGAAATGTGAGGAGACCCCACACAGCTAAAAGGCCTGAGGCAAGCGTTCAATGAGTAATGGGCCCTTCACAATGACCTGTCAATGGAAATGCAAATCCCCAGACTTGCTCAATCTTTAAATGATGTTTTTAAAGGTCTTTTCAACCCACACACCATGCTGGAATCGTCCACTTGGACTCGGCTACAATCAAACCATCCTTTTGAGCATCCAAGGAGGATGGTCAAAGAGGATATTTATTAAATTGCACTAGGGCTGAAAGCAAGAAATTTGTGCATCGTATATTAAAAATGATGAAAGACACCTCCTGCGAAGAAGAAAACAAAGCTCCATTTGTACCATTATCCAAGTATCCTCCTTTCAAACTTTAAATTGGAAGACAGGCAGAGAACAAACTACACTATAAAAGGCTGAAACAGTAACAAGGGCAAGTGATGTTATCTTCGCTTCAGGCAGCTCTGTCGTCGACCATCTGTTGTGTGTTGAAAGCACGCATGTTCATTAAAGTACACTTTATTCGGCAAACTCTCTACATGTTGCTACATCAAAAATGCGCTATGGTGAACTTGAACGGGAATTCCGAAAGGCGTTTTTTCTCCCCCTTCTAAATTCTGCACTGCCCACCCTACAATGCTAATCGGAGGCATATCCCGAAGTGGGAAACACATAAAATTAATTGAGCCCCAGTAAACAACAGCAAAGATGCAAGTCACCGCATTTAACAAAATGCGATCAAATGAAAGACCTTCTCAATATGATATTTAAAGTGACATGGTAAAAGAAATTTTGTTGGACCTCTGTCAATCTACCACTGCTACCCACAATCGCTCTCTTGAGCATCGCCAGTTCTGCCACACATTTGAACGGCCAGGGAAAAAAAATTAATTCATCCCACACATCCCAGATAAAGATAACCTACAATGAGTCAGAAACTTGATATAGGGACACTGTGACAGAAGAAGAAGAAGAAGAAGAAGAAGAAGAAGAAGAAGAAGAAGAAGAAGAAGAAGAAGAAGAAGAAGAAGAAGAAGAAGAAGAAGAAGAAGAAGAAGAAGAAGAGGAGGAGGAGGAGTTTGGATTTATATCCCCCCTTTCTCTCCTGCAGGAGACTCAAAGGGGCTTACAATCTCCTTGCCCTTCCCCCCTCACAACAAACACCCTGTGAAGTAGGTGGGGCTGAGAGAGCTCCAAAGAGCAGTGACTAGCCCAAGGTCACCCAGCTGGCATGTGTGGGAATGTACAGGCTAATCTGAATTCACCAGATAAGCCTCCACAGCTCAGGTGGCAGAGCTGGGAATCAAACCCGGTTCCTCCAGATTAGATACACGAGCTCTTAACCTTCTACACCACTGAAGAAGAGGACGAGGAGGAGAGAGGAGAGAGGAGAGAGGAGGAGGAGTTTGGATTTATACCCCACCTTTCTCTCCTGTATGGAGACTCAAGGTGGCTTACAAGCTCCTTTACCTTCCTCTCCCCCACAGGGCAGGGTGCATCACAGGTAACTTATAGCTAGCCAGGGAAGGGTCGCAACTTCATTCGTCTTATTTTCCCCAAATATATTACTGAAAAGATGTGGTATAGTATTCACGGGAAAAACCAACACAAGCAACAACAACAAAAAAATACCCAGGCTACAAGACAATGATCACAAATGTGATAAGTGCAAAAAGTGGTGAACACATATAATATCTATGAATATACGAGTCTGCAGAAGCACAAAAACTACAACTGCATGAGGAACGTCAGACTCAAGAATCTCCACACTGCACCATATTCAGTTTATGATTAAGTAGAGGGTATAATATTGAGCAGTTTCTAAGTTGCATTCCTTTGTTTTAATACAGAACAACAACAACAACAACAACAGACCTTTATTAGGCATAAAGTTTTAAATACAGAAAGACACTTGTTCCTTAAAACTGTGCAGTAAAGTTGGAATTTTTCTACTGAAGAAGCATTTTTTATCTACGAAATGGGCAAAAAAACAGAGAACTCATCTTAATCTTGGACTTTGTATTTATTGTGGACGTTGTGACTTTCTCCTTGAGAATGTTATGCCAGATTTGCCCAACTTATTTACATGGCTATGGTGCACTGTGGAGATCCTCTAGTCTGATGTTCCTCTTGAAGTTGTATTGTTTAGTACTTTTTTTTTTGGACTTATATTTGTGGTCATTGTTTTGTAGTCTGGGCATAGTTTTCTTTTGCTTGTGTTGGGGATTCCCCAAAGTCATGTCAGACTCTTCTGTCAGATCTGCAATCAGAGTTGCCAACTTCTAGGTGGCAAATGGACATCTCCTGGTATTACAACTGATCTACAGGTAACAGAGATCGGTTCACTGGGGAAAAATGGCAGCTTTGGAAGATAAGAAGGTGGACTCTACGGCATGATACCCCATTGAAGTCCTTCTTCTCCCCAAACCCTGGCCTCTCCGGACTCCTCCCAACCTGGAGCGGGCCACTCCGAACCTCTCTGTAGCCAGCATGGTATACTGATTAAGAGCAGGTGGATTGTAATCTGGAGAACTGGGTCTGATTCCCCATTCCTCCACCTGAGTGGCAGAGGCTTATCTGGTGAACCAGATGTGTTTCCACACTCCTACATTCCTGCTAGGTGACCTTGGGCTAGTCACAGTTTGTCAGAACTCTTTCAGCCCCACTTGCCTCACAAGGTGTTTGTTGTGGGGAGAGAAAGGGAAAGGAGCTTGTAAGCCGCCGCCGCCGCCGCCGCCGCCGCCGCCTCCTCCTCCTCCTCCTCCTCCTCCTCCTCCTCCTCCTCCTCCTCCATTAGCCTGAACAACACCACAGACTCTTTCAGAATCTCCTTCTGCGGGAAATGTCTTTGGCTCATTCCGCACACGCAGAATAATGCACTTTCAAGCTGCTTTCAGGGCTCTTTGAAGCTGTGCGGAATGGCAAAAACAGTTGTGAAAGCAGCTTGAAAGTGCATTATTTTGCGTGTGCGGAATGAGCCTTTGAGAGCCATCACTCTGGCTACCACACAGGTCTTCTGCTTTACAGTGAGACCTCTGAAACAGTTCACAAGTAGAGCTTCTTCCTTGACTTAATTCTATAGGCAGTGTATGACCACAACTTCAGGCAGGCCTCTGACAGGCGTCGAGCCAGACGGTGGATTTATATCTGCGGAGGATACGGGGGCCAGTTGCTGATGTTCTAAATTTTGCGAGGCTTTGATTTCAATCTCATCTTTCGCTAGCTTCGGTGGGCTTTGCAAGTCAGCCCTGAGTCGCATTTATGGTGAGAAGGAAGGGATAAAACTGTTTTAATGAATAAATAACATTCACCTTCGATACAGTGGATACTCTGTTTCTGAATGGAACTGAACGCCACCCGTCAAACATGATAACCCTGTGATTTTCCCTCCATGTGTTTTCTTCTGCAAAAATGAAAGAGCACGGATTCAAAAGCCCCGGATTTTGCTAGGAGTTCTTAGATTGCCATCTGGGTTCACCCAATTAGTCACCACATGTATACATTTCTATCACACATAGGCTTAGGAAATATTTTTAAACCTGCTTATTTACCTGGCCTCCTGAGCATCCACTTTCAGGGACAATATGGTTGCCAGATGTCATCATGTCTTTATCTAGGATTTCAACTATTTATAAAGTATGCCATAAGCAGGGGGAAGGATATTATTATTATTATTATTATTATTATTATTATTATTATTATTATTATTATTATTATTATTATTATTATTATTATTATTATTATTATTATTATTATTATTAATTAGGTTTATAGACCACCCTCCCCCAGGGGGCTCAGGGTGGTGAACAGCATATAAATAGAGCACAAATATCAGATTAAAATCCGGTAAGTGTTAATTAATACAGGCTCTAATAAAAATATCAAATTCAGGGTTTTAAAGGACCCATACCATAAACATTGTAACGACGACTAGGGGACATAGTTCGAGAGCTGTGTCTAGGGATGCCAGCCTCCAGGTGGCATCTGGAGATCCCCCAGAATTACAACTGGTGTCTTATTCCCCTGGATATAGCTTAGCACCCCTGGAATAGCTCAGAAATTCAGCCCTTGACTATAAATGGAGATCAAGTAGAGCGGGTGGCTAGTTTTAAATTTCTGGGCATCATGATTAAAGAGGACTTGACCTGGGGCATACAGACTGCCCTGGTGGTTAAGAAGGCCCAGCAAAGACTGTATTATCTGAGACTTTTAAGGAAACAACAACTGAATGGAAAACTCCTGGTGTCCTTTTACCGCTGTGCTATAGAGAGTGTCTTAACCTACTGCATCTGTGTATGGTTCTCCAGTTGCACAGTGGCAGATAGGAAGGCGCTCCAAAGGGTGATCACTACTGCACAGAGGATTATCGGCTGCCCTCTCCCCTCCTTGGAAGAACTCTATAATTCCCGAAGCCTAAAAAAAGCCCAAAATATTCTGAGAGACCCGTCTCATCCAGCACACTCTCTTTTTGAACTGTTACCATCCGGCAGACGATACAGGTCGATCAAAACTAGGACAAAGAGGCTTAGAGACAGCTTCTACTCTAGAGCTGTGGATATGCTAAACTCTGCGGCTTCATGTTGATGTGTTTGGGGCTGTGTAGGGATGGGTGGAGGAAGGGGAAAGTGAGGATGGGGTATGAGTCTGAAATTGTGTGCATCGAGGAATGCTGCTGTAAATTTCGTTGTGCGTGCACAATGACAATAAAAAATGCTTATGCTTATAAAATGGCTGCTTCAGGGGGTGGGGGTGGGGTCAATAGCATTCCTCCAACCTATGACATTCCCCCCTGTATGGAACCCTAAATTTAGGAGAGCACTCAATCTGGCTAGATTTAATGTAATCCCTTCTGCTCTCCTGTATGGCAGGTATGATCAGAAGGTAAAATATAAATTTTGTTCCTGTGGTTTGGGTTATATGGAAACCCTGGAACTCACTCTTTTCCACTGCCAGAAACATACTGAGCTGAGGATGAAATATTAAAAAAACTCATTATTTGCTAAGTGTTCGGGCCTGTCGGACTACCTTAAGATACTTTTCCTTTTAAATAACGAGGACTGTGCACATTGTGCACCAGTTGAAAATGTATTATTAGGTATTCTAGAGATTCAGTGAATTGCTTAGAGTTGCAAATTGTATTTTGACTCATTATTTTTGACTTCTTATATGTAACACTGCTCTTTCTTTTTCTTATGCCAAGGAAGGCTGACTTGACTATGACATCCTTCCCAGAAATTCCTGCCCACCCCGAACCCTATTCTCCCCAGGCTCCTCCTCCAAATCTCCAGGAATTTCCAAACCCAGAGTTGGCAGCCTTAGGCACAACATGTCTGACTCAGTCAGAGGCATAGCAAGGGGAAAAGCGCCGGGTGCGTCATATCCCCTGTCCCCTTGGAGCTACACCTCTGCCCTCAGTGCAACATAACATGCTGACTGAGTCTCAATAAGATCAAATATTTTCCATATTTGGAGGGACTTATACCAAGAACTGTCTTCTCTCTAATAACAGAAATCACACAGTCACCTCTCATGTCCGAGTGAGTATGGCTATTTTAGCTTTGATGTGATATTGATTGATCAGATGCTTTTGGCAAACTGGGCCAACCTTTTCCCCAAACAAGCCATTTACAAGAGCCAGGTATAGAAGCTAATATCTATTGCGATAGCAAAGTGACTACAAATAAACCGTGCTTTATTTAGGTGGAGCCCCGTGGAGCAGAGTGGTCAGCTGCAGTACTGCAGCCAAAAGCTCTGCTCCCGACCTGAGTTCGATCCTGACGGAAGTCGGTTTCAAGTAGTTGGCCCAAGGTTGACTCAGCCTTCCAGCCTTCCAGGGAGCAGCAGTGGCGTAGGAGGTTAAGAGCTCGTGTATCTAATCTGGAGGAACCGGGTTTGATTCCCCGCTCTGCCGCCTGAGCTGTGGAGGCTTATCTGGGGAATTCAGATTAGCCTGTACACTCCCACACATGCCAGCTGGGTGACCTTGGGCTAGTCACAGCTCTATGGAGCTCTCTCAGCCCCACCTACCTCACAGGGTGTTTGTTGTGAGGGGGGAAGGGCAAGGAGATTGTCAGCCCCTTTGAGTCTCCTGCAGGAGAGAAAGGGGGGATATAAATCCAAACTCTTCTTCTTCTTCAGAAGTCGGAAAAATGAGGACCCAGCTTGCTAGGGATAAAGTGTAGGCGACTGAGGATTGCAATGGCAAACCACACAATAAACATAGTTTGCCCAGTAAACGTGGTCATGTGATGTCACTCTCTGGTCTGTAATAACCCGGTACCTTTACCTTTTACCTTATTCAGGTGGAGTTTGAGGAGATGAGACAACTCAGCAAAGACTTAGTACAAGGAAATTCCCTCCAAAGCTATAATTTCCTCTGGGAGGAGAGATAGCTGTAGAATGAGATTTAATTGCAATCCTGAGGGATTCCCAAACCTCACCTAGAGGCTAGGAATCCTAGCAAGGAAGTTTGGTGCACATGTAATTGCAGGTGCACAAATGCAGGCGAGCACGCACGCACGCGCGCGCACACACACACACAGTGGAATCGATGCATAAGTGGTGCTGTGATTTACTGGGCAAGCCAGAAGTGCCATCAAATAACAAGGCCAAGCAAGGGGAAGGATTTCAAATTAAGGGTTTTAAAGGAAAACGCAGCCCTCTTTTTTCCTCCACAAAAGGACTCTCTGCTACCTGCTCCAGATAATGGCTCAATTTCAAATACCAACTTTCCAAAGAGCTCTGCAAGAAGGTGTTAGGGAAGTGCCGTTTTTTTTTCTCTCTCTCTTTTTAAAAAAGGATGTTATACTTTAAAAGAATAACAGGTTATGACATTAAATATAAGAATAGACCTCCACAGGTAAAAAAATAGCTAAAAATTACAACTACGTAAAAATGAATCTTGATATTTGTCACATCCTAAGTTTTAGAAAGCCTTTCTTATCAATCATCCATTAAACGAATATTGTTTTTTGAAGTTTTAACTTTCTTTGAAAGTGCTGTAGTTTTCTAACACCAAAGTGCTCCCTTCCCGGAGACTTTGCAACTTAGTACAGAAGTGAAAATGGAAGTTGTTTGGGACCAGCTTTGATGATGAACATGATTGTGGACTGACTGTCTGTCCAAAACATTCCTGTGTCATTTAACCGGTCATTTATCCAGCAAGAGAGAACTGGACGGATTATTGATTGATCCGACAGCTATAGGGCCTTAACATACATTTCTTCTTTCTAATCCATTGTCTGCCCTCTCCCTCCAACTGTCAGCTTGGAAGATGAGTCCATCCTTCACAGTTCATTCAGCAATTCAATATCACACTCTTTCATTATGGCATGCATTACGACTTATATACACATATATTCTTCTTTGGACCACAGAGATCTTGGCAGTGGAGTGGATGCTACTATTCTACTGAGCAGTATTTACTTTTTTTTTTTGCTTATTGATGCCTCGGGGGGGGGGGGGGGTTTGAAACCTTTCTCCGTCTAGATTTGTGTTCAGTAGCACCTTAGACACCACCAAGATCTCCCGGGTAGGTGTGTGTGTGTGTGTGTGTATCACACACACCTCTAAAATTATTCCTAATATTTCCTTCCTATTGGAAATGTCATTGTTCTGTTAAAGATTTCTAATTTCCCATCATGACTGAAGAGAAGAATACCAGCAACAATGCAGCTTACAAACTCCATCCCTTCCTCTCCTCACAACAGACACCTTGTGAAACAGGTGGGAATGAGAAAGTTCTGAGAAAACCGTAACTGGCCCAAGGTTACCCAATATACTTCACGTGTAGGAACAGAGAAAACAAACCCAGTTCACCAGATATGAGACCTCCGCTCATATGGAGGAGTGGAGAACTGAACCCAGTTGTCCAGATTTGAGTCCATTACTCTTAACCACTACACCATGTTGTCTCCCCTACACCACCCTGGCTCGCTGGCCAGGAGCAATGTATCAGAAAGAAGAAATAAAGTCAAAAGTTAACTCTTGCATGGCTGAATGAAGAAGGCGCTTACAAAATCCTAACACTTTTAGATGACCAAAGTAGGTATATTTAATAAATCTGTACCTCTGGCATTCACACAACCCAAAGATATTGTGAATCACTGCAATTGGGGAAGATCCAAGTGATCTTTTAAGCAGCTGCCAAAAAGGATCCCTACCAAACCTGTAGAATAGTTGACAATTTTAGTTCAGGTATCGATGTTATGAGACATTTGAAAAAATGCACCCGCTTTATTCCCAGTGAAGTAGGAATTAGATGCCTCTAATTGAAAACAACCATATGTTTTAGGTTCAGAACAGAGAGAGAAGTGTCAGGTGGTACTAGACTTATTCCTCCAAGTGCTTAAAAATCAACATGGTGAGAAAACGAGATATGAGATACAAGAACACAGGTGGCATAAGTGATTGTAACACTGATATTTTAGTATTATTATTGTTGGCCTTGCTGATTTGCATTGTAATTGCACAGATATTTCTGTAACGTACAGGATTAAAATTAAAAATATTTTTTTTAAAAAAACTGCCTCCCTGATATTTCCAGAGAAAATCCTATATTTGAGGGGAATCGACTTATGGCAACTTTACCTCTTTGGGTAAGTAGAAAGCAGGCACACATGCAACAGAAATAGGACTGGGTAATTGGTGGGCTGTGCTCATGGGGAAGATTGTGAGAACACGTGTTTTCCTTTGACTGGACCACCAACCAGATTTTGCGGGTTTAAAAACGTAAAAACACACATTTTCTAATTAGCGAATTGCCCATTTAAAAAGTTTGATGGCAGCGAACGTTAAGCTATTGGCCTTTTCAAAGGAGAGCGTGCAGATGTCTCAATGTAGACAGCAACGAGCATTTCATATAAGGATCTAATTTCCTAATTACCACCCATAGCATCTCCCAGAACACACTCCTAATTTAAAGACACATTGATTGCCAGCTGCAGACTGCGAGACGGATTTCATTTCGTTTTCACTTCTGTATTCTGCGACTTGGTTGCCAGAGATGCACGTAGAAAGGTAACATGTCTGTACCCTTCAGATTCAAACTGGGAAAACACGGTAATTTTCAAACAGAGTTGAATCAGCTATTCAATACCCCCACTTCTTTTTAAAGAGAAACAATTAAATTTAGTTGGAATGATCCATAAAAATTTGGCTGTTGTGGGTTTTCTAGACTATGTGGCTGCAATCTGGTAGTTTTTGCTCCTCCCGTTTCACCTGCATTTGATGTCAGCTGCAGTGGCGTAGCGTCCACAGGATAATGGGAGGGTGTGACACCCCGGGCAAAGCCCGGCAGAGGCGTGGCCAGACCATGGAGGGGGCATTCCGGGGCATGGCGGGGGTGGGCGCTGCCGCAGTAGGGGCACAGTAGGGGCACAGGGCATGCGTGCGCCCCAGGCGCAGTTTCCCCTCACTCCACCTCTGGTCAGCTGATACAGGAAGGCAAGAATACCATTCCTGCTGATAAGATAAATGGCATGACTGATCGATTTAAACAAGATTTCCAGTTTGTTTTTGCTAAAGGATTCTCCAAAACTATGAAATTTAAAATTTAAGAAATCCCATTTAAAACAATAGTGAGGAAATTTCAGCAGCAGGGGCACAGTCGATTAGACAGACAGACAGACAGACAGACAGACAGTCCAAACTCACTTTCATCTAAAATAGGTGATGAAGCAGATTGTAATTTATAAAAAACAGAAGAGTTCACAGAGGAGAACTGTAGATCACTCTAAAATCTGCCATACTAACTTGCAAACTTACTGATCGATATTCCTTCCCCGCACCCTCACAAAATGATTGGGAATATATGCTATTTATAAGGTTAACTCACACTGAGGCCCCTTCTGCACAAGCCAATAAACACAGGTGTAGGACGCTAAATAACCCTTTTCTGGGGGAGGGACTTTGCACAGATCCCGCTCCCAAAACGAGTCTGCCCCATGTTATTTCCCCCAACACATGTTTTTTTGAAAATTGCTAAACAAGCTATCTTTGTCAAAAATCCCAGGTTGCAGCCACTCGCAAGTGAACAGCCAGGCAGGAGGCACTTTATTTGCTCACCTATCTCATAATAAGGGGTTTGTTCTGGGGGAGGAAAGGAAAGGAATTGATAAGCCGCTTTGAGTCTCGTTATAGGAGAGAAAGGCGGGTATAAATCCAAACTCCTCCTCCTCCTCCTCCTCCTCCTCCTCCTCCTCCTCCTCTTCCTCCTCCTCCTCCTCCTCCTCATCTTATTTTTCTGTACCCTGTTTCTCAGTTTGAGCCAAATTTGAGAAGCCCTGGACTCCTTTGCAATATTATACAACTCTTGGTGACTGGCTATTACCCTTGGGGTTTTTCACTGTTAACACTGTGCTATGTTTTGCTGCCACTGGGCTGACTGGCCTCCAATGAAAGCCCATCACACCACACAGCATTGGTCTCCAGGATTAATTGCAAACATTCTGTACCTTCCAACTATTCCTTTGAATTAATAGCTGGGTGGGTAAGACAGCAAGATCCTCATTAGTGTAAATAATGAGGTTCTGTAAAAATGAGCACTGTTCTTAATGTCTAAGAATGTCTCTTTTGGACTCTACCGCCAAGATGGTAGGAGTCAGAAATGCATGTATGACTGCCAACTTCAAGGTGGGGCTAGAATAGGGGTGGACAACCTATGGTGCTCCAGATGTTCATGGGCTACAATTCCCATCAGCCCCTGCCAGCATGGCCAATTGGGAATTGTACTCCATGAATATCTGGAACACCATAGGTTGTAGGGAATTGTAGTCTATGAACATCTGCAGAACCTGTTGGCCATCCCTAGGAGATCATTTGGAAATGTAACTGATCTCCAAATGGATACTGGGATTGTAACTGAACTGTTCACTTTGGAAGATGGACCCTATAGCGTCATCCCTCCCCAACTCTTATCCTCAAATCTCCATGATTTTCCCAAACTGGAGTTGGCAACTCTAATCACATGAGAGAGCGAGTGGAAGCAGCAGCAGAAGAAGTAGAAGAAACGCAAGCAGAAGAAGAAGTAAAAGAAGCACAACAAGAAGTAGAAGAAGAAGCACAACAAGAAGCACAAGAAGTAGTGGAAGAAGCACAAGAAGAAGTAGAAGTAAAAGAAGCACAACAAGAAGTAGTAGAAGAAGCACAAGAAGTAGTGGAAGAAGCACAAGAAGAAGCGGAAGTAGAAGAAGCACAACAAGAAGCAGCAGCAGCAGAAGAAGAAGGTCAAAGAGTTTCAACAGGGATATATTCACTGTCAAATGTCTGCCATTTCAGACACCATTGTCATACGGCAACCAGCCCTGGATACCACGCACCAGAGACAAGAATCTATTTCTGCCACTTCCTCAAATCAATGTTCTAAGTGATATCAATTCAAGCTGCTTGTCAATTTAATTAGGGGAAGTGAAACACAATTATAGGGCATTAGGGCAAAGCCAGTCCCGAGGGTCCTTTGGGGACACTTGGCGGTTGGAGAAACCAACTGATTTATGACAGTTTCCATCCAAGATCTTAATTAAAAGCGTTGCCCAAAGGGGGAGGGGAGGCAGAGCAAGTGGCACAAATAGCAACCCCCTTTTTCCTTTCATCGGTGCACTAATTAAAGCTCATGTGTTTCCTTTGGAGGGAAATTTTTGGCAATTCCTTAGCAATCGTTTGGCACAAAATAAAACAAATCTAGCATGACATAAAAGAGACTCTTCCTTTCTCCGTAGCCCTCCCTTCAATTCTGTGAACTTTGGCAAATTGTGGGAGAGAGGGCAGGAAGATATGAGTGAGTACTTGGCTCTTGAGACTCTTTCTGACATGCCCAGAATAATACAGATTACCACTTGGGAGTCAGGAAGGAGTTTTTGTCCAGGCCAAATTAGCCAGGGATCCTGGAAGTTTTTTTTTGCCTTCCTCTGGGCATTTGGCAGGGATCACTGGGGGAGTGTGGGGGAGATAGTTATGAATTTCCTGCACTGTGCAGGGGTTGGACTAGATGACCCTCAAGATCCCTTCCAGCTCTGTGTTTCTACTTTCAAGCATAGGCAGATTGAAAGTGTCAAACACAAAACATAACATAGCTCAAAACTGCAGACAGCAGATGTAGCCACTCACTGCACCAACTTCTCTGACTACATTTATTGTGTGTGTGTGTGTGTGTGTGTGTGTGTGTGTGTGTGTGTGTGTGTGTGTGTGTGTTGATAATTATAACCTTTTTGGTTCTCCACTGTTTTTGTTTATTTATTTATGATGTTTTTTATCCCACCTTATCCTGCCCTATCCTAACAATTAAAACACAATAAAACAAGAAGAAGAAGAAGAAGAAGAAGAAGAAGAAGAAGAAGAAGAAGAAGAAGAAGAAGAAGAAGAAGAGGAGGAGGAGGAGGAGGAGGAGGAGGAGGAGTTTGGATTTATATCCCCCCTTTCTCTCCTGTAGGAGACTCAAAGAGGCTTACAATCTCCTTGCCCTTCCCCCCTCACAACAAGCATCCTGTGAGGTAGGTGGGGCTGAGAGAGCTCCGAGAAGCTGTGACTAGCCCAAGGTCACCCAGCTGGCTGGTGTGGGAGTGTACAGGCCAATCTGAATTCCCCAGATAAGCCTCCACAGCTCAGGCGGCAGAGCTGGAAATCAAACCCGGTTCCTCCAGATTAGATACACAAGCTCTTAACGTCCTGCGCCACTGCTGCTATAAAACACAATAAAACAATAAAACACCTGCCACATTCTAAAACAGTAGAATTAATAAATAGCTTATAAAAACCAATGGCGACTTAAAGAATTCGACCGTCCCATCCCTGCTCCTCCCCTCCTTCCCGTTTCGGAAGCCGAGAAGAGTCGTTGGTGCCAGCTGGCTAGGTGGGAAAGGCCTGGTGGAACAACCAGGTTATACAAGTCCTGCAGAATGAAGATAGTTCCCCACAGGCCTCTGACCTCAGCTGGTAATTTGTTCGACCCGGCATGAGCCAGGGCTGAAAAAGCCCTGGCTCACGCCGAAGCCAGTCGGATGTCTCTCAGGCCGGGGACTGACAAAAGGTTTCCCTCTGATGATAGGGGAGACCTTGGAGGGCAATTGTTCCTTCAACGAAAGTGCAGTCCCATCAAGGATAGACAGTTCCCTTGCCAGTTGATTCACTGAGTCATCCACGATCAACAAGGCTCTCTTTTCCAGACTGATGGTGGGCAGCGCCATCAAGTCGCAACTAACTTATGGAGAACCCCATAATGCTTTTAAGGCAAGAGACAAATGGATGTTGTCTGCCATTGCCTGCCTTTGCGTAGCCACAATGGAGTTGTTTGGTTTCCCATCCAAGTACTAACCAGAGCTGACCTTGTGAAGTTTCTGAGTTTGGGCAACATCAGACTGACCTGGAGCATCCACGTCAGGGCAGATGAACAGAGGTCATTTGCCATTGCCTACCTCTGTGTAGCAACCTTGGTCTTCTTTAGTGGTCTCCCTTCCAAGTCCTAACCTGTGCTGACCCTGCTTAACTTCTAAGATTGGGCAAGATCAGGCTGACCTGGGGTATCCAGGTCAGCACAGATGAACAGAGGTTGTAGGCTCTACAAAACAACCTTGGACTTCTTGGTGGTCTCCCATTCAATTACTAATCTCGGTTGACCCTGTTTAACTTTCAAGATTGGACGAGACTAGGCTAACCTGGGCCATTCGGGACAAGGTAGAAGAAGAAGAAGAAGAAGAAGAAGAAGAAGAAGAAGAAGAAGAAGAAGAAGAAGAAGAAGAAGAAGAAGAAGAAGAAGAAGAGGAGGAGGAGGAGGAGGAGGAGGAGGAGGAGGAGGAGGAGGAGGAGTTTGGATTTATACTCTGCCTTTCTCTCCTGCAGGAGACTCAAAGGGGCTTACAATCTCCTTGCCCTTCCCCCCTCACAACAAACACCCTGTGAGGTGGGTGGGGCTGAGGGAGCTCTGAAAAGCTGTGACTAGCCCAAGGTCACCCAGCTGGCTTGTGTGGGAGTGTACAGGCTATTCTGAATTCCCCAGATAAACCTCCACAGCTCAGGCGGCAGAGCTGGGAATCAAACCCGGTTCCTCCAGATTAGATACACGAGCTCTTAACCTCCTACGCCATTGCTGCTCTTTGGTTGATGAACAGACATGGTTTGCCATTGCCTGCCTCTGCGTAACAACCATGGACTTCCTTGGTGGGCTCCCATGGAAATAATAACCAAGGTTGACCTTGTTTAGCTCTTGATATTGGACAAGATAAGACAAAGCTAGGTCATCTGTGTCAAGATTTTTTTCCATCTTATTTGCCTTTATCCTGTCCCTCAGCACCACCTAGAAAAACCCAAAGGCTTCACCTGTTCTAGAGTTGAATGTTTTCATATAGAAGACATTGCACTCCACGTACCTTGACAGCCGCTCTCACTGGTTTGAAATGTTGAGATGAAAATGTTAAACACTGAGAGAAGCAAAACCATACTCCGCAGGAAAAAAAATCCCACTGATAGAAACACCAGCCACACTGTCTGATATCGATCCTCAGGAAGTATTGGCCCTAATCCAGAAGCTGTTTGAGAATTATACCATATATAGGACAATCAGTTTCATTCATTATGAATGTAGAACAAAGAACTCCCTTGGTTTAAAGCACATATTTACATATTCCATTTGGGGGGATGAGAATTATTCTGGGGGTTATCCAAGATGGCTGAACAATTCAAGTAAAAAGAATGTTTTTTTTGGGGGGGGGGGTTGTTATTTTATGTTTAGTTTTAGCTGGAAATGTTTTAACTATTATTGAAAGCCTTCTTGGACCATGAAGAGAAGGAAGATGTACATGTAGTTGTAGTAATAGTAATAGCAAGTATAGAGTCATAGAATCATAGAGTTGGAAGAGACCACAAGGGCCATCAAGTCCAACCCCCTGCCATGCAGGAACACACAATCAAAGCACTCCTGACGTATGTTCGTCCAGCCTCTGTTTAAAAACCTCCAAAGAAGGAGACTCCACCACTCTCTGAGGTAGTGCATTCCACTTTCAAACAGCCCTTACTGTCAATAAGTTTTTCCTGATGTTTAGGTGGAACCTCTTTTCCTGCACCTTGAACCCATTCTTCCTGGTCCTAGTCTCTGAGGCAATAGAAAACAAGCTTGCTCCCTCACCAACATGACATCCCTTCAAATATCTAAATATGGCTATCATGCCCCCCCCCCCTTAACCTTCGCTTCTCCAAACTAAACATCCCCAGCTCCCTAAGCCTTTTTTCATAGGGCATGGATCCCAGACCTTTTGCCCTTTTGGTTGCCCTCCTATGGATGCATTTCAGCTTGTCAAAATCTTTCCTAAGAACATAAGAACAAGCCAGCTGGATCAGACCAGAATCCATCTAGTCCAGCTCTCTGCTACTCGCAGTGGCCCACCAGGTGCCAATGGGAGCTCACATGCAGGATGTGAAAGCAATGGCCTTCTGCGGCTGTTGCTCCCGAGCACCTGGACTGTTAAGGCATTTGCAATCTCAGATCAAAGAGGATCAAGATTGGTAGCCATAAATCGACTCCTCCTCCATAAATCTGTCCAAGCCCCTTTTAAAGCTATCCAGGTGAGTGGCCATCACCACCTCCTGTGGCAGCATATTCCAAACACCAATCACACGTTGTGTGAAGAAGTGTTTCCTTTTATTAGTCCTAATTCTTCCCCCCACCATTTTCAATGTATGCCCCCTGGTTCTAGTATTGTGAGAAAGAGAGAAAAATTTCTCTCTGTCAACATTTTCTACCCCAGGCATAATTTTATAGACTTCGATCACATCCCCCCCCAGACATCTCCTCTCCAAACTAAAGAGTCCCAAATGCTGCAGCCTCTCCTCATAAGGAAGGTGCTCTAGTCCCTCAATCATCCTCATTGCTCTTCTCTGCACTTTTTCTATCTCTCCAATATCCTTTTTGAGATATCCTTTTTAAGATGTCTTAAAGTTATTCCCAATCAATATGCAGACGCAAATGACTCCATATTATAGAGTGGGTGACCACATGAGTTACCGATCACAAGACCCAACTGAGGCCACCAGAGATGAACAAAACTCACTGGGAAAGATAGCAACATTAGGAAAAGTTGAAGGCAGGAGGAAAAGAGGAAAACCTGATACAAGATGGATTGACTCAGTAAAGGGAGTCACAGTCTTCAGTTTGCAAGACTGTTGACGATAGGGTATTCTGGAGGTCATTAATTCAAAGGGTCGCTGTAAGTCAGAAGTGAATTGATTCAACTTAACACACACAAAGTGTATTAACAGACACTGAGGCACAGAAAGATGGACAGTGCCAATATGGATCAAAACCTTGGGGCTCTTTGTAGCTTTTACTATGAGACTACTATGGTTACCCTCACCTTACATTTATGTCATTAACATGCTGTCCAACCCCCCTATTTAACTCAAAATGATGTCCCCACTAGGAAGCACAGAATACGCACCAGTCTGCAGTTCCTCCCCATGTATTTGCCTAATTCCCTTTCAAAGCTGCATGTCAAGTCCTCTTCTGATCCCGGTGATGAATGCAACAAATGCACCGTGGGCTGTGCTGGACAGCAGAGTCCAGACTCCCGATTCTGCTTTACGAGCTCAGCAAATCTCCCGCGTGCCACAATCGATCTGCGTCCTCCCTCATCCCCCCACGCCCACTCCACCTGAGGCTGCTTTATGGTCCATGTTCCCGTCACTGGTTTCACTTATCGGAATTGACTTTTCTGTTTCTTCTGTCTGCGGCTCTTTGAGGGTGATTAGGAGAATGACAAAAAATTCTGCCGTGTTTTCAACAGACCGAACCGGAGGGACATCATATTATCGCTGTTATTCCGAGAATAGCTTGTTAGACTGGAGGCTGATTGCCACGTGCCATCCTTTCTCCGTCCCGAGAATAGAAAGGATCCTAGGTTCCACCTTGATTTTCAATTACAGTAACGAAGTCTGGCAGGGAGATGCCACAATATATATTTCAGCATGACAATACAGCCATGAAGTGACTGACTTGAAAACTTCTCTTGGGATCCGTCGTCCTCTGCTTTGCGGCGGAACGCAATAGCTGGTTTGTGCTGATGATCAAAAAAAGGACTCCTTCATTTTGCCAAAGACCCACACAAAATTAATTCACTACCTCCTCTTCCCATAATGTGAGAAAACCGAGCATCCATCAACACGAAAACATGCCTGCTTTTGCAAAAGCTTAGAAGAAGAAGAGTTGGATTTATATTCATAAGAACATAAGAACAGGCCAGCTGGATCAGACCAGAGTCCATCTAGTCCAGCACTCTGCTACTCGCAGTGGCCCACCAGGTGCCTTTGGGAGCTCACATGCAGGATGTGAAAGCAATGGCCTTCTGCTGCTGCTGCTGCTCCCAAGCACCTTGTCTGCTAAGGCATTTGCAACCTCAGATCAAGGAGGATCAGGATTGGTAGCCATAGATCGACTTCTCCTCCATAAATCTGTCCAAGCCCTTTTTAAAGCTATCCAGGTCAGTGGCCATCACCACCTCCTGTGGCAGCATATTCCAAACACCAATCACACATTGCGTGAAGAAGTGTTTCCTTTTATTAGTCCTAATTCTTCCCCCCAGCATTTTCAATGGATGCCTCTTGGTTCTAGTATTGTGGGAAAGAGAGAAAAAATTCTCTCTGTCAACATTTTCTACCCCATGCATAATTGTATAGACTTCAATCATATCCCCCCTCAGATGTCTCCTCTCCAAACTAAAGAGCCCCAAACGCTGCAGCCTCTCCTCATAAGGAAGGTGCTCTAATCCTTCAATCATCCTTGTTGCCCTTCTCTGCACTTTTTCTATCTCTTCGATATCCTTTTTGAGATGTGGCAACCAGAACTGAACACAGTACTCCAAGTGCGGTCGCACCACGGCTTTATATAAGGGCATGACAATCCTTGCAGTTTTATTATCAAATATTCCCCTTTCTCTCCTACAGGAGACTCAAAGGGGCTTACAAACTCCTTTCCCTTCCCCACTCTCAACAAACACCCTGTGAGGTAGGTGGGGCTGAGAGAGCTCAGAAGAACTGTGACTAACCCAAGGTCACCCAGCTGGCATGTGTTGGAGTGTACAGGCTAATCTGAATTCCCCAGATAAGCCTCCTCAGTTCAGGCGGCAGAGCGGGGAATCAAACCCAGTTCCTCCAGATTAGAGCACACCTGCTCTTAACCACTACGCTTCTGCTGCTCCCACTGGTTGAAGCACTTGAAGGGAAAGTGCTTCAAGTCACAAACAGCCCATCAAATTTTCAAGGTGGGTAATGAACCAAGGTGATTTGCCATTACCTGCTTGGATGTCCTTGATTCCCATCCAAGTACAAACCAGGGCCGACCCAGATTGGCTTCCAAGATCAGGCTAACCTAGGCCATACAGGTCAAGGAACCAGGGCTCCAGCTGAGACAAAATGCAAATGTTCACCTCTTGAAGGAGATGGCCTTTAGGTTCACCTGTCCTTACACACCTACATGGGCTAGCACTTAGCTTTTAAATATTACGATCTGCTTCCTGGTACGCTCTCTTGGTGAATTAGCCAGCCTTCCTTTGGGATCTTCCTTTAGAATCCATTCTATGCAGGATCAGTGTGAGAATGTGTGTATATGAAGCCAGAGGGCATAGCTCAGTAGTAAAACATCTGGCTTACGTGTAGAAGGTCCCAAGTTTAGTTTCAGGCATTCTAAGTTAAAGCATTTCAGTAAGTAAGGACCGAGGAAGGAAACTATTGAAAATCTCAGAAGGTTGACAATCCAGAAATGGTTGGAATACATCTGGGAACAAGTGACACTGGACATTTTCGAAATAATAACAAAGAATAAACTGTGGCAAGATAAACAGAGTGAACTCTTGAAGATATGGACCATATATACGGACTGGATGAAAGAAGCTGGAGTCAATGAGAAGAAATGGGAGAAGAGATTACAAAGAATGAAGTTGCTGCTGTTTGTTTGATAAAACTATGAAAAAAAATATAGGAGGGAGGGGAAAAAGGGGAAAAATGTATCGTTTGAAAACGAATGAAGAAAAGCATTAATATAAAATGTAATATTCAAATGATACAATAAAATTATTTTTTTTAAAGAAAATCTCAGAAGGTCTTTTCAGACATTCCCGTGACATTTTGTCTTCCTGCGCGTGACATTAAGTTGTATCTGACTAATTGTGGCCCCATGAACGAATGAACTCCCATATGGTCCTATTGTTAAAAGTCTTGTTCAGGGCTTGCAAACTGCGGGCCATGGCTTCCTTTATTGAGTCAATGCTTCAATCACACAATGAAGGTCCTTGAGTTGTGGTGGCACATCCTGCCAAAGTGATGCTAATAAAAAAAATCTGTAATGTCAATCAAATGTCTAGTGGCCAACCAGAAGCTTTGCTGTTCAGAAGCCTGACCTGGACTTGCCCATGTTGTAAAAATACCTGGTGGGTAACAGGAAAGGTGTCGGTGGGCACCTATGGGCACCATGGTGGGACCCCTTTTCTAGACATTCCATCTCTCTCCCCACCCCCTCTCTGAGGTCGAATCCCCACTACTGTCTTAGCCAGGTTTCAAAACCAAACTAACCAGGTTTGAAGGTCGACCTCCCCGGTCGAATCCCCACTACCGTCTTAGCCAGGTTTCAGAACACAAACTAACCAGGTTTGAGGTCGTTTGTGTTCTGAAACCTGGCTAAGACGGTAGTGGGGATTCGACCTGAATGTGTTCATATACTAGAAACCAAAGCACAAGTTACATCTCATATGACTTTTTTGGTCATTGCTCCCACAGCTATCTAGCACGTCTTGTAGAAACTGATGTACAACAGTCCAGTCCAGTTCCTCCATTGCTTCCGTCTGTCACATTCTCACAGTTTGCCCAGGACTTTGCAGTGTAAAAAAGAGATGACCAAGAGGGGACATGATAGAGATCTACAAAAATACACACGGGGAATTGATCGAGATAGCTTTCTTCTCCCTAACCCAAAATACTAGAACTCGGAATAGTCGATTCAGGATGGAGAAAGGGAAATACCTCTTCTCACAACAAGTGGTTGAAATGTGGGATTTGCTGTCAGAGGATTTGGTGATGGCCGTAGCATGGGCAGCTTTAAAAGGGGATTAGAGTGATTTAATAGAGCCCTGTGGAGCAGAGTTGTAAGCTGCAGTCCTACGGTCTAAGCTCTGCTCATGACCTTAGCTCGATCCCAACAGTAGTCAGTCTCAGGTAGTCGGCTCAAGGTTGACTCAGCTTTCCAGACTTCTGAAATGTGTAAAATGAGTACCCAAGTTGCTGGTGGTAAAGCGTAGATGGCAGGGGAAGGCAAACCACCTCATAGACAGAGTCTGCCTAGTAAATGTTGTGTTGTGATAACGGCCCATGGGTCAGTAATGCACCACCTTTACCACTTTTAGATAGATTCAAGGAAGATAGGTCCGTAGTGGCTACTAACCATGGTAACGAAATGAAGCTTCCACATTCAGACGTAGCAAACCTCTGAATCCCAGTGCAAAGAGGCAAGATCAGAGTAGACCCACATCCTCAATGGCCTTTTGGTGGCTCTCCATAGTACCTAGTTAGCCACTGAGTGAAACAGATGGCTAGACTAGATCAGGGGTCTGCAACCTGCGGCTCTCCAGATGTTCATGGACTACAATTCCCATCAGCCCCTGCCAGCATGGACTAGATGGACCACTGGACTAGATGGACCACTGGTTTGATCCAGCAGGGCTCTTCTTACATTTTTACATTTCAAAGGCAGTGGACATGCTGCCTAAATTTTTGTTGGGGAAAAAAGAATTTTTAATCTGCTGTTCCAAACTAAAATTGTAAAGAAACATGGACTTGCCTTAGCAACATAGATACAGAATGAATTGAGACCTCAGTTGCTAAAGTTAGAAGGGGAGGGCTAACTAACAAGGTAAGAAAGGTCAATTTTTTAAAAAAATCAAATTCACCATAAGTAAGTAACCAGTGCATCCATAGAATGGTTGGCCCATCATACCCCACTTCATGGTTATCAGAAGAAAAAAAAATTCTGCTTTTTTGGGGGAAGGGGTGGAGAAAACTATTTCAATTATTTTTCTAAACTGACTCACGAAGAAGAAGAAGAAGAAGAAGAAGAAGAAGAAGAAGAAGAAGAAGAAGAAGAAGAAGAAGAAGAAGAAGAAAAGTTTGGGTTTATATCCCCCCTTTCTCTCCTGCAGGAGACTCAAAGGGGCTTACAATCTCCTTGCCCTTCCCCCCTCACAACAAACACCCTGTGAGGTAGGTGGGGCTGAGAGAGCTCCGAGAAGCTGTGACTAGCCCAAGGTCACCCAGCTGGTGTGTGTGGGAGTGCACAGGCTAATCTGAATTCCCCAGATAAGTCTCCATAGCTCAGGCGGCAGAGCTGGGAATCAAACCCGGTTCCTTCAGATTAGATACATGAGCTCTTAACCTCCTACGCCACTGCTGCTCCCTGCTGCTCCTTAGTAACACAGATACAGAATAAATTGAGACCTCAGTTGCTAAAGTTAGAAGGGGAGGGCTGATTAACAATATAAGAAAGGTTGAATTAAAAAAAAAATCAAATTCACCTTAAGTAAGTAACCAGTGCATCCATAGAATGTTTAGCCCATCATACCCCACTTTATGGTTATCAGAAGAAAAAAAGAATTCTGTTTTTTTTGGGGGGGGGGGTGGGTGGAGAAAACTTTTTCAATTTTTTTCTAAGCTGACTCACTAAGGCACTACAGCTAGTTCTGAAGTTACTTCAATTCCCATTCAAGTATGGATTTTAAATAAATACATGAATATATTTACTTACTCAAAATAAGTCTCTGGAAAATGGGGTTATCAGATCCCCATTCAGAGTTCAGCAGCACAAAGCTACCAAAACGCACGGAAACCTTCCCCCCCCCCCCAGATAAATAACCTTTTCTCATCTGCTTAAATGACCAACATTAATAGTAGGCCCCCTTAAGAGTTATATGGGATGCTCACCGCGAAGAGATAAAAGCAAGCTATCTTTTCAAATTAAAAAAAAAATCAAAAGAGGTAACAGATAATTCCGGCTGGAGGAATGAAAGGGAAAGACTTCTTCGTCCCTTCATATGGGAGAGGGGGGGGGTATCAAAAGGCACTCATGGAACTGAAAATGAACTACCAATGAAGCCACACTGGTTTGATCTCAATAAACACATTGCTCAGATCCTAGGAAAAGGTATGTGTGTTTCATGGTTTGATCTTGACTCAGCTTTCAGGTAATTAAGATTACAGTGCCCTGAAAAAAGCATTTGATGGAGCTGCATAAACCAAAATGCCAAGAAAAGAAAGGTCTTTGTTCCCATATTTTTCCCCATGCCCCTTTATCTTAGCGAGAAGCTGGGGTTGTAATCTTTCAAGTCAACTCAGAGAGCCCCTAAAAAATGTCAAAGTACACATTAATAGGTTTTTTAAAAAAACAGCCAAACTTGGGACTAGGAGGAGAGACGAGCGAACAAAGTCTGTGTAAGGTGGCTTCAGATTCTTTCCCATAAATATTGTGTGCATAAATGCATGGAGGCACACAGTGTTTATAGGGAGGAATCTGGCAGCAACTTCATCCACTGGTTGATTATGCTCAGGACTGTTTGCCTCAAGAAACAGTGTTTCTTCAGAGTTTCAGGCAGAGGTCTTTACTACTGGAGATAATTCAACTGTTTTTCGGCACAAAACAGCTTTTTCGGCACAAAATCTGTCTACTGAGTTAGTCCCTGAACATATATTACAGACTTAAGTATGTCCCCACATTGTATTCTGTCTGCCCCATGTAAAGACACAACTAAGAACATAAGAACATAAAAACAAGCCAGCTGGATCAGACCAGAGTCCATCTAGTCCAGCTCTCTGCTACTTGCAGTGGCCCACCAGGTGCCTTTGGGAGCTCACATGCAGGAGGTGAAAGCAATGGCCTTCTGCGGCTGTTGCTCCCGAGCACCTGGACTGTTAAGGCATTTGCAATCTCAGATCAAAGAGGATCAAGATTTGTAGCCATAAATGGACTTCTCCTCCATAGATCTGTCCAAGCCCCTTTTAAAGCTATCCAGGTTAGTGGCCATCACTAGGAACAGTTGGGAGGGCGGGGTGGTGGTGGTCCAGGGTCGCTTCTGAAATTCTTACCTGGATTTTTCCAAAATGTGTTTAATATATCCCTGGGAGGGACACAAACTATGTATCCTAACAAAATTTTCCCAGGACTATGTCCCACTGTGTGGACTTCAGTAAGATTATGAGTAGACTTCTTTTAAAAGTGCATTGGAAGTGACCTAAAATGAATTTTAAAAGCAAGAAACACCCAAAAACAGACAGGAGCAAAACAAAAGATGAAGGCTGTTTGGCTGCACTCAGGTGGATGCTGCTGATTTTATGTTTAGCAGAATGTTCAGGGGTTGTACCAGTGAAATGTTGAAAAGCAAAGTTAACAGTGATACCGTCTTCCAACACAAGGGCTGATTCCGCATGGGCCAAAAACAGCGGTGTGAAAACTGTGTCAAAACAGCATAAACTCATTTACACCATTTTCACACCGGTTTCACGCTGCTTTTTTTGGCCAATGTGGAATTAGCCAAGGAGACTTTTGCTAATTCAAAATACTCTTTTATTGAAAATGACAATGTTAGAGGAACAGATGTGTGAAGCTCTTGTCCTCTATACCCTGTTATTGACCCTTCAGAGCGTGAGACAGGATGTTGGAGTACACGGAACGGAGATGGGATCTCACAAGGGTCTTCTAGGTCCCTCCCCCACATGCAGAATCATGCACTTTCAATCCACTTTCACAATTATTTGCAAGTGGATTTTGCTATTCCACACAATAAAATCCAGCTGCAAAGTGCATTGAAAGTGGATTTTAAGTGCATTATTCTGCATGTGCGGAAGGGGCCCTAGGGATAACAGTGACCCGCTGCTCTGGGTTGCTCCAGCTTTTGGCCTGCTCCATGGATCAACAGGAGGTGTCTCTGTAAAAGGGCAAAACAAAAAATAGAGCTTGGTGCCTTTAAATGAAGGTGCAGTCTTAGAAAAGAAAATCGAGGATGGAAATGCTCTTTAGGGCAACCTAATAAATCCAGCAAAGTTTAAGCACTTTTCATGTCATGATTTAGTTAAGAAGAGGACATTTGAGATCAGAGTCTTCAAGTCTTTGGGGAAAAAAATATGAATGACGGGATGACGGACGGAGGTGGCGTTCCTGGTGAAGGATGAGGCCCCGCGCAGTAGAATGTGACAAACAGCTTCTCAGAGCAAAGTCCTCTTCAGTTAATGTCATCCTGTCCTCCGGAATATACACTTTTGACACCAGAAACAAATTGCGGCAACATGCAAAAGAACGGGAAACTGCTACGGAGAGCTATTTTTCATTTTCTATGGTCCTGGGGTTTGTCAAAAGGCATGAACAATGCCGCCGCGAAGATGGGATATATTGCAAGATCAGGTGCCATTAAAAGGTTATTTTATTTGACTTCTGAGGAACGAAAACAGTGACAACGGAGAGTTTATGCCTTTCTCGGTTAACTTGCATTACATAATTGTCGTTTTTTTTTCAAAAATAAAGTATGTGTGTTTGAATCAGGGGAGGAATTCTAAGTCAAGAAATAGGTTGGAACCGGCAGGCGATAAGAAGCCACTGCTATCCATCTCTCACAACCCAAACGAGTAAAATATGGCCCGAGCACAAAGCAGGAATTTTCCTCTTCCCTCTAAACCCCCTTGATATTTATTTTTTTTCAAAATATTTCTATTATTTTCTGGATTTGAGTCCAGTTGCAACTTAGAGATCAATAAGATTTTGGGATTGTGGAAAAGAAGAGGATGAGGAGTTTGGATTTATACGTCATCTTTCTCTCCTGTAGAGAGACTCAAGGTGGCGTACAAGCTCCTTTCCCTTCCCCTCCCCACAACAGACACCTTGTGAGGTAGGTGGGGCTGAGAGAGTTCAGAGAGAACTGTGGCTAGCCCAAGGTGACCCAGCAGGAATGTAGGAGTGCAGAAACACATCTGGTTCACCAGATCAGCCTGCGCCACTCAGGTGGACGAGTGAGGAATCAAACCTGGTTCTCCAGAATAGAATACACCTGCTCCTAACCACTACACCATGCTGGCCATTTGACAAAAGGAGCTTTGACTTTCGGAAGCTCCTACCTGAAATCTTGTTGGTTAAGAAGGAGGAGGAGGAGTTTGGATGTATACCCCACCTTTCTCTCCTGTAAGGAGACTCCCGGTGGCTTACAAACTTCCTTTCCCTTACTCTCCCCACAACAGACACCTTTTGAGGTAGGTGGGGATGAGAGAGTTTGGAAGGAACTGTGGCTAATGCAAAGTCACCCAGCAGGAATGTAGGTGTGGGGAAACAAACCTGGCTCACTGCTCAGGTGGAGGAATGAGGAATCAAACTCGGTTCTCCAGATTAGAGTCTACCTAAGAACATAAGAACATAAGAACAAGCCAGCTGGATCAGACCAGAGTCCATTTAGTCCAGCTCTCTGCTACTCGCAGTGGCCCACCAGGTGCCTTTGGGAGCTCACGTGCAGGAGGTGAAAGCAATGGCCTTCTGCTGCTGCTGCTGCTCCCGAGCACCTGGTCTACCTGCTCTTAACCACTACACCACGCTGGCTCTCTATGGTGCAACTCAAATCAAATCTAGCATTTCTACTGCAGACCAGCACAGCTTTCCTCTGAAACTATCCTTTTCTATTTACCTAACACAAGTAAAAGGTTACACGAGACGTCAACTCCACTCTCTTGAAAAATATACCGCCAGCTTTTTTTCCCTCTTCACCATAGCAATACTGGCACCTAGTACCCTGGTACTAACTTTTTTCATTAAGCCCTGAAAGAAGACATTCCATGACATCAGAGAAGATCACGGTTGAGCCAGCCAGTGAATGGACTCATAGGCAGCTGGTCTAAACAAACTGGTATTATGGACAACTAGCAGTAAAGCCTGTTGTATGAACAAATACAACGGGCTCTAGTAAACTGTTGGTTAACAGTGCCCACCGGGGGGACAGACCTCACCAGCCCCCTCCTCCTTCTCCTCCTCTTTCTGGATGCTTGCATCAGCACCCAAGAGTTAATGGTGGCCACTGAGTGGCCAATGGTGGCCATCTTTCTCTCCAGGAGCAACTCCTCCTGCCTTCCCTCCCCACTTGGGCCAGTGTCACTAGACCCCACCTCTTTCTCCTCCTCTTCCCAGATTCCTGTATTGCCACACAACACTGAACAGCTCAGTTGTGGCTGCCACCAGTTGCTTCTCCCACAGAGAACAGCAGACACCTCCGCCGGTTCTTCCTCAACAGCTCCAGATGGTAAAGTGACTGTAATAATTCATAAGTGGGGGAGAAGGGTGTGTACGAGGGACAGTAAGTGCCACATTCTTCTAGTTTGCTTGTTTTTTTTACCCTTTCTGTGTAAACCACACCCCCAAGCCAGGTGTGCATGGCAATTGGCTGGAAGTGAATTGCATGTGGTGATTGGATGGAAGTGCGTTGTCAGCGCCATGGCTAGCCTAACATAATAGGATCCATTTCTTTCTGTATGATCTTTGAGTATAATATCACACGTATTTTGGAAAACGCGGCTGTTGTAGTTTTAATATTTCATGTTTTTAATTGTTGTATTATATTTTACACCCCCAGAGCCCTTCGGGGGTGAGTGGTTTAGCAAATTTAAATGATAAATAAACAATAAATAATAAAAATAAAGCTGAGAATACTATTTATTTGCTTTCCTGGGACATGTGCAATTTGCTTCTCAGGTAGGGATGAAGGACCAAAATCCATGTTCTCTTTCAAGGCTCACCAAAATGTTTGACAGTTGGCTTTGGCCCTTTCCCCACTTACCTTAAGCCCCACACTACTCTCCTCAAGTAGCGCGGGGTCCAGCTGCACTCCCCACTTCAGGGGAGGCGAGAACGCAGCCGCCCCGACGCTGCCTCTCTCGCGCCCCCTCAGCGCGCGTAATTCCTGGCGCCTTTTGACATGGCGCCTTTTGATGACACCGTGCAGAGCGCAGGGTCGTGGAGAAGCGGTGGCGCGTGCCAGGAATTGGGCACGCAGCAACCCTCGAACAAAGGTAAGTGGGGAAAGGGCCTTTGGCTCAGATGTGTCATGTCAGCCCAAGGTAGTATGAAGACGAGAGAGTTAATAACTAATTTACCAGTAACCCAAAGGTTTAATATCAAGGTTGTTCAGCATTCTTTGAAAATGCATTGCCTTGCTGCAATGATACCGCTTGCCACTACATCATGGCAGAAAGCAGCGTCAAAATGCCAGTAATATCTTGCCTTTATCTGAATTTACAATGCAGATCATTGCATCCAAGGCCTTTCCTAGAAACAGTACCCTTACTCTAGCCAATATCTTTTAAAGATGAAAATCAATACTTTCTTTTCTCAGAAGGAATAGAAGTCACAGGGTTTCCCCTTTTGCCTTTGCGCTGTATAGATTACAGCGACATATTGATAGTTTCAGAGGGTAGCCATGATGGCTGGCAAGAGGAGGAGAAGTAGAGTTTGGATTGATATCCGATCTTTCTCTCCTGTAAGAAGGCTCAAGGTGGCTTACAAGCTCCTTTCCCTTCCTCTCCCCACAACAGACATCTTGTGAGGTAGGTGGGGCTGAGAGAGTTCAGAGAGAACTGGGACTAGCCCAGGGTCACGCAGCAGGAACATAGGAGTGCAGAAACACATCTGGTTCACCAGATAAGCCTCTGCCACTCAGGCGGAAGAATGGGGATTCAAACCCAATTCTCCAGATTGGAATCCACCTGCTCTTAACCACTACACCAAACAGTTACATTTGAATCCAACAACACCTTAGGAAAGAGTGCCGAAGCAGGACTAATGCTGAAAAGAACAAGAAGATGAAAGTAATGACTACTGGGGAATTAGTCAACTTTAAGGTTGACAATGAGGAAATTGAAATTGTTCAGGGCTTTCTATTCCTTGGGTCCATCGCCAAAATGCAGACTGCAGTCAGGAAATCAGAAGAATACGGAGACTGGGAACGGCAGTCTTGAAGGATCCAGAAAAGTTTCTTCGGTGTAAGGCTGTGTCAGTAGGGACCAAGATCAAATTAATTCATGCCATAGTGTGGAAGTTGGATAATGAAGGAAGTTGGATAATGAAGGATAATGTTGGGAAGAAATGGGATGTTGGGGGAGTTTTATAGATATCGTGGCCCACAAAAAAAGACAAATAAGAGGGTTCTAGATGGTTTGGCGCCATCCTGGTTGGGCTGTTGTTTATTATATTATATTGTATTTATTGTATTTTACTATTTTATTCTTATTTAAATGTATTCTATTTTTTTCAGTGGTCGTACGCCGTCCCAAGCCCTGTAGGGAATTGGGCAGGATAAACATGCGAAAATAAATAAATATTTTTAAAAAACCAAATCAAGTCAAGACTGAACTCTTCCCAGAAGCAAAAATGATTAAATTGAGGCTAGAATACTTTGGTCGCATTATAAGACAAAACTTACTGGAAAAGACAATAATGCTGGGAAAAGAGAACGCAGGACGCAGCAGGAAAAGAGATGGATTGACTCTCTGAAGGAAGGAATAGCCCTCAATCTGTAAGATTTGAGCAAGTCTGTTAAAAAGAGGACATTTTGGAGGTCATTAATTCATAGGAATTACCGCCATGAGTGTCGAAGAAGTGGATAGCTTGGCGGCCTGCCTAACATTGCTGGCACGCATTAACACACACAGACTCCACGCATACGCACGACGACGCGCCGCACGCGACGCACGCACGCGCGCACGCACGCATCGCGACGCGACGCACTTGCATCGCTAATTAATCTCGATTTTACCAGAGAGAGAGAGAGAGAGAGAGAGAGAGAGAGAGAGCAATTACAATTTCAGGCAATGTTCTCTGTAAGCTACATGGCTGCATGGCCCTGCAGGCACCATATTGGTGCCTTGCAGGCTGGGCGGCTGCCCAGCAGGCGCAGCTCTGACTGGTCACTCAGTTTTGCTCAGCAAGTGCGAGCTTCTGCGCAGTGGTACGGAAACCTCAGAACGACTATTAATTTCACTTTGTAAGGTTTTGAGACTCAAGGCTCCTTTGTGAGACACAGTATGCAGAATCTGGGGTGCTGTGTGGTTTCCGGGCTGTATGGCCGTGTTCTAGCAGCCTTCTATCCTGACGTTTCGCCGGCATCTGTGGCTGCCATCTTCAGAAGATCCTCTGAAGATGCCAGCCACAGACGCAGGCGAAACGTCAGGAGAGAAGGCTGCTAGAACACGGCCATACAGCCCAGAAACCAGACAGCACCCCTGCGCTTCCAGCCGTTAAAGCCTTCGACAATACAGTATGCAGAATTACTTTTTTTTCCTGCCTCTATTAATTTCTTTTGGGCACTGGAGCAGTTGGGAAGGTGTAACAGTGGAAAATCAATTCTGCATCACTTTATCACCAGCGAGGGAAATGAAATCAAGCTTTTCATTAATGATCTTCTCTCACACAACTGAACAACATATTTTGGTTCTTAAACATGCACAGAACTTGTTCATGCAAGATAGAATGTCACTGCCCCTCATCCACACACACACACACACCGCCAACCCAGCGACTAGAACCTCAGCATAGTGTAGTGGTTAAGAGCAGGTGTACTCTAAACTGGAGACCGGTGTTTGATTCCCTGCTCCGCCACTTGAGCTGTGGAGGCTTATCTAGTGAACCTAGTTAGCTTGTGCACTCCAGCACATGCCAGCTGGGTGACCTTGAACTAGTCACAGTCAGTGGTGGGATCCAAAAATTTTAGTAACAGGTTACCATGGTGGTGGGATTCAAACAGTGGCGTAGCGCCAATGGGGCTGGGCGGGGCACGACGGGGGCATGGCCAGGTATTCCGGGGCGAGGCATTAATAATTTCTCTGTTACTGTAAAAAACTCTTACTGTAAAATAAAAGTTCCTAATTTCCAGCTGGTATCTTTCTGTCCTGTGAATTTTAAACTCATTATAGCAAGTCC
This sequence comes from Sphaerodactylus townsendi, assembly GCF_021028975.2. Lineage (NCBI taxonomy): Eukaryota > Metazoa > Chordata > Lepidosauria > Squamata > Sphaerodactylidae > Sphaerodactylus > Sphaerodactylus townsendi. The sequence continues at coordinate 82,491,262 of NC_059434.1, forward strand.
TATATCGTCTCAATTCTGCCAACAGAAGCAACTTCGCTATCTCTAATTGACTGCCCTGTCAAATAATTTCTTAATACTTTAAAAAAAAAAAAATACTTAATTTTTGGTTCCTGAGAAATCAAAAGAAGGATACTTTCCTTAAACAAGGAACTTGACCATATTTCTAAAGCATGTTTTTAAAACAGCCCAACAGGGAGAATTATCCCGTTTTCTATCTTCGCTAACCAGCCACATAGGAAACAACAGGACTTTATGATTTTTGGATCTAATGGAATTTCTAACGGAAAAGCGGACCCAATTAGTAACTCCCTCTCGGCACACACAAATAATTAGTAACCCACTCTCGGGAACTGGATCCCACCTCTAGTCACAGCTTCTCGGAGCTCTCTCAGCCCCACCCACCTCACAGGGTGTTTGTTGTGAGGGGGAAAGGGAAAGGAGATTGTAAACCCCTTTGAGTCTCCTTACAGGATAGAAAGGGGGGGGATATAAATCCAAACTCTTCTTCTTCTTCTTCTTCTTCTTCTTCTTCTTCTTCTTCTTCTTCTTCTTCTTCTTCTTCTTCATTCATTCAGAATCGAGACTTCCAGTGGAATGGCATTTCACTCCGGTTGAGCCTACAAGTGTTCCCAGGCTACACATTACCGATAGAGGATATTTTGCTGACCACAGATCAAGTTTTTCTTAGCTTTCACCTCCCCAGATACTTGGAATCTTAAAATTTGACAGGTGGGCTGCAGAGGTCTGGAGCTAGTTCTGAAAAAAAATGTACGTTCAGCAGTGTGAGTGAACTGTTGAGCTCTCAAAAAGCCTTCCCTCTTTGTTTTTCTTTCTCATTAGTCTTTCTCTCCTTTTCTTCTCTTTCCCCTTTTTAATCTTTGTTTTGTTTTTTAATAGCAAGTGGAACCTGATTCAGACTCTATCCTAATGAAAGGCACTGTGAAAATTCCAATCCCTTTTAAACCTCTCTTGGAGGTGAGAAAATAGGAGGGAGCAATTAATTTAAATGCAGTTCTGCTAATTTCATATTTTCACTTTCCTCCCTGTGTTTTGAACAGCTTTCCATTTTTTCTTGTCCAAACCTATCAAGTCAGCTTTTATGCCTGAAGATTCTAATTTCTAATCTAATTCACAGCTGTACCAAATCATTAGGAAAGGCACCAAGTCGGCATTTCCCCGCATATTAAATCAGTTGTGTCCACACGCTGCTGCCTTTAAACACCTCTTTTAAATAGACAAGCGTTCCAACCAAATCTCCGAGTTTCACCTTAACAGGACTTTGGAGTTTGTGTCGTCGCCTTGGAAAAAATAATGCTGAGTCAAAAGCAGAGCATAGAATGTGAATTATGGGAGACACATTGCCCCATAAAGCAATGTTCCTCGTTCAGTTACCAAAAAAAAAGGTAGAAATCTATTATTTCATGCATCACAAGCTGGGAATAATTTCCATTTTATGTTGCTATTACATTTTTTTTAAGTTTGCACAATTTATAAGAGGTGTTTCGTCTTCATCTGATCGATTTGCATTTCTTAAGTCTTCTGGGTTTTCAGAAAAAACCCCTCTCTTCTTTCCACTGCCTGGTGGAACGCTCTCCCTCCAGCTGCCCGGGCCCTGCGGGACCTTGGTGAGTTCCGCAGGGCCTGTAAGACTGAGCTGTTCCACCGGGCCTTTGGTGAGGCCAGTCGTGGATCTACCGCCCCCCACTGAGGCTGCCAGTTTTCCCTCTTGTCAGGGCCTTGATTCCATCTTGGGCCCTGCCTTTCCCCTCCCAGCCTTTTTGATCGGGCGCCTGTCTTTAATTTTGCTTGCTCTTAACTTTGTTATTTATATTTTAAGAAGCTGCTGCTGTGGAAATTTTGTTTTAATGTGGTTAGTTTTAGTTATGTATTTTATGTGCTGTTATTGGAACAGCTGTATTGTGAGCCGCCTCGAGCCCTTTGTGGGTGAGGCGGCCTAGAAATCTACTTAATAATAATAATAATAACAATAATAATAATAATAGTAGTAGTAGTAGTAGTAGTAGTAGTAGTAGTAGTAGTAGTAGTAGAATACAGACAGACAGACACCTGGCACACAACACCCCAGACATAACAGTGATAGAGAAAAAACATGTTTGGATCATAGATGTTGCTGTGCCAGTTGACAGCAGGGTAGAGGACAAAGAGTTGGAAAAGATCACAAAATACAAGGACCTACAAATTGAAGTTGAACGATTGTGGCAAAAAAGGACAACAGTAATCCCACTAGTAGTCGGTGCTCTAGGAGGAATCCCAAGAAATCTTGAAAAACATCTGGAAAGCCTAAACTTGGACAGAACATCAGTCCACCTGCTGCAGAAAGCAGCACTTCTAGGAACTGCACATATTCTACGCAAATACCTCTAATATCCTAGGTCCTTTGGAAGGACTCGATATTCAGAGATGAATTCCAGACACTTGTGCTGTGTTGTTATGTGCATCATCATCATCATCATCATCATCATCATCATCATCATCATCATCATCATCATCATCATCATCATAGATTTTGATCCTTCTTAAGGAACAGCCCAAAGATCTCTTTCCACACCCATTTTTTTTCTTTTTGGGACACCCATCTGGTTTGCTTCTACATGAACTGCAAATGCTATTTTATCTCATTGGTGGCGAGTTATAAAATGCACTTAACCTCCAAGTAAATATTCATGTTTGGGTACCTGATAATTTGACTATGGCATCGGAAACATCCAGTATTGCTCTGTTTCTCTTTTTTTTTTCTCACGGAGAGTGTAGGTTGATAATAAGCAGTGAAGAGCCCACAAGAAAACATGCAGATTCGGAGACATTATTATCTCATGATTCACCAGATGTATTTCAGTAGGAAAGGAACCAAGTACAGAGATGTCTGGAACATATTCTGGGTCTGATACAAGTAGGAGAGTTATGTTTAGTAAATCTGGCACTGGGAAGAGCTGTCGAGCTGTGGTCAGCTTATGGCAACCCCACTGGGTTTGTAAGGCGAGCAATGTTCAGAAGTGGTTTGCCACTTCTGTCTCTTTGGTGGTCTCCCATCGAGGTACTAACTAGGGTGCACCTTGCTTAGCTCCGAAGATCAAACCAAATCAGGTTAGTCTGGGCCATCTAGGCCAGGGAGGAGGAGGAGGAGGAGGAGGAGGAGGAGGAGGAGGAGGAGGAGGAAGAAGAAGAAGAAGAAGAAGAAGAAGAAGAAGAAGAAGAAGAAGAAGAAGAAGAAGAAGAAGAAGAAGAAGAAGAAGAAGAAGAAGAAGAAGAAGAAGAAGAAGAAGAAGAAGAAGAAGAAGAAGAAGAAGAAGAAGAAGAAGAAGAAGAAGAAGAAGAAGAAGAAGAAGAGAAGGAGGAGTTTGGATTTATATCCCACCTTTCTCTCCTGGAAGGAGACTCAAGGTGGCCTAGAAGCTCCTTTCCCTTCCTCTCCCCACAACAGACACCTTGTGAGGTAGGTGGGGCTGGGAGAGTTCTGAAGAACTGTGACTAACCCAAGGTCACCTAGCAGGAGTGTAGAAGGGTGGAAACACATCTAGTTCACCAGATAAGCGTCTGCCACTCAGGTGAAGGAGCGGGAAATCAAACCCGGTTCTCCAGATTAGAATCCACCTGCTCTTAACCACTACACCACTACACTACACAACATCTTTAGTGTATGAAAGCAGGAAAGGCTAATTTATAAATACAACCCCCATCCCAACCCCCATTGTCCAGCTAGCTGTGTGTAAGAAACAGAGGAAAATGTCTGGGCAAGCTCAGGTGAGTGAATAGCATGACCTCTTTTCAACTTCCAAAGAATGTCAAGGAAAGAATGGGGTGTGAACAATAATAACAGGACCATCTTCCCCAAACGACATCTGCGTACCAGCTCTACCTGTATTCCACAAAATATTTCTGTTTCAGTGAGCTTTTGTTCATTTTGTTTTGTCAGGATGTTTCCATTACTGGCTTAACAGTAGTCCCCATTTTTTTCTATTTGTTCCTTACATAGATTTTGATGTTGGGACATTTTAACATTAGTTTAACAATATTGAACTTGTAAGCCCATTCCCTGCAGTGATGGATTCTCTCTCTCTGTCTGCCTGCTTGTCTGGCTTTCTCGTGTGTGTATGTGTGTTTTCTTTTTCTTTATCTATCTGGTACATGCAGTGGTGGGATCCAAAAATTTTAGTAACAGGTTCCCATGGTGGTGGGATTCAAACTGTGGTGTAGCACCAATGGGGCTGGGACACAACGGGGGCGTGGCCGGGCATTCCGGGGGCGGGGCATTCCTGGGCAGGGCTGTGGCAAGGACGCAGCCACTGCGCCGGTCCTTGGGCGGGAAACGAATGCACACAGGCGCAGGCTGCCATGCACGCCGGTGCACCTCCTGCTAGACTGCTTCAAGTTCTGCGCGCTACTGCTGAGAGGAGGGGCATAACTAAGGCAAAAATCACGTGGCAAAATCACCAATTAGTAACCCCCTCTCGGCACACACAAATAATTAGTAACCTACTGTCGGGAACCTGTGAGAACCTGCTGGATCCCACCTCTGGGTACATGTATTCTTCGAAGAGTAAAAAGTGATGTACTTTTCACTTTCTCATCCTCCGTGTGGTTAAGAGTGGTGAACTCTAACCTGGAGAACTGGATTTGATTCCCCACTCCTCCACCTGAGCGGCAGAGTCTGATCTGGTGAACCAGATTTGTTTCTCCACTCCTTGACATGAAGCCAGCTGGATAGCCTTGAGCTAGTCACAGTTCTTTCAGAACTCTCTCAGCCCCACCTACCTCACAAGGTGTCTGCTTTGGGGAGGGGAAGGGAAGGTGTTTGGAAGTTGCCTTGAGTCTTCTTAACAGACTCCAAACCCCTCCTCCTCCTCCTCCTCCTCTTCTCATATAACTGAGAGTTATTGTTCAGTTAGGTTAGACAGACAGTATCACAAAAGCAAGCTTCATATCAAGATAGGGATCTGAATCCACATTTTCTGGACTCCATTGCAAACTAACCAGGTTGGCTTTTTATTTTAGTTATTTACTAGCGGTACCCAGCCACGCGTTGCTGTGGGTTATTGTGGTGAAATGGGAAAGGAACAGACACTGACCCTTCCCTCTCCCTCCGCTAGGGTGGGTGGGTCATATCCAGATGCTGGGCCCCCTCCCTCCCCTCCCTTGCATGCCACCCCTCCCTCTCTCCCCTCCCTCCCTTCTCTTCCCTTGCATGCCACGCCTCCCCCTCCCTCCCTTCCCTCTCCTGCATGTGTATGTATGTGTAAGTGTTTCACTTCCACTCGAGTTATTGCCTATGTACTGTTTTCACTGCTCATATCTGGGAATCTGAGCATACATTCTAAGCAGCACGAACATTCTAAGAGTGACGGTTAAACACAGGCAGCTGCATGTTCTTCACCATGGAGTGCCAGGAAAAAAGGCATTTTACCTGGGCCAGGTGTGACATTTCAGGTATGTGAACATCTAAAAACACTCTCACCTGGCTGACTACAGTGGCTGGGAATTTTCAGAGGAATTGGCCCAGCAGTTACTGAGTTATACTATCATCAACAAAAACACTGTTAGCTTTATATATATATGTAAATGGGAAAGGAACAGACACTGACCCTTCCCTCTCCCTCCGCTAGGGTGGGTGGGTCATATCCAGATGCTGGGCCCCCTCCCTCCCCTCCCTTGCATACCACCCCTCCCTCCCCTCCCTTGCATGCCAATAAATCTATATATAGATTTATTCTTTGATTTATATGCCACCCTTTCCCTTGGCAGATTCAGGGCGGCTTACAGAACCCACTACAAACCCGCAAATGAACAGAGTCCTCTAGCTTTTCCTTCTGATTCTATGTGGTACATCTGAGAAGAAAAACATGTCTTCAAGTTGCAATGGACTCATGGCAATACCTTCCATGGGACATGAGACAAGAAGAGGAGGCTTGCCATTTCTTTGAGTAGTGACCCTAGACTTCCTTGGTGTCCTCCCATCCAAGAGTCAATTGTGACCAGTCCTGGCAAGCTTAGGCTAAACTAATTAAACTTCCTGGAATTTGCAACCCCACCAGCAGGATGTAGTGGTTAAGAGCAGGTGCACTCTGATCTGGAGAACCGGGTTTGATTCCCCGTTCTGCCACTTGAGCTCTGGAGGCTTATCTGATGAACTAAATTAGCTTGTGCACTTCAACACATGCCAGCTGGGTGATGTTGGGCTAGTCCCACCTCTTCGGAGCTCTCTCAGCCCTACCCACCTCACAGGGTGTTTGTTGGGGGGGCGGGGAGGAAATGATATTGTAAGCCCCTTTGAGTCTCCTTATAGGGGAGAAAGGGGAGATATAAATCCAAACTCCTCCTCCTCCTCTTCTTCTGCTTCTGCTTCTCCTCTTCCTCTTCTCCTTCTTCTCCTTCTCCTCCTTTTTCTCCTTCTCCTTCTCCTCCTCCTTCTCTTTCTCCTTCTCCTCCTCCTCCTCCTCCACTTCCTCCTCCTCCTTCTCCTTCTCCTTCTTTGATTTAGCAGTTGTGGATAATAGATCTGATCACACCCAACCCCTCTTCCATGATAGCATCTTGTATCAGTGGTCATTTCTCCATTTATTATTATTATTATTTATTATTTTATTAGATTTTTATACCGCCCCATCCCCGAAGGGCTCTGGGCAGTGTACAACATGTAAAACAGTACAGTTAAATAGCATTTAAAATAACATTTAAAAAGCAACGAAAATAAAAAATCCTCCTAATACATATATATCATAAATATTAAGCTCCAGATTTACAATTCTTAATTTAAAATTCAAGATGTAAGTTAGTTTAGTTTAGTTGGCATCCAGCATTCTAGTCATATAAAATCCCTCCCTCCCTACGATAAAGGGAGGCATGGGCGGAAGAATCTCACTGATGGGATTAAGCGAGAAGCCCAGATGTTAAGGGGCCAATAGCAGGGGGCATCACCTGCTGACGGCTGGATCCTCCAAAGGCCCAGCGGAACAGCTCAAATGCCTACAGGCCCCCCTGCAGAACTCCCTGCAAGGTCCTCATGCTTAGGGCCCGGACAGCTGGAGGGAGAGCGTTCCACCAGGCCGGGGCCAGGGCTGTAAAGGTCCTGGCCCGTGTGGAGGCCAGCCGTATTGTCGAGGGGCCAGGGACCACCAGTAGATTGGCCTCCGCCGATCGGAGAGGCCGCCTAGGGACGTATGGGGTGATACGGTCTCGAAGATACGATCGCCCCAGGCCGCGAATGGCCTTAAAGGTCAACACCAACACCTTGAAGATGATCCGGAACTCTACTGGAAGCCAATGCAGCTGCCGCAGCACAGGCTAGATATGTACCCGGAAGGCACAGGCTGGATATGTACCCATACACACCCTTTCCCCTGTTCATAATTCTTTAAAGTTTTATTACGAGAGAGACAAACACCTGTGCCAGATCGGGAAATTTGGAAAAACCACAGTACAAAACTCTTTGATAACTGTATCCGGAAGTCATTTCCGTTTAATGAAATGCATTTAGATTAAAAAGAAAATACCTTGCGATTAAATTTGCAGCCTCAGCTTGTGCAGCTGAACAAGGATCACAACAGGAAGAGCTGCCAAATAAGTTCCAAATTTCTGACGCATCTATTTGAGATCCTCATTAACCACATTCCCTTTATATGAAATGTTCACAGCAAGCTCGAAGTCTTTGGATGTTTATCTTGCTTTCCAACTGATTGGAGCTACGTGACGGAATATTGGCGGAGTGGGGCTTTCTCATCTTCAGCTTAGCTGACTTGAACCATTTCTCCCATCCACTCTACTTAATATTTGTCTCAGAAACAGACAAGTCCAAACTGTCTCAGCGCCTTTATTATATTACTTTGCTCCATTAGCCAGCCATGTCTGAAAGACCGGGAGGAAATGAAGGGGGAAAATCATAAAGAAATCTGACAATGTGCTTACTACTTAGGAGGCAAATGTAATTCCTAGATTTCCCCCTCATGTTAAACGTAATAGACAAATAAGAGTGTGTTTAAAGTGTTGTTAAGTCGTGGCCGATTTATGGCGATCTTGCAGGGTGTCCAAGGTAAGAGATGGAACAGAGCTTCTTTGCTTTTGCTTGCCTTTATGTAGCAGCCGTGGAGTTCCTCAGAGGTCTCCCATACAAATACTAACCAGGGAGGACCCTGCATAGCTTCCCAAGAGTCTGAGTAGATCTGGCCAGACTGGGCCATCCAGGTCAAGGCAGAAGAAGAAGAAGAAGAAGAAGAAGAAGAAGAAGAAGAAGAAGAAGAAGAAGAAGAAGAAGAAGAAGAAGAAGAAGAAGAAGAGGAAGAGGAAGAGGAAGAGGAAGAGGAAGAAGAGAAGAGAAGAGAAGAGAAGAGAAGAGGAAGAGAGGAGAGGAAGAGGAAGAGGAAGAGGAAGAGGAAGAAGAGGAGTAGGAGGAAGAGGAAGAGGAAGAGGAAGAGGAAGAAGAAGAAGAAGAAGAAGAAGAAGAAGAAGAAGAAGAAGAAGAAGAAGAGGAGGAGAAAGAGGAGAAAGAGGAGAAAGAGGAGGAGAGGTGTATCACAGAGAGAAGTGTCTGGACACAGTATGTAACAGACTTCTCTCTGTGATATACCTCTGAAGATGCCAGCCACAGATGCAGGTGAAACGTTAGGAACAAGATCTACCAGACCACAGCCACACAGCCCAGAAAACCCACAACAACCATTTTTTTTAAAAAAAAAATTAAGAAAGATGGATTGTTGAGGAGATAAAACAAAGGCCTTTAAAAAAACAGGATATGGCAGCAGAAGGGGATAAACAAATAGCCCTGGAGAGTTCCTGAACTTTGGGGCCATGACTAGGAAGGCCCTCTCCTAGGTTGCTACCCCCCTACCTCTAATGGTCTGTTTGTATTGCACAATGTGCATCTTAACCAGAGCAAAAGGTCTCAACAGTGCATGAAACATAAAGACCATCTTTCAGAAATGCATTGTGCACTCTTACCTCTGCGTGTGTCTGGAAACCTAATGGGCTGGCACAGTGTATTAAATATGCATCGTTTCTTATCAAAACAAAAAAACAATCTATATAACATGCTCTGCATTTGCTAATAGGTGAACGCACTCTTCTCCATGCAGAAATAGAGTTTGGGATGAAAGTGCCTTATGGCAAATTTGAAATGCTGGCCTGGGGCCCCCGAACAAGGCGTAATTCATTTCGGTAGATAGAAGAGATCTAGCTCGAACATCCATTTCTCTAAACTCATTATTGGCCCAGGGGAAAATGCTAGCCTTAAGCAACTTTTAATGACGACTCTGGTGTGGCTGTTGCTGTAGCACTAAATGCGTTAATGAGAAACAAACCACTTAGCAGCAATAGACTCAGGACCTGTATATAACCTGAAAAGTCAGCTTCTCGGTTGCTGGGGGATTCTTTCCAGAGATGAAGCTGACATCCAAAAAGAGATTTAATTACCTTGCGCTCAGATTTATTATATAAAGCTTAGTCAAGCTGACCAAAACTATAGCGTAGACTTGATCAAGCATTATATATTAGAAGGATGTTTCTAGACCAGTGCAAAGAAAAAAAGTAAGCCATGGGTAAATTTAGGTGAGCCTCTATTTCCCAAGTATGATTTTATCACTGTGTACAGATGGGTTACATGTGGTCACCTACACATTCCTGTGAGATAGAAACCAATCCAACACAGCATCTTCTCAAAGGTACTGAGATAAGTAATGATCTTTGCAATGGACACCCACTCAACCGTCTACCACACCAAGGCAGGGGAACCCACTGATTTTTCCTGCCTTTTCACCTTATGGTCTTAGGAGCCTCTCATAATGGTAGTATAATGTACGAAACACTTTCTCTCACCCCTGTTATCACACACAGCAGAAGGGATGCCTGCTGAGTTTTATTTTGCCTTTTCGCTTTCAAATGCCCCAAACTAGGCGTACTAAAATAAATATACTTAGGCATAATTAAACTTAAAGAAAAAACACAGATTTGTTAAACAGGCAGAGGAGTTGGTGAAGGAAAGGATATTTAAACTTGGATATGGATGACTGAAGGGAACAAGGTAGGAGACAAGAAAGAATATATTTACATTAATTACACAAGAAGCATGACACAGAAGTTTCGGTTTTCTTTAGCACAGCACTTCAGATTACTTAGATCAGGGGTAGGGAACCTGCGGCTCTCCAGATGTTCAGGAACTACAATTCCCATCAGCCCCTACCAGCATGGCCAATTGGCCATGCTGACAGAGGCTGATGGGAATTGCAGTTCCTGAACATCTGGAGAGCCGCAGGTTCCCTACCCCTGACTTAGATGGTAGTTTCAGAGATGTTTCATAAGATTGTACAGTTACTTTGCTTAGATGTTCTGGCTTATGGCTATTTACTTGCAGAGTCCTAACATAGGATAGGTACATTCACTAGGTACCAGCCTTCTCTGTTAGATATAACAAGTGGTGGGATTCAAATAATTTAACAACCATCTCCAGAGGTGGGATTCAAATAATTTAACAACTGGTTGTTTACAAGCACCATTTTAACAACCGGTTCTACTGAAGTGGTGCGAACCTGCTCAATCCCATCACTGGGTATAACCCTCAAAACAAAACATAAACTCTTCACTGAGGTAAATTTAAAGCAAATCCCTATCCTCTTTAAACAAACTGATATACTAGAACTCTCCTCTCTCCTGGAGAAGACCTTACCTTGGTTTATTAAGCTTTCATCGGCCCTCCAATAAACCTATACAATGTTTGTGTATGAATTGCTTAAGCTCAGCTCTCAGGCCGCTACAAGTAGAATCAGTCACTCTCTTGGCTGATCTACTCTCCCCAGAGTTTAGTTTTCTTTCACAGTTAAGACAGACAGGCAGGTCCTAACAGCACCAAAAAGCCATTCAGAAAGAAAACCCTGGTTCTCGTGCTTCCAAGATCTTTCTCTGGACTAAAAATCTTCACTATATTTCTGACAAGGAGCTAATCTCCTTCCTCTTTCTCTGGATCACATGTTAACTGCCCAATGAGAGTGTAGAATGCCACAGCCAATCAGAGAGCTGCACTGTTATCAAGCCTTTTCTACTCCACTCCAGTAAGTTTGCTTTGTGAGAACTACATTTTCAAATTATATTTTCCTTACAATCTGTCACAGTCCTCATAGCTTATACATTTCAAATATGTGTATGCAGCCTTAGTCTTTTTGGGACCCCCCCCCCCCCCCGCCCAACACAAAATCTGGCCAAAATCTTACATCTTACTTTGGAAACATAAAGGAAAGAAAACATAGCTTCTGAGTAACACCATCTGGAAGTTCTGTCCCACCCACCCCCTACTGAGATGGTGCCAGCATATTTACAGTTTCCACCATATTCAGTGTCTGAAAGCCAGGGAAACATTTCAGGGAAGAGTCTATGCACAAAATCTCTGGTCCCAATCTTAACTCTGCCATGAATTTGGTTCTGCGGTCTTAGTCAAGCCTCTAATATTCTCAGCTTTGAGGTCTTTAATTCCAACATGGGGAAAAATATTGCTACCAACCTACCTGATGGGGTTGCTATATGAATCTGTTGAAAATGCATGTTGCATACTTTGAATACTCTGAAACACTATGGGAAAGGTTAAGGACCGTTAATATCATCATTCAACCCATTTACAAATTCATCCCAGGCAAACACTGATTAAAAACAAACAAAAACCAAGCCACCTCCAGCCTTTTGGAAGACTCAGAAATTACAACCAGTCTTGTTACACCTCTCTTTAACTCCCATGAATCGTTCAAAATTTAACAAAGCAAAACCTTTCCAGACAGGGGAAGCAGTTTGGAAACTGGATGACACTTTGAACAGGGAGACCAAGGGAATGCTCCTTTTTGCCTGCTGTTCCAGATCAGTTGTCTGGGTCCCCAAAGGGTAGCAGAAAAAAAACACAAAAAACCCTGTATGTTTTCGAAAGCCTGTCTACAGCCGATGGGGAAGAATGTTCAGGGAACGATGTTGACTTTCAATTCTGCAAGTCTAGGGGGCCAGGAAGCAATCCCCAGGCACAAAGGGAAAAATATTCGGATGACAGCTGCTCTAGGAAACAATTTTGAAAGCCTTTGTAGAAGAAGAAGAAGAAGAAGAAGAAGAAGAAGAAGAAGAAGAAGAAGAAGAAGAAGAAGAAGAAGAAGAAGAAGAAGAAGAAGAAGAAGAAGAAGAGGGAGGAGGGAGGAGGAGGGAGGAGGAGGGAGGAGGAGGAGGGAGGAGGAAGGAGGAGGAGAGAGAGAAGGAAGAAGAGAAGAGAAGAGAAGAGAGAAGAAGAAGAAGAAGAAGAAGAAGGAGAAGAGAAGAAGGAGAAGAAGAAGAAGAAGAAGAAGAAGAAGAAGAGAGGAGGAGGGGGATGAGGAGGAGGAGGAGGAGGAGAGAAGAAGAAGAAGAAGAAGAAGAAGAAGAAGAAGAAGAAGAAGAAGAAGAAGAAGAAGAAGAAGAAGAAGAAGAAGAAGAAGAAGAAGAAGAAGAAGAAGAAGAATTTATTCTCAAGTATCTGCCATTTCAGGTGTCACTGTGATACTGGAAGATACTGCATGAAGACATCATGACAAATGCTTTGCCATTGTGGGAACAAGAGTTCAAAGCTCTCCTGAGACACTTGGCTGGAAGGCTTGCTGGTTTTTTCCCATGGTGTGCTGTGACATCCTAAATCAGCCCAAACAATAAACTCCAGTGCTGTTCTCAGACTTGAAAACCAGGATTCCAAACCAGGATTGAGCTGCAGTTTGACATTCAGGTTTGTAAGTGACAGAACAAATCACCATGGTTACAGTGGGAGCAAGGAAGACCTCAGACTCTGAGAGAGATGCTAGGAGAAGAGGGAAAGGGGATAGGGAAGCTGGAGGACGTAAGACTTATTCCCAGGTTTCCCAACTCTGGGCTGGGAACTTCATAGAACCTTGAGGGCGGATCCTGGAGAGGTGGAGATTGGGGAAGGGAGAGACCCCAGCAGGGTATAATGCCATAGAGTCCACCTTCTAGAGCGGCCCTTTTCCCTTAGGAAACTGATCTCTGTAGACCGAAGATTTGTTGTAATTCCAGTGGATCTTCAGGCTCACCTGGAACCTAGCAACCCTACTCATTCCTATTACACAGTAGTTCTAAAAAATAAATAACTTGAATTTGGAGGCACTTCGACTTTCTGCGGACCATTTGTGAAGTTGCTTTATAGGACTCCAGATTTTCTTTTGTTTTTAGTATTTACAAATGTATTGCCTTTTGGAGCAAACAGACTGAACACTGTAGCCAGAAGACCAAGGCAGACCCAAATGTGACCTCCTTCTACCCAGAGCATCTTCTTGCAGTTTTTATCCATCCCTCCTGGCCTTCTGGCTAGCCCCGTGCTGGCGAACCTTTGGCACTCCAGATGTTATGGACTACAATTCCCAATGGTCATGCTGGCAGGGCCTGATGGGAATTGTAGTCCATAACATCTGGAGTGCCGAAGGTTCGCCACCACGGGGCTAGGGCCATACTGCCCACGGGGACATGTGGTGTCACATGTCCCCAGGTGCACACCATCTAGTCATGTGGGGGGGGGGGCGCCAGGCACTGACCAGGTCCTTGCACCCGGCCTCTCCTGTTAGAAACCTGTTGACATGAAAATCTCTGTGTGTGCATTGTGGGGGTTGTGAGGCAGGGTGAGGGCACTTGTGGTCCGTTTGGCTGGGCCCTACAAGACGCTGACCCTCAGGAGCTGGAGCCTGCGTCATCATGCCAACTTGGACCCATCTGGCCTGCCTAGTAGTAGACCTGGGTCCCTTCTGGAGTGCCCAATAGCAGACCTGGGCCCCTTCCGACCTGCCCAGTGGTAGACCTGGGCCCCTTCTGGCCTGCCCAGCAGTAGATTTGGGCATCTTCCAATCTGCCCAGCAGTAGACCTGGGCGCTCCTCCGTCAGATCTGCAGACAAGCTTGATCTCTCTCTCTCCCTCCCCTCTTATCTAAGGAAAATGGAACCCATAGGGGGTGGAAAACTCAGATTTTGCCCTGGGCTCCATTTTCCCTAGACACGCCTCTGCTCCTGACCAACCTCCCAGACAGTTAAACTGCACTCTGGGTCTGCCCAGATCTCCCTGTTTGTGAACCACCGTGTAAGTATGAGACATATGTTGCTGTTCCTTCCCTCAAACGACTGAAATTCACTCAGATCTAAGTTCAGTATTTTTCCAAAATACATCCCTGGCTAAGATCGGCCTCATTTCCTGAGACCAGTGCCTTCTTTCTCCGGTTTGACTCAGCAATTCCTGGACAGAGAACAATGCGTCAGACTAATATAGACCAAGAAAGGACAATTCATTGATTTCAATTGCATAATCTGGCCCGCATTTCTTAAAGTACAGATTGGCCCTGCCAAGTCTTCAATCTTGTTTAAAATTTACCTACATTTAATCAGCAACCCTTCTCATCCAATCTCTGAATCATGGTTTGTTTGTTTTTTTAAAAAAAACTTTTTTAGAGAGCTGAGAAATTAAGTTGCTTGCGAGCTCACAAGCCGTTTCTCTCTTGGTTGGTCTAAATCAGATGCCATTGGGCGATTCCAGTAAAAATAGAACTGAGTCATGTATCTATATCTGCCTTATCTTTGTATATAGATGAAAGATGGAAGAGGGGTGAAATTTCTGCTTTCGTTAGACTGGAAATGTCAAGAAGACTGGAGTTGCCATCTACTGGAATGTGCAAAGAATGACAACTGACACATTTTAAAATCTTGCACAGCTAGCGTACCACCAAGGGCCCCTCGATCCTCAGCGTGAGATATTTCCACTTTGCTAGTGAAACTCCACTAACAACCCTTATGCTCCTTCAGACAGATTGCCCCTGATTTCCCCCTGCACACGTCTTCTCTATTTCTCTCGTTCGAGCTTCTCTAGCCTCTTTCACGTGCCAGCTCTGGTACGAAAATATCTAAAGACAGGCTTGCTTCCGCCGTGAGCACCTAAACCATGCTTTCTGCACGTAGGCCTCGTAATATTCTGAAGGCAAAACGTGTGTCGCTACGGATGCTGCAATAGTAGCCGTTTAATTTCTTAGAAGGACGCGGGCTGGATAAAGAAAGTTCCTTCTCCATAACAGATGTGTGTTGCTATAGGAATATGCACAGCTTGTTGTGTGCGGTGAATATCCTGGAAATCATGAAAGGCGGAGAAGCAGGTGGTCTCTCCTTCTTTCAACACGCATCTAGTCTCTTCAACAGCAAGAGCTAAGCCAGGGGTCTGCAACCTGCGGCTCTCCAGTTGTTCATGGACTACAATTCCCATTAGCCCCTGCCAGCATGGCCAATTGGGGCTGATGGGATTTGTAGTCCATGAACATCTGGAGAGCTGCAGGTTGCAGACCCCTGATCTAAGCAAACTTAACTATTCATGAATCAAGGGAAGCTGCCTTATGCTGAATCAGGCCCTGGGTCCATCAAAACCAGTGGTGTTTACTCAGACTGGTAGAGGCTCTCCAGGGTCTCCAAAGAAGGTCTATCTGCCACATCACCTGGTGCCTGGTCCTTTTAACTGGAGGTGTTGGGGATTGAACCCAGGACCTTCAACATGTCAAGCAGGTGCTTTATCACAGAATCATAGGCTCCTTCCGCACATGCAGAATTATGCACTTTCAAACTGCTTTCAGTGCTCTTTGAAGCTGTGCGGAATGGCAACATCCACTCGCAAACAGTTGTGAAAGTGGTTTGAAAACACATTGTTCTGCATGTGCGGAAGGGGCAGTAATAGCAGGTATAGAGTCATAGAATCATAGAGTTGGAAGAGACCACAAGGGACAGCAAGTCCAACCCCCTGCCACACAGGAACACACAATCAAAGCACTCCCGACATGTTCATCCAGCCTCATTTAAAAAAAAACAAAAACAAAGGAGACTCCACCACTCTCCAAGGCAGTGAATTCCACTGTCAAACAGCCCTGACAGTCAGAAATGTTCTTCCCAATGGTTATCCTGCAGCTTGAATCCATTACTCCTGGCCTAGTCTCTGAGGCAGCAGAAAACAAGCTTGCTCCCTCACCAACATGGCATCCCTTCAAATATTTACACATGGCTTTCATGCCCCCCCCCCTTAACCTTCGCTTCTCCAGGCTAAACATCCCCAACTCTCTAAGGCTTTTTCCGCACATGCAGAATAATGCACTTTGAAACTGCTTTCAGTGCTCTTTGAAGCTGTGCGGAATAGAAAAATCCACTTGCAAACAGTTGTGAAAGTGGTTTGAAAATGCATTATTTTGTGTGTGCGGAAGGGGCCTTAGTCTCTCTTTGTAGGGCATGGATTCCAGGCCTTGTACCATTTTGGTTGCCCTCCTCCGGACACATTCCAGTTTGTCAATATCCTTCTTTACCACTAAGCAACGACACCTCTCTCAACATTCAAATGTGATCTAAACACCTATATGCGCATGCGCATACACATGCACGCACACACAGAGAGAAGCTTATTCCCAACCCAATATCCTAAAACAAATTCAATATAACTAAACAAGAGAAGGGAAAGAAAGGGAAATTAAATTCAGCCTCGTTGCATATTCAGTTCTTAATGAAGCCTTGCCAACATGGCTCTAAAACCCCCAGGTTACCCAGGAAGAAAAATCATGGGTGGAGAGGGGTTGTGACAACTAGAGTAAGGTGGAACGTCTGCTCCGGTGGCTAATACCTGACAAATCAACAGCAAATTCAAGGACTACAGGTAGTAGCAACAGCCCATGCAGCCTGGTTCTCCCCCCCCCACCCCCAGAAAAAAGGTTCAAAGAAACTTTTGCTGTCCATATTTCAAAGGGAAGAACGTAGCATGCGTCTTCACAAAATATCTTAGGCAGATTCATCTGGTGTAAAACGGTTGCACGCCTGTCCTTAACCACTATACTACAGGCCAAGATGGATGCCATGTCCTGGGCTTGTACTGTAGGGTCAATAGGAAAGAAACCTGCCTGGAATAACAGGATTGCACTTCAGAAATGCCAGCTTCACCTTAGCCATACAATCCAATAATGTTTCCCATGCCAGCTATTCGCCCCCTTACCTCCCCACGCTAATCCCTAACTCGGCATCCTGTCCCTGCCCTTTACAGTTTTGGGAATCGCACTTTTACCTTACTTTTTTTTAGAATTTGGGAGAATAACCTTGGGGTTGTGATCTCATCAACTCCACCTAAAATCTAATCAATGGGTGGACCCTCCCTGGCTCTAAGTCATCAAGCCATTGTCCACTGCATTGTTCTTTCTTTGTTAAGGAAGATCAGCTCTCTTAACATTGCTGGGATGCCACATTTTTCTATATGTAGCCCTCCTAAACCAGGGCCCCTCGCCTTTAGAACTCTGGCCATCCTCGGATCTAGTTCCCCTGTGCCCCGGAGCAGTGCTGGTGCTGGATTCTGCTCTTTTGGACTGATCCGTCTTCTAGACAGGTAGCTATTATCGTTGCGGCAATGACCTAGTCTATTCCAGACTTTGTCTTTCCTCTCTTTTTAAATCTTAGGACTCTGACAAATTCTCTCTCTGTGTGTGTGTTTGCAAACTTTTTGCATGTGTAAGTTTATTGTTTTGCTTTTCTAATTAAAATGGCTGTATTTCTGGTCCCCTGCAGTTTTCTGAAGGAGAATGACCTCCGTAAACATAGGTGAGAAAGATCCCAGTTAGCCCCTCTTGAACCACTGGCCTGCCCCTTGCTAGGATAGATCCTACCATTTTGCATAACACTCTTATAAAAGTGCCCCTCTGAGAATGGGTTTCTCATATTCTATTTGGCATACCCTCCCAAAACCTCTGGTGTTGTGTCTTAATGCGTTTTATTTGATTGGTTTTGAAGAAGAAGAAGAAGAAGAGGAGGAGGAGGAGGAGGAGGAGGAGGAGGAGGAGGAGTTTGGATTTATATCCCCCTTTCTCTCCTGTAGGAGACTCAAAGGGGCTTACAATCTCCTTGCCCTTCCCCCCTCACAACAAACACCCTGTGAGGTAAGTGGGGCTGAGAGAGCTCCGAGAAGCTGTGACTAGCCCAAGGTCACCTAGCTGGCATGTGTGGGAGTGTACAGACTAATCTGAATTCCCCAGCTAAGTCTCCACAGCTCAAGCGGCAGAGCGGGGAATCAAACCCGGTTCATCCAGATTTAATCATATTTAATCTTTATTTAATCTTTATTTAATCTTATTTAATTTAAGATTTAATCTTAAATATTGTTTTTAATTGTTCAAAAGTTTTAATGTTTGTTTTTATGTGTGCTGCATTGGGGACTCTGATTGGGTGGAAAAGATAAAATAAACATATTTTAGACAAACAAACAGGCAAACAAATAAATCTTTTCTGTCAAAGGCTTTCATGGCCAGAATCAACGGCCTGTTGTGAATTTTGTGGACTGTGTAGCCGTTGTCTGGTAGTTTTTGCTCCTGATATTTTCTAAAGAGAAACACATCTTACCATGGTATGCCTCTGAAAATACCAGCCATAGATGTGGGCAAATGTTAGGAACAAAAACTACCAGACCACGCTACACCGCTCACAAAATCCACAACAAATAAATCTTGATTGTGGAGAGTTATCCATGAGATGTATGGCGTTGAACCCCATCCATGGGAAAGCCCCATATTCCTGACAAACAGACAAACAGACAGTCAAGGTGGCAGTCTCAAATCACCACTGAAAGTACACACTTTTATTTCCTTAAAAAAAATTAGTAGTCACGATGACCCCTTCCACACATGCAGGATAATGCACATTCAGTCCACTTTCACCATTGTTTCCAAGTGGATTTTGCTATTCCGCACAGTAAAATCCAGCTTCAAAATGGATTGAAAGTGGATTGAAAGTGCATGATTCTGCAGGTGCGGAAGTGGTCGATATTCATATCAAAGTTCCTTGCAATCTGAGAAAACCTGGTGAATAAACACCAGTTTCGGTGTTAGACTGTCTGTGCTCTCCCTTCCCCATATGGTTGACCTTAATAGAATTTATCCCTGACAGCTTGAAGAAAACAGTTCGGACTTCTGGGCTTTGGCTGCTGAATCTAGGCCTCCGGTATCATCTTTTTGAATTACAAGTCCCATGCTTGTCACAGCTGGGAGAAATGTTATGAAGACAGATCCTGGTATTGGGATATGCCAAAGACTTCCTTTTTGCCTTCTCCCCGTTTTGCCTATCTTTTATACACATGCTGGGAGTTACTGTATGAATCTGGCACGATTGTGGTTCGACTGTGCAGCTTGGACTAGAATTGATTTGAGTCTATAGGGTTTCCTGGCTCCACTTCCCAAAACACTACAGACTGTTACAAAAAAAAGAAAAGAAAAAGGGGGGGGGGAAGAGAGGGAAAAAATAGCTATTGAGGAACATATTGCTAAACTGTTCTGCCTGCTTCATTCTCTTTACTCCACTAAACCCTTTTCAACAAGAAACACACAACAAAGGTATTTTAATCCAGTTCTGAACAGTTCAGTACACACAGCAATTAAGTGACAGGTTTCAAGCAGGCAATGAAACAGGGAAGGTCTGTTCCTCCAAACCAGGAAAAAAGGAAACAGGTTGCCTCCTTCCCAGTGAGAAAATGCATCCCACGACGCCCTGAAATTAACCCAGCTTTCTAACCACAGGGTCGCTTCAACGAACCACTATTGCTTTTCCCCCAGTATTGAACCCAGAGACTTTTCTTTGGGAGTAACTGTTTTATTCATTGCTTATTTTATTTAGATGTTTTCCCAGCCTTTACAATAGTCTTAGGGTGGGTTAAAATAGAAACCATAATAAGGTCCGATTTATAATTAATAAGGACAGATTTATGGAGGAGAAGTCGATCTATGGCTACCTAAGCAAAACCAAAATCTTGATCCTCCTTGATCTGAGATTGCAAATGCCTTAGCAAACAGGTGCTCGGGAGCAGCAGCAGCAGAAGGCCATTGCTTTCACATCCGGCACATGAGCTCCCAAAGGCACCTGGTGGGCCACTGCGAGTAGCAGAGAGCTGGACTAGATGGACTGTGGTCTGATCCAGCTGGCTTGTTCTTATGTTCTTAAGGTCCTTTCCAGCAGAGTAATAAGATCCCTATAAAGCCCAATCCTAAAACCATAACACATTATAAATTCCACTCTTTTCACCCCTAAAAATTGGGATATGTACAGGACACCTCAAGATCCCGCATCCCAGTGGGAGGGGGGATCAGCCAAATGCCTGAGTGAAGAGGCCGGGTCTTTGCCAGGTGTTGAAACTCCATAAGAGTAGATGCCTGGTGGGGTTCTGGTGGAAGCGCATTCCGCAGAGCAGGGGCCACTGTTGAGAAAGTCCCGCGGGCTGCCCCCCACCTGCAAAGGTGGTGGGACAGCCATGCAGGCCTCCCCTCTGATCTCAAGCCAAAATCCAACACATACATAAAATCAAAAACTGGCCAGGTTCTTTACTCATTTCATAAAATCTTCCAGTTTCCTCTGTACTGAATATTAACCCTTAAACCCTAAACTTTCAGCACTTGGCCACTAAACATCAAGATAAAATTAAATTTTTAGCATCATTATCAATAAAATACATCTCAGGTTTTTTTGTTATTTATTGTTTTTAATGCATATGGATTTGGATTTTTAAAAAGATTTTAAGTTGTTAGCTGCCTGGAGTTGACAACAATCAAAAAATGGTGGGTTAGAGTCAAATGAATGAATGAATGAATGGATGGATGGATGGATGGATGGATGGATGGATGGATGGATGGATGGATGGATGGATGGATGGATGGATGGATGGATGGATGGATGGATGGATGGATGGATGGATGGATGGATGGCTCACCTTGCCATGACTGTACCTGTCTTAACCCCATTTATAGAATGCTTGTGGCAACATCTCCTTGGCAACCTTTGGCATTTCCAGTTGAATAGGACCAGGCAGTAGCAGCTCTGAAAGACCCCTCCCCCTGAGCCCTTGGAAAGCCACTGGCAACTTGAGTGGACAATAAAGAATTTGATGGACTGATGGTCTGATTCAGCATAAGGAGGCTTGTTGAGCTCATGTGCTCCCAGATTATTCTTCTGCTCTGGAAGCTGGAAGGAAAGCAGAATGGCATGGCCTAAATCTGAAGCTAAGCAGGGTCAGTACTTGGAAGGGAGGACTCCACTACAGAGAAAGACAATGACCAACCACCTCTGCTTTTCACTTGCCGTGAAAACTCTTGTTGGGGCCACTGTAAGAAAGCCAGCATGGTGTAGTGATTGAGAGCAGGTAGATTCTAATCTGGAGAACAAGGTTTGATTCCCCACTCCACCTGAGTGGCAGAGGCTTATCTGGTGAACCAGATGTGTCTCTGCAGTCCTACATTCCTGCAGGTTGACCTTGGGCTAGTCACAGTTCTCTCAGAACTCTCTCAGCCCCACCTACCTCACAAGGTGTCTGTTGTGGGGAGAGGAAGGGAAAGGAGCTCGTAAGCCACCTTGAGTCTCCTTACAGGAGAGAAAGGTGAGATATAAATCCAAACTCCTCCTCCTCCTCCTCCTCCTCCTCCTCCTCCTCCTCCTCCTCCTCTTCTTCTTCTTCTTCTTCTTCTTCTTCTTCTTCTTCTTCTTCTTCTTCTTCTTCTTCTTCTTCTTCTTCTTCTTCTGTCGATTGTGACTTGACGGCAATTATGTACACAGAGGGGATTTAATTGGGATCTTGTGGGACCCTGCGTGACCAGGTCCTGCACTTAGAACTGGTCACACCCCACAATTAAAACAACAACAAAACAAAACGTAGCATTGCTCACTATTCTCACAGAGGTCAGTTTCCCAACAAACTTGATAGCTACCCTCTTATATGTGCTCTACGGGAAACTTCTGGCAGTGACAACCACAGTGCCCATGTGGAAGGGAAGTGCATTTAGCACATTGTCAGAATAAATAGGGAAAGTTGACTGAACAAGTCCATTGCTTAAAAGAGCATACCACATTCGATGTGCCAATGACAACGAAGCAGTGGCTTGGAAGTTCATGACACTGTTGTCCTCCTGCACTGATCAATAATAAGACTCTCTACTTAGTTGACTTCATTACTGTGAAACAGCATCCAGACTACGCATTTAGACTTCTATTGCCACAACTAAACATAACCAAAATTGCAGTCACCATTATACTCCACATCACATCACCCCTTCCTGTCTACCAGTTCCAAAAGGGGGATGGAACCCATCCAGTTTCACGGTCCAGAGAAGAAGAAACCTCACTCCCCGGAGTCAAAATAACCAACGTTCCATGCTACTGACAGAGCTACGACAGCAGGTGTCGAATAAGTTGATAAGGCATTGCCTGAGGAGCAAAGTGGAAAAACATAAGCACAGCAGAGAGGGGGAATGAGAAGAGAAGGGTTCCCATATCCTGGGCAGGAGACAGGAGACATGGCATGATCAAACATGGATGGATCATGACAGACACTTACCTCAGCCCATTAAAGTTACGTTGGCTTGAAAATCAGTAATTCCCGCCCTTTCCTCCTTCTTTTTTTCTTTTTTACAGGAAGAAGAACGGGTTAAGCCCCATATTAATCTAACCTCCCAGTTTCTTAATGCATCTGAAATTCTCTTTTAAAAGCCATTTGGCGCAGGTCACCTCCCAAATGTCAGCGGCACTCGGAGATGTAAATATCAGAGAAATAACTAATTTAACTCGCGACTCCTGAAGTCGCCGGTCTCTCCCCGGTTTCTTTGGTTAAACGTTCGTCTAGTGAGAAGCATCACGGTTTGCTCCACATGGAAATTAAAGACGACGGAGTAAAGATCAAGGTTTGAGCTTGGCCCCCTGCCAGCCGCAAAAGGGAAATTAAAACCACCACTCAAATTCTCTTTGCTTATAACAAGCTGATAGATACAGCTTGGAAACAATAGGAACATCTGATACTCCACCACTGAAGTTGCTCTCAGTTGGGATCACCGTACTCCCGAGCCTCCGGTGCAGAAAGACAAACAAGAAACATGTGGCCATTCCAATAAAGTACCAAAGTTGCACTTCTATTGGCTGTTGTGAGTTTTTCAGACTGTGACCGTGGTCTGGTAGTTTTTGCTCCCAATGTTTCGCTCACCTCTACGACTGGCATCTTCAGTGGCACGCCTTGGAGAGATGTCATTGCGACATGCTTCCGAACAGAGGCGTATTGGGGGGAAATGGTGTCTGGGAGCAACACCTTCTCCAGGTGCCCCCCACCACCACTGCCCCCACCCCCATGTCCCACTTACCTTTGCAAGCCTGCAGGGAGGCGGGGAAGGGGGCTCGGGAGGCGGTGAGCAACTCAGCAGTTGCCTGACACTGGCTCCTGCACTCCCCACCCCGATAAAAAAGAAGAAGAAGAAGAAGAAGAAGAAGAAGAAGAAGAAGAAGAAGAAGAAGAAGAAGAAGAAGAAGAAGAAGAAGAAGAAGAAGAGGAGGAGGAGGAGGAGGAGGAGGAGGAGGAGGGAGGAGGAGTAGTTTGGATTTATATCCCCACTTTCTCTCCTGTAGGAGACTCAAAGGGACTGACAATCTCCTTGCCCTTCCCCCCTCACAACAAACACCCTGTGAGGTAGGTGGGGCTGAGAGAGCTCCAAAAAGCTGTGACTAGCCCAAAGTCACCCAGCTGGCATGTGTGGGAGTGTACAGACTAATCTGAATTCCCCAGATAAGCCTCCACAGCTCAGGCGGCAGAGCTGGGAATCAAACCCGGTTCCTCCAGATTAGATACACGAACTCTTAACCTCTTACGCCACTGCTGCTCAGAGAGGTAATTATAAAGTTCAGTGGTGGGAACCTATGGCACTCCAGATGTTCATGGACTACAATTCTCGTCAGCCCCTGCCAGCATGGCCAATTGGATTTAAAAAAAGATTTTAAGTTGTTGGCCATGCTGGCAGGGACTGATGGGAATTGTAGTTCATGAACATCTGGAGTGCCATAGGTTCACCACAACTGGTATAGTTTATCTGGCCAGTCAAATGGATATCCATTGGCCAGTAAGAAAATCTGCTGGGCAAATGCCCCTACCTTGCCTTTGTTGTGGACAAGAGATGCTAGAGCTGAGGGTTCAAAAGTTCTGGAATGGATGCATGAATCGAGACACAGGTCATAATTAATTCTAGTTCTTAATGTATTTATTATTGCTATTATTGTTTATTCTGGTATAACGTTTGTTGGTTTATTATGTTGTTAGCCGCTCTGAGCCCTTTGGGGATAGGGTGGGATATAAATTGAAATTGAAATGAAATGAAATAATGCTGAAACACCATGAAGACATTCTTTGCACCCTTAAATAAATGTAGTCACTGACATATTGACAAGTACGTTGTAGAAAGCGCTTAAAAATATCCAAAAGTGCTATGGAAATCTACCAATCACTTACTCTGGAATACTTCTCCTGATTTTGATGAAACATCCCCCAAAATGTTATAGGGTAAGTGATTTGTGGATCATATCCGTTTCTGTGCGCTCCTTTTCCTCAAACTTTGGCATAAGGGCGACAATATTTTCATCTAGCACTTAGCACACGAATGACAACAGTATTGTCAAAGGCTTTCACAGCTGGAATCACTAGGCTGTTGTGGGTTTTCTGGGTTGTATGGCTGTGTTCCAGTAGTATTTTCTCTGGAACATGGCCATACAACCCAAAAAACCCACAACACCCTAGAAAACAGTATTGATTATTGTTATCTGACTGACCCATGATGAATTGGGGGAGTCCTGTTGGTGTGTTTAAATATGAAAAAGACCCTTCTTTCGTGTTCATGCCCAGAAATAGTTATGCTTGAATTTAAAAAAACCCAATTTAAATCTGTTACTTTGCCACAGGCAGCATTTAGATCTTTCGGACAAATTTGGAAGTGTAAGATTTCAGCAACAATGAGAGTTTAAAATGAGAACAGAAAAATTAGGCCATTCCAGAGGTGTGATCCAGCAGGTTCTCACAGGTTCCCGAGAGTAGGTTACTAATTATTTGTGTGTGCCAAGAGGGGTTTACTAATTGGTGATTTTGCCACGTGATTTTTGCCTTAGTTACGCCCCTCCTCTCAGCAGTAGCGCGGAGAACTTGAAGCAGTCTAGCAGGAGGTGCACTGGCGTGCGTGGCAGCCTGCGCCTGCGTGCATTCGTTTCCCGCCCAAGGACCGGCGCAGCGGCTGCATCCTTGCCACAGCCCCGCCCAGGAATGCCCCGCCCCCGGAATGTCCGGCCACACCCCCATCGTGCCCCGCCCAGCCCCATTGGCGCTACGCCATAGCTTGAATCCCACCACCATGGGAACCTGTTACTAAATTTTTTGGATCCCACCCCTGGGCCATTCCCAGATTAAATTCCGAGGAAGGTTTGTTACAGCAGAAGTCAGCATTTGGAAATGGCTCTTGGAGTCCAGTCATCACCATATCTGAAACCAAAATGGAATATTCCTGTTGGTCAGAATCACTGACGATCTGGTGAGTGAGCAGATGGGTCGTCTTTCGCTGCAGTAAGCAGCTTAGCCGACCAACTTAGAATCATAGCGTTGGAAGTGACCACAAGGTCCATCAAGTCCAATCCCCTGCCATGCAAGAAGATTACAGATGAGGTCTCCTCACCCCTTGCAGAAACTTGGAGTCACCGTTTGTATGGTTCGGCGGCCTCGGTGCCCTTGTTCTCAGTGGCCACTTTCTCTACCACCCCCTTTTCTGTCCTGCTTGGGCTTGAAGAACCTCAAAGAGCGTTTGGGGCTCTTTAGTTTGGAGAGGAGACGTCTGAAAGGGGATATGACTGAAGTCTATAAAATTATGCATGGGGTAGAAAATGTGGACAGAGATAAATGTTTCTCTCTTTCTCACAATACTAGAACCAGGGGGCATCCATTGAAAATGCTGGGGGGAAGAATGAGGACTAATAAAAGGAAACACTTCTTCACGCAACGTGTGATTGGCGTTTGGAATATGCTGCCACAGGAGGTGGGGATGGCCACTAACCTGGATAGCTTTAAAAAGGGCTTGGACAGATTTATGGAGGAGAAGTCAATCTATGGCTACCAATCTTGATCCTCCTTGATATCAGATTGCAAATGCCTTAGCAGACCAGGTGCTCAGGAGGAGGAGCAGCAGCAGAAGGCCATTGCTTTCACCTCCTGCACGTGAGCTCCCAAAGGCACCTGGTGAGCCACTGCGAGTAGCAGAGCGCTGGACTAGATGGACTCTGGTCTAATCCAGCAGGCTAGTTCTTATGTTCTTATGTTCAAAAATGGAAAGGGGTGGGGTTTTAAAGCACCTGCTTCTTCCCCTTTAACCTCAAGTCCATCTTGTGTGGTCTGAAGCCAGAACCTAGATCTTTCCTCACCAGTCTGCTTCTAAGATCCTTATGAAGCCATTGCTTAGTCAATTTTCCTAGAGAGTCACCAGATGTCTCCTGAGGCCACAGGGGGATTTTGGGCTGCAGGCATCGCCTCTTTCACCCTCCCGTTACCCTGGTCAGGCTCAACTGCTGGTAACTGTTGGCAGCAATTAAAGGAAGGGGGGCTTAAAAGGCACCACAAACACACCACAAACTTTTGCTTTCCAGTTGCTGCAACATCCTTAATCTTCATCATCCCTGTTATTATTCTCCTGGTGTTGGCAGCTGATGGGTGTGGTTGAGTTGGGCCTTCAAGGACCCATACTCTGGCAGCATTTATTTGTGCTGCTGCTGTCCATAATGGGCTTTCTGGTTTGGGGGCACCGTGGGATCCCAAGTGGGCACACTGTGACTCTTGGGTAAGTCCAGGACGGATTGGGGGAGGGGGCACTCCGGGAAACTTCTGAAAGTCACAT
Source organism: Sphaerodactylus townsendi (assembly GCF_021028975.2). NCBI lineage: Eukaryota > Metazoa > Chordata > Lepidosauria > Squamata > Sphaerodactylidae > Sphaerodactylus > Sphaerodactylus townsendi. The sequence continues at coordinate 82,517,970 of NC_059434.1, forward strand.
AAAACTTGCCCCGCCCCCAGTGGCCCTGTGTTGGGTTTGGGTCCTAAGTTGTAGGACGCAGGCTTTTTGGTAGGATGGATATTTTTAATTTATTTATTTGTTACATTTATATACCACCCTCCCCGAAGGCTCAGGGCGGTTTCCAACAAGAATAAAAGTTTAAAACATCGTATATATAATTTAATTAAAATACATAAAATACTAAACTATAGATGGCTTCAGCTATTCTATTCCCCTTTTTATGAACCCACGGGAGGCCAGATGTTTTCTTTTTATGGCAGTTGACATCATCCTGGCTGGCCAAACGCCTGGCGGAACAGGTCCGTTTTACAGGCCCTGCGGAAACTTTGTAAATCCCGCAGGGCCCTGATCTCACCTGGAAGCCTGTTCCACCAGGTAGGGGCCAGAGCCGTAAAAGCCCTGTCCCTTGTAGAGGCCAGCCAGTTTAGAGCTTTGCAGGGAAGACAAGGGTTTGGTCCCTTTGGAGAGAGAAAACAGTTGGGGGAGGGAACACCCCTACCTTGTTTTCCCAGGGCCAAACTGCTCCTTAACACAACTATCCTTTTCACTTATACATACATTGACAAGTACCCACTGGGAACTGCAAACAGGAGTGCAGAAGGGAGCAGGTGGGTTCTTCACCCCTTCCCTGCCATCCACTTTACCTTTGCAGAATTGCTTCTCAAATGGTCTCCTCTAACACATATTGAACAGTGGGGAGGAGGATACAAGTTCTACAGTGGCCTACTCTGGGGGGCTTTCCGCACTGACAGAGTTGTACTGGTTTTTATCTAGGTTCACCTCAGTGTATCCGCACTGCAACCGAGCTCAATGTTGTTTTGTCTCAGTTCCCCCCCCCCCACTCAGAACTGCGACATCCCTGTCGCAGTTATGAACTGCACGTTTCTGCTGGAACAAGGTCGATACCGCTTTGAAGCTTCGAAGTGCAGACACATCGAAACGACACCTCATCCATTCAACCAATCAGGAGCCGCTTTTGTGGCATGCGCAGAACGGGAGAGTCGTGGTGGGCATGTAACTGTAAACTGTAAAAACTGTAAAAAAAGAGAACGCTCCTATTTCCCATGGTAACACAAGCTCCAATCACAATCGAGGAGCGAAATAGGCACCAAGATGATCCTGCCCATTTAGCTCGGTTCCAGGGGGCCAAGTAAGTTGCTGTGCAGACAGCCTGGAATCGCCCCCCACTGAAGGGAACCGAGTTGACCTTAGCTCCCTTCTGTAGTGCGGAAAGCCTCTGGGTTGGGAAATTCCAGCAGATTTGTAGGTGGAGACTGGAGGAGCCGGGTTTGGGACATCAGAGGGGTTTAAGGCCACAGAGCCCACTCTACAAAACAGCCCTTTTCTCCAGTGGATCAGATCGCTGTTGAAATCCCAAGAAATCTCCAGGATCCACCTGGAGAATGGCAACCCTAACAGGTCCTTGTGTCTCCTCTCCAGTGGAAACAGAAATGAGTTTGAGGAGGGGGCGTTAAAAAGAAGAGCCAGTGGAAGAGGAGGGGTTAACTCCTCCTTTCTAGACTGCAGCCTCCTGTGCGGAAAGAAGGTATGGGGGAAAGATACACATTACTCTGCATAAGGAATAATTTGCTCCCAAGAGGCCATTCCTCTATGTCAAGAGACTCCTTTGCTGCAAGGCTGACCTTTTATGCCCCATGAATAACAGAAATAATGTACCCTTTTTAAAGAGCACGACCAACGTCCGTGGTTCTTCGCTCTCCCCCCCCCCCACACACACACACACCACCAATAGCACCTTCACGGGGAACAGCCATGACGTTCCCATAATAACTGAAAGCACAGAATGAGGGATGGTTTTCTGAAAACCACACTATTGTTCTAGGGAGGACAGAAATTTGAAATTGTGATCTTTCACAACCAAGCCCGGTACTTGATGCATTGCAACAGTTTGGTGTTGTCAACTGCTTTGTCAGTACAAGCTAGGGGGGAGGGCTACCAAGTATCACAGCCAGTCAGACCCCCATTCCCCCAAAATCTCCCCCTTTGGGACCCTTTAAGCTCTCAGGGTCACAAACAGACTGATATTTCCCCTCCCCAATTGTTTCCTTAGCGGCTAGCTCTATTCTGACCGTTCCAGCTCTTATTCTCATCTCCCCAGCCTGTTTCACTCTCCTGTTTCTTCACAAACTCATATTTTTCTTCACAACTAGAGAATCCACAACAAGGAGGCTTCAGCCTTCTCCTCGGGCAAACTATTTTGAGTGCTTGTACAGGGTCACTTAGCTCACTGTGAGTTAAAACAATAAGTCCTTTAGAAATTCACACCCACGCACACACAGACGCCGGGACCCTCTGTGTGTGACACCCAGGATCCCCAAGAGATTGTCTCAAGATGGTTGCGGCCCTTTGTAGGGTTTTTGTCATAACTGATCACTTCAAGTTGTCTCTGCAAGATCAGAAGGAAATCCTGCCTGCTAAAAACAACAACTCAGGATGCTGTTTTCACACATTAAAACGAATCAAGAAAACCCCGTCTGCCACTTTTACCCCGCGGTTTCTTTTTTACCTCTTCTGCAGCACCCCTGAGTACCCAGGGCACAGAAACAAAACAGATGTTGTTCAATTAAATTATTGTGGCGTAGCAGTTTGTTTTCTCTCATTCACACACACAAGAACATAAGAACATCATAAGAACATAAGGACAAGCCAGCTGGATCAGACCAGAGTCCATCTAGTCCAGCTCTCTGCTACTCGCAGTGGCCCACCAGGTGCCTTTGGGAGCTCACATGCAGGAGGTGAAAGCAATGGCCTTGTGCGGCTGTTGCTCCCGAGCACCTGGTCTGTTAAGGCATTTGCAATCTCAGATCAAAGAGGATCAAAGAGGGACATCAGGACAAGGTTCATCTAGCTAAGTCATATCTCCTCTGGCTGGTGGAGGCTCCCCTAGATTGCAGGCAAAGGTCTTTCGTATCATTTACTGCCGGGTCCATTTAATTGGAGTTGCCTGGGATCAAACCTGTGACCTTTTGAGTGCAAAGCAGATGCTCTCCCGCTACGCCACAGCCCCTCGCCACACGTGCGTGCACGCTAAGAAATATCTGTAAGTCCGAAAGACTTGTCAAAGAAGAGGGCTGTCAGAATGCAGCGCCAATGCTGCAGATCCACGAAGCTCTGCTATGCCGGTGCCCTGACTCTTTCCTAAGCTATCTGAGGCTGTCGTCCAACACATATGTGAAGCCTTTGGCTAGAGACTCCACAGTTGCGCCTCCTCCCCACCCCCCCCATGCCCTGTCTGCCTTTCACCTGCTTCCTGGTTTGTTTTCCTGTCCACTTCTACCACTGGGCAAGAAAAGCAGCACAGGATTACCTGGGCAGGGGATGAAAAAAAGGAGGAGGAGGAGGAGGAGGAGCCAACCCCCACCTTTGCAAAACAGGCTCATTTGAAGCTTTGCATTTGACTCTAGTATCCAGCAGCACACCTTAAAATACACAAGGCGGCTATGCTGAATGCTGAAAATGGAAAATTGCAGCAGTAAAGCTTTCTTTCTTTCTTTCTTTCTTTCTTTCTTTCTTTCTTTCTTTCTTTCTTTCTTTCTTTCTTTCTTTCTTTCTTTCTTTCTTTCTTTCTTTCTTTCTTTCTTTCTTTCTTTCTTACTCACTCTCTCTCTCTCTCTCTCTCTCTCTCTCTCTCTCTCTCTTTCTTTCTTTCTTTCTTTCTTTCGTTTGGGTGCTGTGTGGTTTCCGGGCTGTATGGCCGTGTTCTAGCAGCATTCTCTCCTGACGTTTCGCCTGCATCTGTGGCTGGCGTCTTGCTTCCAGGAAGGATCGAGGCTGAAATGATCGATCGCAAGATACCAGCCACAGATGCAGAAGCAGCGTCAGGAGAATGCTGCTAGAACAACCTAATGTCCAGCCCGGAAACCACACAACCTGCTTCAATCGGCGTGAAAGCCTTCGACAATACATTTCTTTCTTTCTTTCTTAAGAACATAAGAACAAGCCAGCTGGATCAGACCAGAGTCCATCTAGTCCAGCTCTCTGCTACTCGCAGTGGCCCACCAGGTGCCTTTGGGAGCTCACGTGCAGGATGGGAAAGCAATGGCCTTCTGTGGCTGTTGCTCCCGAGCACCTGGTCTGTTAAGGCATTTGCAATCTCAGATCAAAGAGGATCAAGATTGGTAGCCATAAATCGACTTCTCCTCCATAAATCTGTCCAAGCCCCTCTTCCTTCCTTCCTTCCTTCCTTCCTTCCTTCCTTCCTTCCTTCCTTCCTTCCTTCCTTCCTTCCTTCCTTCCTTCCTTCCTTCCTTCCTTCCTTCCTTCCTTCCTTCCTTCCTTCCTTCCTTCCTTCCTTCCTTCCTTCCTTCCTTCCCACATTTCACTGTACACTGGAATGCCCTCCTCTCTATGGCATCACCAATATTTCCCCTCCACGAATGCCCTGTGGGATTTCTCACCCCCACCCTGGACTGCAAATCTCAACTCTTTTGCCTCTGCCTCTTCTTGGGTGCCAAATGACTGTGAAGGACCTGAGGAATTCTGCAGGAACTGAGATTTTGCTCCTTGGTACTATATCCAGATGCCCCCGATCTCACATCCAACGGGCTGCCTCTTGAAGGAGCACCCTCCATGCGATCCAGCATGGCTGTTTGATTAAATGACTCTGCAGAACATAAAATGATCCCGGGTCCAAGTGCAAGTATCCACCTTCTCCCCACTCCAAACCTTGAAGTGCCTGCCCCCAGTCGTTGGCTAGGGCAGGTGTTCAGGTGTGTGCCACAAAACAAGCAGTATTTCCCTGGCAACGGAGTGGCAACGTGTCCCCAAGTCACTAAAGGATGCAGAAAATGACTGTCAACAATGGCCTTTCCTGTACCTAATGGTGGCTGAAAATTAGCGGGCAGGCATTTCTTGGTCCATTGAACAAACCAGCAGCCCAGTTTTAGAAAGCTGGGGGGAAGGGTCTGACCCACCCTCCCTCCCTCCCTCCCCCCAACACACACACACACAAACACACACACACACTCAGGCTCCCCAGAAGCAAGCAGCACGGAAGATTGATTCATAAATACAGCATTCCAAGCACATGAAGAACGGTTTTGTACGCCGTGGCATCTACCGCTGCAATTTTCCCCACAAAGATGCCATTAGCCCGAGCATGTACTAAACACTCTCTCTTTTTTAGAAAGAAAAGGGGGAATGGCAAAGAGAGCAAGCCACATTCCCTCTCCCCCAGCCCCCGTCCCATTTGCCACAACCTTGCCTGAGTCTCTGCAAGGAAAACAGAGAAATAAATAATAAAAAAAGCTTTGCTCTCGAATGCATGCACACCAAGAGGGGGGGGAAAAAACCCGGAACGGAGTGTGTTCGACACCCGCTTCTCCCTGTGAAAAGAACTGGAAGGGGCGGCCAAATCTCCCTCTCAGGCAACAGAAAACCACCTAAGTCTTGGAATCTGGACATATCCTTCCTGGGGGAAAAAAAAAAAAGAAAGTCCAAGAAGGCACATGCCGCCCCCCAACTGAATCCCCATATGGCCTCGGACCCCTGTTGAAACCAACAATGAGACAGGGCATCTAATCTGAGAGCTTCCTCTTGCAAGTATCTTGCCACTGCAGCTGCCTGGCCGTGCACGTCTGTGAGCATGCATATGTGCGCCCGAGCTCACGGGCGACAGGGGCTTCAAAAGCCTCCTCCATCTCATCAGAGAACCTATATCCCTTTATTGGTTTCCCTAAAATGTTGGTTTGATGCCCACCCCTTTTTTTCCATTTGCCCGTGTCTGCGAAGCAGCGGCGCAGGCATACAATCGTGAACAGCTTACGACACGCAGCGAGCGCAGGGTGCCTTTGCATGCTGTGGCTACATACTGCTCTGCTGGGAAGAAGGGATGCGCGCTATCTGTGTCTCGGTTTTTCCTCTCTCTGCTCTAAGCGTCTTCTAACAAGCCAAGCGAACCAGGACTGGGGGAATAAAGCCATCTTTAAGCCGGTCCGGTCAGCGCGACAGACGGTATGCGGTCTCGGTGGAGTAAAAAGCTTGCCGCCGGTCTTCTCCAATGATGGATACGAAAGAGACTGTCAGATCCCGGGGAGCTGTTAAGTAAAAGGGTTTTTTTTTCTTCCTTTCTTTTTTGGAAGGGGGCTTCTTTCTTCCATTCCCCCCCCCACCCCTCCTCTCTGAATCCCCCACGTCACAGTATTAACTGCAGAGGGGGGGAAAAAAGGACAGAAGGGGAGAGAGAGAGAGAGAAAAGGAAGGAAGGGGAGAAGATACAGCCTTATGCACATACTTCTGGAACTTGCGGGTCAGCTTAAAAAATCAGGAAGGGGGGACAAGCTAGCTGGACATGCCTTTTGCCCTTTGAGACTCGGCAAAGGGAGACATTGTGAGCCTGCCAACCTCACAGAGAGCCGAAAAAAGAGACAGCATTGGGAGCAACAGAGAGCTCCTTTTTAGCCCTGCATATAATTAAGTCCAAACACAAAGGAAGCTGCTGAATGGAGGCTGTCACTCTCTGGAAAAGGGTGGGTAAGACATTTTTTTTAATTTAATTCTTTCCTGAAGAGAGCGAGCGAGAGAGAGAGATATTTTCTTCTTAATTGTTCTTCCCTTCTGCTGCAGCCTCTAACGTGGACGAGACCCCCCTTGTACCTTTTGAATGCCTCTGAACTTTAACGCTGTACCGATTTCTGCATGCCGGGTTGACGGTGTTTTTTTTCCTAAAGAGACCCCCGAAGTGAAATATTTGGCCCCCCCATGCCGCGCTCACTTTCGCCTGGCCCCCACCCCTTCCCCCCTATTTTATATATGGTATGATGTAGAATTGGAAGGGCAAGGAAACTGACCGACAAACGAGTCCATGGACATTCTCATGCGCCTTTGGGAATATTCTTGCTAATGGATTTCCTCCTTATTGGTGTCTGTTTAAACTGGCTGCTAAGGAAGCCCCCCGGGTTGATCCTGTGCACGCTGGCTCTCTTTTTCAAAATGCTTCCAGCCGTGAATAGTGGGTGTCCGCTGCTCTGCCGGTGTGAGGGCCGGCTATTGTACTGCGAGTCCCTGAACCTCACAGAGATGCCGCACAACCTGTCGGGCGTGATGGGCTTGTCGCTGCGGTACAACAGCCTTTCCGAGCTGAGCGACGGACAGTTCACAGGGTTAACGCAACTCACGTGGCTCTATCTGGATCACAATCACATTTGCTCCGTGGAGGGCCAAGCCTTTCAAAAGCTCTCTCCGGAGGAGAGTCCGGAAAGAGCTCGCTTTTATTTCTGAAGTTTCCAACCAAGGAAATCCAGCGCCACAACTGCCCAACACCACCTTCCGGCCCATGCCAAACTTGCGCAGTGTGGATTTATCCTACAACAACCTGCAGGCTCTGGAGCCGGACCTGTTCCACGGGCTGCGGAAGCTGACAACATTGCACTTGCGGTCCAACGCTCTCAAGTTTGTGCCTGTCCGCATCTTCCAGGATTGCCGCAGCCTCAAGTTTCTCGACATAGGATACAATCAGTTGAAAAGCCTGGCTCGAAACTCTTTCGCGGGCCTGTTTAAGCTCACTGAGTTGCACCTGGAACACAATGACTTGGTGAAAGTGAACTTGGCCCACTTCCCCCGGCTCATGGCTCTGCACTCTCTCTGCCTGCGGAGGAATAAGGTCACCATTGTGGTGAATTCCTTGGACTGGGTATGGAAATTAGAGAAACTGGACCTCTCGGGCAATGAGATCGAGTACATGGAGCCGCATGTTTTCGAGAGCGTACCTCACCTCCAGTCCCTGCAGCTGGATTCCAACCGGCTCACCTACATCCACCCGAGGATCCTCAAGTCCTGGAAATCCCTCAACAGCATCAGCCTTTCTGCCAACGTCTGGGATTGTGGCCGCAACATCTGTGCCTTGGCCTCGTGGCTGAGCAACTTCAAAGGCCGCTATGACAGCAACTTGCTCTGTGCCACCCCCGAGTATGCCCAGGGCGAGGACGTCTTAGACGCGGTTTATGCTTTTCACTTGTGCGAAGACGCCCTGGACCTGACAACCGAGGGCAATCCGCAGTCGGCTGTAGCCAACAACAGTGACCAGCTGTTCAGCTACAGCCCGGCTACCCTGAACTATGACGTGCAGGAGACCGAAGGGGACGGCACGACAAACGCTGTGACGGTAACTATGCCCGGAGAGAACAGCGAGAACGCTGTTCAGATCCACAAGGTTGTCACCGGGACCATGGCCCTGATCTTCTCCTTCCTCATCGTGGTTTTGGTGTTGTACGTCTCCTGGAAGTGTTTCCCGGCCAGCCTCAGGCAACTGAGGCAGTGTTTCGTGTCACAGCGTAGAAAGCAAAAACAAAAACAGACCATGCATCAAATGGCTGCCATGTCAGCCCAGGAGTATTACGTTGACTACAAACCCAATCACATCGAGGGGGCTTTGGTGATCATTAATGAGTATGGATCCTGTACTTGCCACCAGCAGCCGGCAAGGGAATGCGAGGTGTGAGCTTATGCTGTTTTGTTTTATTTTTATTTTCCGGCAGGGGGATCTGGAAGCAGTGCGAAACCAAATAGCAAAGAGCAAAGCGAAAGACAGTCGGGGCAGGGCTGACTGCTGTTTACACGGAGCCGGCCTTTGCTGAAATTATATTTAAAAGAGAGCTGTTAAACCTCCCCCCCCCCAAAAAAAAGAGAAAGACTTGAAAATTTAGCTTTACTGTGGCTTAAAAACCTTCAAGACAGTCCACTTTAAAAAAAGAGAGAGAGAGAGAGAGATTTCACTGGGCAGCTCTCTTTACTGATCTGTTAATATTCAGAGCAAACCTGGGTGTAAAAAAAGAAAGAAAGAAAAGAAAGTACCAACTATTGATTTTTTTTTTTTTGTAAAATGACAACAAAGATATGTTTAAAATAAAAAGGAAAATAGCATTTACAGTTTTCCTATAGACTGGTGTACATTACCTGAATTGCCAACCTATAATATGACTCTGTGTGTGTGTTTGTGTGTCTGTCTGTATGCGCGGGGGGGGGGGGGCACTATCTGATTTTTCCCCCCCACCCAGAGTAAAGCATAACGCTTTGGTGCCAATCGAGTCACACGAAAACAAAAGTTTAAATCAATGTTAGCGTCTCGGTTTTGTGATTTAACGACTGGTTTGCCCTATTGCTGTCTAATATAACCAACAACAAAAATGGCATTGAAAATCCTCTTCTCAATATGGGACCTGTCAGATCTGGACATAGACGAATGCGGATCTGGGTTGACTGGGGTTGCTTTCAGTACTAGAAGCAGCTGTTTCACTCCTGTCTACACTGCAGAGGTTTCTAAGTTGATCCAAGTGGCGTAGAAATGCAGTTCCTTTCATCTCACACCCAAACTGTGTTCGTGTCCCCTTCTCGACTGCTGACCTGGGGCTAAGAGGAGAAAAGAAACATCTAAGATTGCTGTTTTCTGCAGTCCATTGGGCACACCTGACTCTTGAATGGGATCAAATGTTTCTATTGTTTCCCCTTTTTCATGTTTCTTGTTTAGTGCCCCCTAAACAAAAAGTAAGACGGGGGCTTTAGAGCACAGAGGAAAATGAGTGAAGGCCACACACCCCCAGTTGCAAAGGGGGGGAGCTCTCTGTGTGGCTCTGGAGGTTCTACGTAATGCAGTGAGCCACCTTCGGGAAAAGGGGATACCTTTGATTTCTATAGAAGGAGGGTTGCCAACGTCAGCTGGGGGAATTCCTGGATTTTGCGGGTGAAGGCTGAAAATGGTGGGGTTTGGAATGGAAGGGACCTCAGTGGGATACTGTGCCATGGGATCTACCCTCTAAAGCAGCCATTCCCCCCCCCCAGGGGAGCTGGTTTCTGTAGTCCAGCCCCACCTGGCAACTGAGAGCCCTAACAGAAAACCACTAGTTGGGGGGAAAGGGAACACACCTTGTGGAGAGTTGGGCCTTATTACTCAATATGTTGAGGGAAAAGGGGGAGTTGCTCATGGGTGGCATGAATATGATGAAGCCCCAAAACTTGCCGATACAAAGCTGGTTTCGTAGGTCTGTGTCTTATACTCTGCTCCGAATGACTGCCTTATGCTGCACCTTCTTCTACTGTTTTCTGAGCTGACCATCCCTAGTAATATTTCCAGCCTGTTTTAAAATATTCCATAGCCCTGCATGCCCTACCTGTGGGGTTTCTTAAAATGAAGCAACAGACAGGTGCGTTTCTCTGTCTCTGTCTCTCGGTTCAACCATCAACAAACAGGTTAGCTTCTGAGTAAAGCAGATGGAGGGAAGTGTTGTTTTTTAAATAAAATAATAATAATATAATAATAATAACAACCACCACAACTACCAGGCTTCACTCATATTTCACGAGTGGCGGGTGTTGGAGGAGATAGAACCAAATGCCACGGCATTAGCTTATATTTAATTAACTTAAAATGTCACTGCTTTGAAGCAGATAGATGTATGAAGCCGACAACTGACACCTGCTGGAAGAAGCAGGGAAAGGTTTATAAAATGCAGAAAGGGGGGAAACAACTAAGCTAGGCTTTATCTTCCCCCCTCTCCCCGCAGAGTAGTTGCAGGCAAAACCCTTCCTGAGGAGGGGGGGAGCCTCGAGCTGAGGTTTATATGCTAGAGGAGATATGTCACAAGTTTCTTCTCCCTTGCAAAAGAGCCGAGGGTCCCCCTTTAAAAGAGAAATCACATTTATTGCCTTCCTCCCCCCTTTTTTTGCTCATGCTGAAACATTGCAACCTAAATAGAAACAGAGAATGCCTGAGTGATGGATGCAGCTATTTAAGGGTAGGAGAGGGCACATCCCCCACTGCAAAGCCCCGCCCCAAAGTGAATGGTTTTCTTCCAAAGCCTTTTCTACTTCCCTAAAGGATCTTGGCATTTAATCAGATGATAAGAGCCCGGAATTATTTTGGAGGTGAGCCGGGAAAGTGGGTGCTTCTCTCTGCCAACAGCTGCAATTGCAATCCAACCGATAAAACTCTCAGTGACTAACAACAGACCGAAGCTCTCCAAAGTGTCTTGAACATCCCGTTCTTTTAGAAACAGAAAAAAACAACAACACCACCTTGCCGAAACGCTCACACTTCAGATGAAATTATGCAGATTTGGCTCGTGAAGCTCTTCTCTTAGACGTGTCTGGGAAGGAGATCGGGGAAAAGAGCCCTCGAGTGGCCCCGAGATCTCGGCTTTTTTGTCCAGATTTCACAATGACGCTTTCTTGCACGAGTGTTTGGGTGTTTTCGGCAAGAGGTCGCACGAATTTTCGAGCTGCAAGAACTGGCAAGCCGAATAGAAGGGAGAATCAAAGAAAGCCACCAAACCTTATGCTTCCCATCAGTGACAGACTTCTGATTAGTTCACTGGCCTCAGTTGCAAGGGGAGTAGACCAATTTTCAAGAATGTAAAGGATTGTTTGGAACTGCGCAGCTTTGTTGCGGATGTACAGGGCATAGAAGGAGCAACCTAAACACTGTGAAATAACTTTTATCAGGACCACAACTGTGCATGCACAGTTATACAGAATGGATGCACAGATAGGCAGGCACCAAACACACATTTCCTAAGTAGCAGGACACCTCTGCTGAAATCAGTAGAAATGCCTTGCCTTTTACTAAAATTTAAATGCAGGTAATTCAAGAATTCAGTTGTACAGTCGACTCATTCCGTACCCTCATACACTTCATGCTCCCAGTTTAAACCTTTCCGCATCACTTCTGAAAGGTTTTCCAGCTCACTCTTTTAGTATTATTGCTTGTTTGTTTGCTTTTGCTCTGAAGTGGCAGCAGACTTATGGCAACCCCATTGGGGTTTCAAGGCAATGTATGTTCTGAGGTGGTTTGCCATTGCCTGGCTCTGCATAGCAACCCTGGACTTCCTTGGTGGCCTCCCATCTAAATACTAGCCAGGGCCAATCCTGTTTATCAGCCGAGATCTCACAAGATCAGGCTAGTCAGGGCTATGCAGTTCAGGTCATATTTCATCATTTCATCATTTCATTTCATTATTTTATTTATATCCTCCCCTTTCCCTGTAGGGCTCCATGTGTAATTTCCTCCACTAAAGCCGAAGTTGCAAATTTACCAAAGAGTATTTTGGGGAATTTGGAAGTGGAAGCCAAGACGAATATGAACAGACAGACAGACAATGAACAGACAGACAGACAGACAGACAGACAGACAGACAGACAGACAGACAGACAGACAGACAGACAGACAGACAGACAGACAGACAGACAGACAGACAGACAGACAGACAGACAGACAGACAGACAGACAGACAGACAGACAGACAGACAGACAGACAGATAGATAGATAGATAGATAGATAGATAGATAGATAGATAGATAGATAGATAGATAGATAGATGGAAATAATCAACTTGCAGACAAGAAACCTGTAGGGGTTTTTTGCCAGAATTGCATACCCTGTTTCTCCAAATATAAGACATCCCCGGAAAATAAGACGTAGTAGAGGTTTTGTTGAAGTGCGAAATATAAGGCATCCCCCAAAAGTAAGACGTAGCAAAGTTTTTGTTTGGAAGCATGCCCGACGAACAGAACACAGAAAAACAAGACATCCCCTGAAAATAAGACATAGCGCATCTTTGGGAGCAAAAATTTATATAAGACACTGTCTTATTTTCGGGGAAACACGGTATTATGCTTCATCCAGAACAAGTATTCCATAGACTGTGAGGATCTTGGCCCCAGAAATAGGGTAATAATTGCTGACCAAAATGACTAATATTAATTTTCTACAGCCCAAATAAAACAGAAGTAATTCCCTCCTTCCTTCCAGGTAGCTGTCACAGATCTGATTGAACGCCACTGCATACTTGGGGCAGGAACACTGGCAGATGGTTCCCTCACAAATCTTTTGTTGCTTCCCACAGTGGACTAGCTAACCCCAAAGATTCAGAAAGATCTGTTTAGCATCTGCCAATCAGAATAGAAGCCAGGCAGGTAGCAAGGGAGAAACACACAACTTTGTAGGAGATTCTCTTGCAGAAGACCAAAGTGTTAGGTCTGGAAAACACCACACGATTCTCCTAACGTTAAGGCACACATGTACACTGTGCCATATACAACAGCATATGTTGTCTGTTTCAGGTGACTGCTAAAGTCTGCAACTCTGTATGCACATCAAAGTTTATTTATCTTCTTTCTTGTCTGTCTCCCTCTACTATACTATGGGGGATATTAGAAAATCAATGTTAATGGATCACATTCTGTATGTGCCTTGAATGTTGAAAACAAGAGATATTTGTTGCAATGAGAAAGGTTCCAAACTGCGCCTTTCCTAATGGTTAGTGGGAACCGCAGAAATCTCTAAGTGAGTGGGAAACATGCGACGCATGATGCACATCAATAACTGTCTTGTCTAAGGTGGGCTAAGAAAGTGGTCCCAGTTGCCTAGGAGGGGGGAAAAACAGAAACACATTTAGTGGATTGTGAACAACGTCAAGGAAATGGAGGCATGTAGGAAGCAGGACAGGTATTTTTCCTTGAGCTCTGAGGAAAACCAAAACAAACTGAAGGCTTTCCTTCTGAGGAAAACATACAAAATGCCTTCCTTGGCAAGGGAATAAAACACTACGCGTTCATTGCTGTTCTTAATAGCCAAATGAAACAAATAAGTATTGAAGGAACCAAGCACAAGAGGGCACAAGAGGAACAAGAGAAGAATCTAATTCCATTCTTTCCTAAGCGGAGGAGGCCGAAGAGAGAGAGGAAGAAGGAAGGAGAGAAGAGAGGCAGAGAGGAGCAAATACAACTCACAGGGGATGCTGACTGACAGACAGATGGATGGATGTACAGACAGACAGACAGACAGACACACACACACACACACACACACACACACACACAGGTAGAAACAACAAAAAACCCCTCCAGAGATGTTATATCTAAAAATCAGGAAAGATTAGGTGAATGCACTGTGTGTGTATGGATTTTATTTCATGTGTTAAGAAGAAGAGTAGTTCACATGTATATCCCACTTTTCTCTACTTTTAAGGAATTTCAAAGCGGCTTACAATTGCCTTCTCTTCCTCCCCCCACACAGGGGAGGTCAGAGAGGCTGCTGAGAGAGTTCTGGGAGAACTGTAACCGGCCCAAGATCCCCCAGTAGGCTTCAGGTGGAGGAGTGGGGAAAACAAACCTGGTTCATCAGATTAGAGTCAACCACTCACGTGCAGTAGTGGGGAATCAAACCTGGCTTTCCAAATCACAGTCCACCACTCTTAATCACTGTACCATGCTGGCTCTCAGTAGAGATGAAAGGGTTCCCAAGGGAGGAAGACTCTCAAAAAATAGATGTTTCAAAAACTGGCGTGAGGAAGAAGGAAATAATGAGGGTGGGATATTACCTTCTTCAGAACACAACCATCCCATGATGGAGCTTTAGCAGGACTAACCCAACTGCTTTACACTTGAGTTCTGTGCTTTCAAGTCATTGATGACTTATGGCGACCCCTGGTGCGGTTTTCATGGCAAGAGGTATTTAGAGATGGTTTGCCATTGTCTGCCTCCAGGTCACAACTTTGGACTTCTGTGGTGGTTTCCCATACAAATTCTAACCAGGGATGACCCTGCTCAGCTTCTGAGATCCCGTGAGATTGTGCTTGCCTGGGCCATCTGGGTTATGGGCCTCTTCAGAGTTTCACAGGTACCCAGGCTATTTAAAAAAAAAATGGTAAAGATAACTTTCACCCTTCAGACTTACATTTAACTGGAGGTTTTTACTGAATACCCTTGTTCAGCACATGCAGAACAAGGCGCTTTCAATCCGCTTTCAATCCACTTTGCAGCTGTGCAGAATAGCAAAATCCACTTGCAAGCAGTTGTGAGAAGGTGGAGTTGAGAGAGTGCGATAATACATCATAGGTGAAATCCAAACTCACCTTTAGGCCTCCCAGATGTTTAGCCGGACTACCTGGGTTCCCATCAAGCCCCTGCACCCAGCATCATGCTGGCAGGAGATGATCAAGGAGCATGTAATCCTGCCTCACTTTATCAGAGAAACCGCCGAGTTTGCCAGCTGTGCCCTCCATAAGTGCAAAAAGGGGCCTATGGGACGAATTTCCCAACCCAGAGTTGGAAATCTTAATAGCACGTTAAGAAGCTGAGCCTTTGGACAATAAACTATAGATGAACATCCTGTCCTCAGATAGATTGTCCCTGCCCCACAACTACCTGGAACAAGCCAGGGATGTAAAGAAGAAGAAGAAGAAGAGTTTGGATTTATATCCCCCCTTTCTCTCCTGCAGGAGACTCAAAGGGGCTTACAATCTCCATGCCCTTCCCCCCTCACAACAAACACCCTGCGAGGTAGGTGGGGCTGAGAGAGCTCCGAGAAGCTGTGACTAGCCCAAGGTCACCCAGCTGGCGTGTGTGGGAGTGCACAGGCTAATCCGAATTCCCCAGATAAGCCTCCACAGCTCAAGTGGCAGAGTGGGGAATCAAACCCGGTTCCTCCAGATTAGATACACGAGCTCTTAACCTCCTATGCCACTGCTGCTCCAGGAATTTAGAATGTTGCACTCAAATTATTACTGAGGTAGGCCAATACCCTGCATCCACCCCATTGGAGTTTCCGGGCAGGCAGGTAATTTAGGGTAAATTGTTTTTTAAGCTCGCTTAGAGCTAGGACCCAGGGATTACCGCCACCAGAGACCCAAGTGAAAAGAAAGGGAGTGCAGAGTCTTGATCGAAATGAAGTGCAAGAAGGGAAAAAAAAAAGGAATAAAATAAAGGAAATATCAGAAGCGGGAGTTACCGTGAGAAACTAAACCGAGAGCAAGCCACACCAGAGTGTTTCCTGGGGCAAAGCAAAAACTGTAATTGGGTGGATGGGTGTGAGAAACCCAGCTGAACATAGAACACAGTGATTTTTTTTCCCGAAAAAAAAGCGTGGCTGTGGATCTGGCTTCATAATGAATGCCTTTGCTGAGAAACCTGGCGATTCTCTCGGACTCAGAGGCTTTATATTCTCTTTCCTCCCCGAGATTAAGGAGAACTTGCCCTTTTTGGTATTCAAGAACATTCGTTCTTCCCTCTCCCCACCCTTGAGGCCAAATTTTTTTCTTGCTGTTCTTGTTCTCCAGTATTGATCATCCTTAATACTCTGATTTCAAAATGGGGGCAAGGGGGTGAGTACAGAGGTGTGCGTTTCCATTATTATAATTTTGTTTACTATCACAGCTGCCAGTTCTTTAGCTGGCCGTTGGCCTTTCATTACAATTCGAGCCTCACCCAGAGGCCCGGGAAGTTGTAATGTATCGGCGTAGTATTCGTGAGGATCCCAGAAGGGCTGCCCTCTGAATCTGACAGATGTTGATTTTGTCAGTTGGAAGATGTTTCAAGTGCTGCCCTGGTGTTTTCGGAATGGCGCCCCGGGTGCCGATTGCCACTGGGACGACCCAAGCTAGTTTGTGCCATAGTCGCTGAATCTCAATTTTCAACTAATGGTATTGAGTCACCTTCTCATGTTCTTTTTCAATGTTATTATTATTATGAAGCTGTTGTTATTTTTATTATCTCCAACAAATAATTCCAGGGCAACAAATAATTACGGGCAATACATCAAAAGGAAAAAAAATAGACTCTGAATGATCTTAACTTAAGGTAACCAGATGGTCACGTTTGTGATCCGGGACGGGAAGCGGCCGCTTCTACAGCCGCGTGCACGGCCTTCTGGGGCTTGCCGTTTGCCGCCCTGTCACAGGGTGGCAAACGGCAAGCCCCAGAAGACAGGGCGCTCCTGTGGCCGGGCGCGTGGGAGGCTGCTGCACTGCCTTGCGCCCCAGAAGGCAGTGTGGCAGCCTCCCAAAAATCGGGACAATTTGCAGAACCCGCGGGACGTGGGACAAATTGTTTAAA
This sequence comes from Sphaerodactylus townsendi, assembly GCF_021028975.2. Classification (NCBI taxonomy): domain Eukaryota; kingdom Metazoa; phylum Chordata; class Lepidosauria; order Squamata; family Sphaerodactylidae; genus Sphaerodactylus; species Sphaerodactylus townsendi. The sequence continues at coordinate 82,534,834 of NC_059434.1, forward strand.
GGCGTGACTGTGAGTAAGCCAAAAGTGGAGACGTCCTGGTCAGCCTAATGCCGCTTGATATCATCGCACAGGAAGAAGAAATAACCATCAGCCAGAAGCTTGGGTCCAAGCAGAAAGCCGGGGCAAGGCTCAAAACATCCAGAAATAGGGACTACAACACTTCCACTTGTGCAAGATCTTGTCAATATCTAGTGTTTTGCTCTCTCTATACTAGAATGCCCAGAAATTTGTCATGCAGACTTTTGTACAAGTAGAAATGTCAGAGATAATAGAACATTTGACTGAACCCAAGTGGCTATAGTAGTTTCCCCTGCCCTTATGGGTCCACTTGCCCAAGAGCTCTAGCGCAGGAGGAAATGTTGCACTGAATACAATCCTTTGGGTGCACGCTGGGCTCTTCCACCTTCTCATTTTCATTGCTTGTATGCATCTGTTTCTTCGGAATTTCCTCTCTTCCCCAGTTTCACACATGTTTTGCTCCCTCTAGTGGTCGATTTGATTCCATCAGGATTTGTGTTCAGCGTTATCTCCCTCCAGATTTAAACTGTGGGGATTTATGCCAGGCATAAACCTGTGTGATATCAGAACAACCATAAGAGGGAGCAAAACACATGCTCCCCCAACAAAAAGAAATTGGAACTTGCAAAACCAGGAAAATGAGAATGAAGAAAATTCCTCTGGCTAAACCTTTGTCTCAATATGAGCATTTAGAGAAGCAGGAAAGAGCCGGCAACGTGAAATTGGGGGTGAGAGGAAAGGCATGGATGGCAATGTGAGGGAGTGGGAAGGGTGGAGCTAGGTAGGCTGGCTGCAGGCAGAGGGAAGATGTCTGGGGCAAAGCCGTGCTCACTTGCAAATCAGCCCACTCTGGTGGTGAAGCTCATTAAAAGTCATGGAAGAAGTGGTCTTGCTTACTGCGGAGAGAATGGAAAATGAAAGCGGGACTCAAGGAAATACATCTATACATCTATGTTCACCCTATTGGGCATCAAGAAATTGTGGAAGAGGAGGGATGCATGCCCCCCCCCCATTTTTCCCCATCTCACAAGGATTAGACTTTTGGTAAATCCATTACTTTTGGTCTAAGCCAAGAGGAATCCACCAACCTGCAAAGCTCTCCAAGATCAATTTCACCAGACTACCAAATCCCATCGGCCCCTCACCCAGCATGGCCAGTTGGCAGAGGCCAGTGGGGCTCACTCAATCATATCTCGAGCTCCTAAACTAATAAAGCCTGAAGAGCAGTGAAAATTGCCGTGAAATTTACTTAAGAGCAGCAGACTGGAGAACCAGGTTCCATTCCCCACTCTTCCACATGAAGACTGCTGGAGGACCTTGGACTAATCAGAGTTCTCTCCAAACTCTCTCAACGCCACCCACCTCACAAGGTGTCTGTTGTGGGGAGAGGAAGGAAAGGCAATTGTAAGCTGCTTTGAGATTCCTTTTGGTAGAGAGAAGAGGAGAATAAATCCAAACTCCGTCTCACCCTCCTCTTCTCCTGCTCCTCCTCCTCCTCCTCTTAAAAACACTCATCTGACTTCATGGCAGACCAACAATTTGAATCCAGTGCTCTCCCATTCAATTAGTGAAAAGAGGATTATTTATACAAGGCTACCAGATGCCCAGCTGACTGAGCAGGGATATGAATTCAGAATCAGACCTTCCGTTAGGTTCCTTCAGTTTATGTTTCCTCTTTAAAGCCAGAGCCATCTTTGTGAGGAACGTCTACAATCCATCTTATAACCGTGGGCAACACCAGGCCTCTGCTGGATCTCTGGAAGAAACCAGATGGTAACTCAGCCAACAGTTGGCATTCCTAGGGAGCATTTGCTAAATATTAAAGAACATCAATACACTACATAAAGGGATTGTTTTTAAGACTACACTTGACTCACTATTAAAGTTTATTGTGAAGGGAAATTTACTTCTCTGATCCAGCCCATTTCCCAAAGTAATTTTCCAATCACACTCATAAATCTATGGCTGCTGCCAAAGTGGTTCTCAGTCCCTCTGCTAAAGAGGCCACCGAATGCCAAATGTTTACCACAATACCATTACAAATGTTTCGTACAGTCCTGGACCCTGTTTGATCTGGTTTAGCGGCTGCATCTGCTTCTACTCTGCACCTCCAGTTGCTTTAAGGCGGGGTCTCCAAACTATGGCCCTCCAGATGTCTATGGACTACAATTCCCATCAGCCCCTGCCAGCATGGCCAATTGGCAAAGGTAAGGCGAATTGAAGTCCATTAATATGTGGAGGGCCATGGGTTGGAGACCCTTGCTTTAAGGCCTTTCTGTGTGGTCCAACGGCCACCATCCAAATGGGCTTCTCATTGGTTTAAGCACTGAACGGTTAACAGTTCACATTAACACAAAGAGGTCCCAGTAAGTAAGTAGGAAACCCTAGAAATCAATTCAGATACCTGTGGGAGGGACTCTAGATTAAAATCAGATTAAAAGTGCTGCTGTTGCCCAGAAATTAAAGCCACAAATCTACTCCCTTAGTCCTGCTCATGATGTAGGATTGCCAAGAACTGACTGACAACCAGCTGGAAGGTTGGAGGTGAGGATACTGGGGAGGGGGGGGGGCGTAAGGGGTTCAACACCAGAAGCTGTATTATTTCGCTTTGAGTGAAAAAAAACCCCACAAGTGACAAAGGTAGCTCTAGGAATCGCTTGAAACTCTATGCCACTTATTATTCTCCTTCTTCTACTGCAGTGATGGCGAACCTTTTCGAGACCGAGTGCCCAAATTGCAACCCAAAACCCACTTATTTATCGCAAAGTGCCAACATGACAATTTAACCTGAATACTGAGGTTTTAGTTTAGAAAAAACGGTTGACTCCGAGGCGTGCATTATTCAGGAGTAAGCTTGGTGGTAGTCGGTGGCTTTGCTCTGAAGCAACCGTGCAACTCTTCCAACGGTGAATCACGACCCTAGGAGGGTTTACTCAGAAGCAAGCCCCATTGCCAGCAACTGAGCTTACTCCCAGGTAAAGGATTGCGCTTTAGTTCTTTGCATGAAAATCAGTGAGGTTTAACAGCGTTTAACAGGATTACCTACACTGCTTCCCCACATCACGACCCTAGGAGGGTTTACTCAGAGGCTGATGGCAGCAGAAAAAGAGAAAGACTCATCATGAGAGAGACTGACTCTGTAAAGCATGGGTGTCAAACCTGCGAGCCCTCCAGATGTTGTGGACTACAGTTCCCATCATCCCCTGCCAGCTGGCATGGGGTGATGGGAACTGTAGTCCGTAACATCTGGAGGGTTGCGGGTTTGACACCTGTGCAAAGGAAGTCACTGGCCTCCATTTGCAAGACCTTCCCCACAAGTTGCAAGACCTGAGCAGGGCTCAGATGATTTGGAGGACAATGATCCCATAGAATCACCATGAGTTGGAAGCAAGTTGACAGCACTTTACACACACACACACACACACACACACACACACCCACCCACACACACACACACACACACACACACACACACGTCTTTAAAGGGTAAGCAGGATAGATGGGTCTTCAATCCTCATCCAAAAATTCCTACAGGGTGGGTTTCCACTGGTTTTCTTTAAGAGGGAACTTTGGAAGATGCCTTCACCGAAAAAAATATTACAGTGTCAGTTATAATGAGTGAGGAATAATAATTGAAAGAAGATGGGATATAAATCCAAACTCTTCCTCCTCCTCCTCCTCCTCTTGTAAGCCACGAGTCTCCTTACAGGAGAGAAAGGTAAGATATAAATCCAAACTCCTCCTCCTCCTCCTCCTCCTCCTCCTCCTCCTCCTCCTCCTCTTGTAAGCCACGAGTCTCCTTACAGGAGAGAAAGGCAGGGGCGTAACGAGGCAGCCCTGGGCAAACTGTAGCCCTGGGCAAAACCTGAGTTGGATGCCCCCCCGCCCAATGGGCGGCCACTCCACCATGACCAATTTTTTTTTGCATCAAGACATTGGTGCCTGCAGGGGGTGCACTTTTAGACATATCATCACCAAAATTTCAGCATATCATCAGGAGACTGTCCTTATGCTACTCCCCAAGTTTGGTGAGGTTTGGTTCAAGGAGTCCAAAGGGGGCGGCCCATCCCCCATTGTTTCCAATGGGGAGCTAGTAGATGAGGGGCGCTACAGTTTTGAGGGGTCTATAACTTTGGCCCAGCTAAACCAAGCTGCACCAAATATTGGGAGTGCCATTTATGACAGTCTCCAGATGATACCCTGAAATTACGGTTCCTGATCCTGTCCAAGAATACCCTCCCTGCAAGAACATCCCGAAATTTGCCCAAGAATCTTTGTTTTGCGGCGAGTTTTCTGCATTGCTGCCAATGGGGGATGCAGGCTGGGGGGCACCTTTCTTAGAGCACAGTCTCAAAACTTTCAGGGTCTCCTCAGGGGAGACTGCCCTAGCGATTTAGGTTTGGTGCAGTTTGGTTCAGGGGAGTTAAAGTTATGGACCCTCAAAACTGTAGCCCCCATCTCCTATTAGCTCCCATTGAAAACAATGGGGGATAGGGGCACCCCCTTTGGGAGTCCATAACTTTGGACTCCCTGAACCAAACTTCACCAAACTTGGGGAGTAGCATAAGGACAGTCTCCTGATGATACGCTGAATTTTGGTGCTGCTAGCATAAAAACTGCGCCCCCTGCAGGCCAAAAATGGAAAACCACTAAAATACCCAAAACCGAACCCAGCATTTTGATGCCCCCCACAAGGTGATGCCCTGGGCAGCTGCCCACCTTACCCAATGGGCATTACGCCAGTGGAGAAAGGTGAGATATAAATCCAAACTCCTCCTCCTCCTCCTCCTCCTCCTCCTCCTCCTCCTCCTCCTCTTCTTCTTCTTCTTCTTCTTCTTCTTCTTCGAACCTCTCTTCTTTCACCTCATTTGAAGAAAACTGATGAAAGTCAGAAGGAAAAAATACGGCAGTGTATAACTGAACTCAGACTGGAGTGAGACCAATTCATGGGCCCTCCCACTTTCTATTGCCGACCATTGTTGATCCGCAGCTGTAGTACAGACGCACAGCATAGTAAGATGTACAAGAGACCAGAACAATAGTCCACCGTGCAGTAAATAATACCACCCTTCCAGCTGAATCACTGAAGTACTGTTATTTCGGTTGTCCTAGTAAGAAAAAGGGAAATGACCACAGGAAGAGACAGTTGGGGGGCTGATAATTTGATTACAAATATGTATGGACTTATAGTGGGGGGGGACGTCTTTATGAAGACAGATGGGAAGACTAACGCTGTAACATGCTTGTAAAATGTGTAGCCGTTCTCCCTCTAGTGGCTGTTTTCTAAAGAAAAGAGGAAAATACAGACAAGGAGAAAGCAAGAGGATCAAATGAAAGGTGACAAACCTGAGGGGGAAATCAGAGTTCATCGTATTACTAGAATATTGCTGGCCATCACAAAAGGCTAAGACAAGACAGAGTCATACAAAGGACAAACAGAGCCGCACAACAAGTGCAAACAGAAACCTCGACGTTTCTCACAGCGAATTTCCTCTGGGGGAGGTGGTTCGATCCTCCTGCAAATATTGCTGAGCTGATGTATGATTAAGCACCTTTTATTGCAGAATAACTGGCACCTTCCAACCCCCCCCCCCCCCCATCTCTCTATGATTAACATGGTGAGAAGAAAGGGCTGAAATGCAGATATCCCCACATAAGAACATAAGAACAAGCCAGCTGGATCAGACCAGAGTCCATCTAGTCCAGCTCTCTGCTACTCGCAGTGGCCCACCAGGTGCCTTTGGGAGCTCACATGCACAAAGGATTATCGGCTGCCCTCTCCCCTCCTTGGAAGAACTCTACAATTCCCGAAGCCTAAATAAAGCCCAAAATATTCTGAGGGACCCGTCTCATCCAGCACACTCTCTCTTTGAACTGTTACCATCCGGCAGACGATACAGGGCCCTCAAAACTAGGACAAAGAGGCTTAGAGACAGCTTCTACTCCAGAGCTGTGGCTATGCTAAACTCTGTGGCTTCATATTGATGTGTTTGGGGCTGTGTAGGGATGGGTGGAGGAAGGGAAAGTGAGGATGATGTGTGAGTCTGAAATGTGTGCATCGAGGAATGCTGCTGTAAATTTCGTTGTGCGTGCACAATGACAATAAAATGCTTATGCTTATGCTTATGAAAGCAAGGGCCTTCTGCGGCTGTTGCTCCTGAGCACCTGGACTGTTAAGGCATTTGCAATCTCAGATCAAAGAGGATCAAGATTGGTAGCCATAAATCGACTTCTCCTCCATCAATCTGTCCAAGCCCCTTTTTAAAGCTATCCAGGTTAGTGGCCATCACCACCTCCTGTGGCAGCATATTCCAAACACCAATCACACGTTGCATGAAGAAGTGTTTCCTTTTATTAGTCCTAATTCTTCCCCCCAGCATTTTCAATGAATGCCCCCTGGTTCTAGTATTGTGAGAAAGAGAGAAAATGCATAATGCATAATTTTATAGACTTCAATCATATCCCCCCTCAGACGTCTCCTCTCCAAATAAAGAGTCCCAAACGCTGCAGTCTCTCCTCATAAGGAAGGTACTCCAGTCCCTCAATCATCCTTGTTGCCGTTCTCTGAACTTTTTCTATCTCTTCGATATCCCACCTCAGAAATTAGTGACCCCAATGGAGCTTTTTGTGGCCAGCCTGAAACAACACAGAAGGCTCTGAGCTCTGGAAAAGCTAAAGTTTCACAGCTGTATTCATGGGCAGCACCCCCTAACTTATAATGCAGTATTAAAGCCGCGGTGCTTTCTACATGTCCAGCCACAACTCAAGCCTACCATAGTATTCACGTCAACCTACAGACAAATTGGTCATCTTCCCACTGTGGACGGCATCTGCTATCTCAGTGATGGCGAACCCTTTCGAGGCTGAGTGCCCAAATTGCAACCCGAAACCCACTTATTTATTGCAAAGTGCCAACCCGGCAATTTAACCTGAACACTGAGGTTTTAGTTTAGGAAAAAAATGTTTCTAGGCGTGCGTTACTTGGGAGTAAGCTTGGTGGTAGTCGGTGGCTTTGCTTTGAAGCAACTGTGCAACTCTTCCAACAGGTGAATCACAACCCTAGGAGGGTTTACTCAGAAGCAAGCCCCATTGCCAGCAACTGAGCTTACTCCCAGGTAAAGGATTGTGCTTTAGTTCTTTGGATGAAAATCAGTTTAACGGCGTTTAACAGGGTTACCTACACTGCTTCCCCAAAACTAGGTCTTAGGTTTAATGCTAATAATCGAGCCCAGCAGCCCAGGCCAGCCTAGATGTGTTGGGGGGGGGGGGGACTCTGTTTGCGAGTGCCCACAGAGAGGGCTCTGAGTGCCACCTCTGGCACCCGTGCCATAGGTTCGCCACCACTATGATATCTCATTCCCACCTCTGGACAGTTTACCGCTGTTGAAAAGATGCAGTTTCTTATTCAAACTTAAAGTCCAATGCTTTCATTGATTACTCAGAGAAATTAAATGTTGAACTACTGACTGATCAATCATATATTAAATTGAAAAAAGGAAGAACGCTCTGGCAGCCCCTTTCCCTTCTAAGAGTGTTTCACAGACAACCAGAAGGAATTTTCTTCGGCTAAACTCATCTCTGAGATTTTCTCCTGTTTTCTACCTCGGTAACAGTTTTGTTTTTTTTTTTAAAAAAAAGTCATTTAATCATCACTTTAATGGCTGATAATTTTTCCCTTCACTAGAATTAAATCATAAAAAAGCTCTTTAATTAAATTGAATGATAATTGAACGACTTTAGTCATGCAAAGAATGGGAAGGAAAGATGCTCTCCCCCTAAACCTGCAACACTTAACATCTTGGCACTGCCATATGAAAGGAAGCGCTTACAAAACAGCCGACACTAGGCCAAGATTTCTTACACATGAATAAGTCCGTATGAGAAAACTCAGCTGTTTCATGACCCACACATACCTTAAGATCTTTCAAAAGTTATTAGAAATGAACTATGAAGTGTGTTCCTTCTCTTGCCGGCAGGAGAGACGCCATAACTACACAACGACAACTCCACTCCTCAGAGGGAGTGATGTAAGGATGCACAGGGAAGAAGCTGGTGGAGGAGATGACAGACAGCAAGCAGATCCCCATCAGCCAAAACTAACCCCTCATTACTCATATTAAGCTACCTTAAGTTCATTGGTCCAGTCGTGTGTCCAATTGATGTGGTAGCTGGGAGACAAAATGGGAAGGGAGATGGTGTCTTCAGTGGGCAGGTTATCTGCAATTTTGCTAACAGTTGCTTGAGGGGGAAGAGGGGGGGATCAGCCACTCCAAGCCCCCAAGAAAGATTCCCCCATAGGGAATAAGACACCATACAATTTTCAGAATTGGGAGGGGGGGGGGAGGCCCAAATCTGAATTCCAAAACAGTATTCAGGAACCCAAATAAGCCGGAATATTGTTATGGTTAACCTTCCCAAAGTCCGATCCCCAAAATTCAATCCCCCCCCCCCCCAGTGCACATCTCTACTAAGAATTTATACCCGTTCACAAAGTCACACAGAACAGATTGACACAAACTGGTTCACAACCAGTTAATGGAAAAGCGACTGTCTATGCATTTCGCTGCAGACAAATGGTTCCATATGTCATTGTGGGAGGGGACAAAATAAACCTTGTCTTTTCTTTCAGCTGGGAATATATAGATACTGTTGGGGGGCACAGCGCCTGGGAGGCTCCCGAGTACGGCAGCCATTCTGCTTGGAAAAGGGTCTCTCACGGGCAACTGACCTTTCCTTCCCAAATGTGGTTTCGGAGAAAACTGCTGACATTGCAGACCCTCTGGCTCCAATGTGTGTACGTGCAAATGCCAATTCCTCTGCTCTAACCCGTGCTCTTTGCCCTGTGCATTGTGCCTGCCTGCCCTGTTTGTTTTTCCACTTGTAAACTGTCAATAAAAGGGCTTGGAGAGGGATGGGACAGCAGAGTTGCTCCCTGCTTCTCTCACTGGCCGAAAAGACATGCTGTCTCCTCATAAGAACATAAGAACATAAGAACAAGCCAGCTGGATCAGACCAGAGTCCATCTAGTCCAGCTCTCTGCTACTCGCAGTGGCCCACCAGGTGCCTTTGGGAGTTCACATGTAGGATGTGAAAGCAATGGCCTTCTGCGGCTGTTGCTCCCGAGCACCTGGACTGTTAAGGCATTTGCAATCTCAGATCAAAGAGGATCAAGATTGGTAGCCATAAATTGACTTCTCCTCCATAAATCTTTCCAAGCCCCTTTTAAAACTATCCAGGTTAGTGGCCATCACCACCTCCTGTGGCAGCATATTCCAAACACCAATCACACGTTGCGTGAAGAAGTGTTTCCTTTTATTAGTCCTAATTCTTCCCCCCAGCATTTTCAATAGATGCCCCCTGGTTCTAGTATTGTGAGAAAGAGAGAAAAATTTCTCTCTGTCAACATTTTCTACCCCATGCATAATTTTATAGACTTCAATCATATCCCCCCTCAGACGTCTCCTCTCCAAACTAAAGAGTCCCAAACGCTGCAGCCTTTCCTCATAAGGAAGGTGCTCCAGTCCCTCAATCATCCTCCGTTGCTGTAAGACTACAGATACAATCAGTGGTTGGATTCAAATAATTTAACAACTGGTTGTTTACAAGCATCATTCTAACAACCGGTTCTGCCAAAGGGGTGCAAACCGGATGAATCCCACCACTGGATACAATGCTACACAAGCTTGGAGCGCAAAACTAATTGATGTCATTTATGGAAATAATCTGGAAAATGCAATTATCATCTGTAAGTAATTTTGCTATACCCATCTCCTCCAGTATTCTTAAATAGCAAAATATGACTGATACTATTTTAGTGAAAGCCTGGAAGAGGTAAGTCCTCGGGGGAACGTTAATCTGTCAAGGGATTTGATGTTTTCCAAATCACTTGTTGACATTAACACACAGCATCTCATGTTTCTAAGGCACTCCTTCACTGATGTACATATGCTAAACAGATTATTATTTACAGATCAATGCATGGCAATGCACATTAGAAACATAATTAAAACTGTTATGAAGTCTTAAAGAATTTTATCACGACAAAAGGGGAGAGTGAAGTAGTATCAAGCTACTGGAACAGAGCCACATTCAAGTTACGGTTTCTGGTTATCACACATGAACAGTGAGCAGAAAGCTCAACTATCTCAGAAGAAGAAGAGTTTGGATTTATATCCCCCCTTTCTCTCCTGAAGACTCAAAGGGGCTGACAATCTCCTTGCCCTTCCCCCCTCACAACAAACACCCTATGAGGTGGGTGGGGCTGAGAGAGGTCCAAGAAGCTGTGACTAGCCCAAGGTCACCCAGCTGGCGTGTGTGGGAGTGTACAGGCTAATCTGAATTCCCCAGATAAGCCTCCACAGCTCAGGCGGCAGAGACGGGAATCAAACCCGGTTCCTCCAGATTAGGTACACAAGCTCTTAACCTCCTACGACACTGCTGCTCCTCCTCCTTAACCTCCTACGCCACTGCTGCTCCTCAATGCTGCTCCACTCAATGCTGCTCCACGCAGCAGCCACAATGTCCATCTTGGCCTCCCTGTTCCTTCTTTCCTCTCCCCTCTCCTCTGTCCCCTAGCCCCCATGAGTGTATTTTTATCACAGTGCACTATAAATTGGTTTCAGCAGCATTAATAACAACAAAAACAAGAAGAAGAAGAAGAAGAAGAAGAAGAAGAAGAAGAAGAAGAAGAAGAAGAAGAAGAAGAAGAAGAAGAAGAAGAAGAAGAAGAAGAAGAAGAAGAAGGAGGAGGAGGAGGAGGAGGAGGAGGAGGAGGAGGAGGAGGAGGAGGAGGAGGAGGAGGAAGAGGAGGAGGAGGAGGAGGAGGAGGAAGAGGAGGAGGAGGAGATGATGATGATGATGATGATGATGATGATGATGATGATGATGATGATGATGATGATGATGATGATGATGATGATTTGGCGACTACGGCACAAACTAGCTGAGGACGTCCTGGTGGTAATGGGTGCCATTCTAACCCTGGGTGCCATTCTGAAAACACCATGGCAGCACTTGGAACAACTTCAAATTGACAAAAGCAACATCTGATAGATTCAGAAGGCAGCCCTGCTGGCATCCATGTGAATGCTACGCCGATACATTAGAATGTCCCAGGCTTCTGGATGAGGCTCTAACTGTAATGAAAGGGCAACAACCAGCTAAAGAACTGGCAGCTGTGATATTAAACAAAATTAAATGATGGTGATGACAACAATGACGACCATGATGTCGATGATGACAGTGATGATCAGGTAAGACAGACAGAGGGTTAGAAGCAGAAATGGTCACAGAGTCCGTGGGTAAACAAATGGAAAAATTCAAAACCTGAAGGTAATTTGGGAAAAGAAATAAGTGGCTGGTAAGAGCTGAGATTCTAAGCAGGAAATGGAGAAAAAGTGGATCCTCTGGAGATGCCAGCCACAGATGGAGGAGAAATGTCAGGAGAAAATGCTACTGGAACACGGCCATACAGCCCAGAAACCCCACAACCCTCCAAACTCTTCTTTTTCTTCTCTTCTTAGAAGGAAGAAAGAAAGAAGGATGGTGGGCAGACAAAGGCTTATCTCTAGCCTCCAAGGCTCCCCTCACTTTTTGGTTTCCCAGGCAATCATCTAGTTTGCCTAGTGGTTGGGCTAGCCCTGAGCAGCCAAGTACCAAATAGCTCTGTATGATACTGAATTCCTGGTCTATCCAGCCTATTACTATCTCCTACATGGGTCTCCAGCCTATGTCCCTCCAGATGTTCATAGACATTGATTCCCATTAGCTCTGCCAGTTGGCCATCCTGGTAGGGGCTGATGGGAATCATACTCCATGAACATCTGGAGGGTCATAGGTTGGACAGCCCTCCATATGCATGGCAGATACTCTACTACTCACCTCTGGCCTCTCCCCTGAAACAGTCTTGCATCTAAACATGTCCAATAAAAGTCCAAAAAAACCCCCATGTCCAATACTCTACTACTAACTTGGGCCATCCAACTTCATATTTACTTCCAATGAAAACAGCTCTTTATCTTATGAGAAGAGTAGTTTTCCCATTTCCCTACTTATGGTGGGAGACCTCCAGCCAAGTCCAGCCCTTGCCTGGCAATGTATCAGCGGGTCAGCAGGTAGAAACCTGGGCCAAATGAAGGAATCTTCATGGGGAGAAACATTAAAAAGAAAAGGCCTCGGTTTGTTACAGGAAGTTGTGATCATAGAGTTCCTGATCATTCTTAGAAGTGACAATAATAGCTTTAGCAATCTGTAGCAATTTTGCCAAAGAGTTACTGGTAATCGCTAGAGCTACCCTTGTCACTACCAGGTAGCTCTAGGAAATGACAAGAACTCTATGGTTAGAGCTTCCGGTAAGAAGTAGTAGTAGTAGTAGTAGTAGTAGTAGTAGTAGTAGTAGTAATAGTAGTAGTAGTAGTAGAAGAAGAAGAAGAAGAAGAAGAAGAAGAAGAAGAAGAAGAAGTAAGAAGAAGAAGAAGAAGAAGAAGAAGAAGAAGAAGAAGAAGAAGAAGAGTTGGATTTATATCCCTCCCTTTCTCTCCTGCAGGAGACTCAAAGGGGCTTACAACCTCCTTGCCCTTCCCCCCTCACAACAAACACCCTGTGAGGTATGTGGGGCTGAGAGAGCTCTGAGAAGCTGTGACTAGCCCAAGGTCACCCAGCTGGCGTGTGTGGGAGTGTACAGGCTAATCTGAATTCCCCAGATAAGCCTCCACAGCTCAGGCGGCAGAGCGGGAAATCAAACCCGGTTCCTCCAGATTAGATACACGAGCTCTTAACCTCCCACGCCACTGTTGCAACATTGCAAAGTAGTTGAGACCTTATATGTCTTTTTAATTTTTTTTCGTATTGGGACACTACACATAACCCCCCTGCCTCAATAACCCTCCCACCAGTCGCCAAGTTAGTGAACTCTTCCCCATTACTAAAGTCTTTTAACCAGAGATGTCCGGGATTGAACCCGAAACCTGAGCCATTACCACCAGTCCTTATAGTCATCCTCAACTGGGTCAGCCAGTAATTCTGTAAATTATAGATTTTAATCTGCATAACTCAGGACCATCTGTTCCGGTGCCCTAATCAGTGTCCCAATACCAATCCCTTCAAACCCTATTCCTGCCTAGTCGTACCTATATTGTCACCCATGCCTATTTTCTTAAAGGGACCATGACATTATCACTGATGGAGGAGGGGGAAGAGTGAGAGATTAAGATAAGTGAAGTGAAAAAAACAAAGCAAATCCCAGTATCTTGCCGCAGAGTGAACAATTATCAGTGTGCCAGATTTAAAGGCAAAAAAAAGTCCGACGGAACGTTGCAAAGAGACAGATGAAAATACAGATACTCTACAGCAAATTCTGCTGAGTCACATCGCAAAAGTGGTCTTCGAATATCTCATAAAAACTTACATTAAATATTCAAGCCTCCTTCCCACTTCACAATGCATTTTTAATTTCCTCTATGCTGGAATGGTGCGTAAAACATAATGCTTTTCTTTTCCTCACTTCGACAAAAGCAGAACCACGGCTGTGTTTTCTGTAAAGCCGTAATATTAATAGCAGATGAGAACCTTTTTCATTTTGGAAAGTGGTTTTCATTAGGGCCGAACCGAACGTTCACTAGCAAACATTTTTAGCGCTCGAGTGGGAGTGGGGGGGGGGGTTAGTTACAGACACCCCTGTTCATTTCTCCCCCCCCCCTTCCATATCTTTTCACAGCCTTGAATGCCTGCTGCTTTGGCAACGTTTCTTATTTTTATTCCCGAAATTTCTCATCTTATTCCTAGGAACAGATTCGGCTAAGTGTAATCACTGTTGCTAGGAGGAAAATGACTTGTTTGAGGCGCGGAGGATGCTACTGAAACAGGCACAGATTGGGGTAGAGAGGGTACAAGCGTTGCTAGTTCCAGAATGAAATGTCAGGAGATTTGGGGGGGGGGGGCTGGGGAGGACAGCGTTTGTGGAGAGGAGGGGCTTAAGTGGGGTACAGTCCCACAGAGTCCACCTTCCAATGTGGTCATTTTCTCCAGGAGATCTGATCTCAGTTGCCTGGAGGTCCGTTGTAATCACTGATTTCTAGCCACCACCTCAAGGTTGGAAACTCTACTCAACTGAGGTTTCTCCCCACCCCAAACCCTGCCCTCCCCAGGCTCCACCCCCAAAAAATCTCTAGGTATTTCCCAACCAGAGCTAGCAGCCCAACCTGATCTCAATAGTGTGAAGATCAGCTATAACCCCAGGAGATCTCCAGCCACCACCTACAGCGTAGGTGTCAAACTCGCAGCCCTCCAGATGTTATGGACTAGGGGATGATGGGAACTGTAGTCCATAACATCTGGAGGGCCACGAGTTTGACACCCGTGACCTAGAGGTTGGCAACAGATGTAAGGTGGGGGTAGGATTGCCAGTTCTGCGTTGAGAAACACCTGTATATTTTGGGGGGCAGAGCCAGAAAATGGTGCAGTTTGTGGAAGAAGAAGAAGAAGAAGAAGAAGAAGAAGAAGAAGAAGAAGAAGAAGAAGAAGAAGAAGAAGAAGAAGAAGAAGAAGAAGAAGAAGAAGAAGAAGAAGACGACAACGACGACGACGACAACGACAACGACAACGACTTTGGATTTATACCATGACTTCATCTCCTGTAAAGAGTCTCAAGGCAGCTTACAAACTCCTTTCCCTTCCTTTCCCCACAACAGACACCTTGTGATGTAGGTGGGGCTGAGAGAGTTCCGAAGAACTGTGACTTCCAAATACATCTCCTGGGACTGGTTATTTAAGGTGACAAGAGCCCGAAATGTTTCTCTTATCTGCAGTTTTCCTGCAGGAATATAGGATCAGCTTTTACAACAAAGGGGGAGGGTTACATCAGCAAGGTTTTACAAGTACAGGTAGCTGCAGAGAAAGTCCGACTGGGACTTTTCAGAGAGAAAATGGCTAATGAGCCAAGGGGTGCAGCATTTCCCGTAAAGGAGTGGGGCCATATTTTTATTAGGGAAGACAACGGCAACAAAAAACGGGGTGACTTGTAGTCTTTTCCAAGTCTATGATTCTGCGTCTACCTCAATTTACGATGTTAACAACACATCTTGGTCGGAACGCTTTATGTCCTGACATATGAAAAACACTGAAATTCAATCTTTCCTGATTTTGCATTTTAACTTTAGGTCATGTTCAAGGTGGGGCGGGGGGGATCACCTCCCCGCTCCTGAATATTCAGCTCAGTCACAGTCAAGATATCACAGGGGATTTTCATGCCGTCTCCTGCTAATATCAGCATGCCCAGCTGTGGCAATCTGCATCCTGAAAGGTCTAAATGTTGTTACAATGGCCTCCCCTGTGTCATGAATAGGGAATTGTCCGTAGGTTTCTGGATCTCTCCGATGCAAAGAGAAAGCCAATGAATCGTTTCCACTGTGGCCGTGACCGACCTTCAGAATAGAGGACAGGTGAACCATTCCCAACAGCGATGTCTGGATATTCCCTGATCCTCCTATTTATTGTCCTGTGGATTTACTCTGTCTGTTAGGTCCAATGTTTGATTTAATTTTCAGAAGCAAGCCTTTATTGGCAGAGGCAGCAGTAAAACAATAATAAAAACAGATTAAAAAGCATATACAATACAGGATATACATGTTAGGACGAAGGAAATCTACTGGCATTTAGTAATTTCCAGGAGAAAGTCTGCCACTATCATACAGAGAGAAGGATCAGGGTTGTCCAACAAGTTGTGTAATCTAAATAAATCGGGGAGATCGGGTAAATGTAAAGGAGAGAGATTCACATACTTGGATCTGATTTCCTTGAATCTGAGACAGTGAAGTAATTGGTGGGCCAGAGATTCAACTGAGCCATCATTACATGGGCACAATCTTTTCGCCTTTTCTTGCTTATTAAATCTGCCATGTAACAAGGCAGAAGGCACAACATTGAACCTGGCAAGCATTATGGCTCTCCTTTGAACAGGGTTTATTAAGCAATACAGGTAGTGTGCCAAGTGGCCCCGTTCAAATGGGAGAGAAAAATACAGGGGGGAGCACGTTTTCTTGGCTGCGGTGATTAGGGTGGAGAACTCTCTATCCAATAGTTGACCTTTTAATTTCCCATAAGCTTCTGGGAAATTAAAAGGTCTGAAACTGCTTATGGAATTCACACATGAACAGTTTACTGGTTTCCAGTTTTATCTCTCCCCCCCCCCTTTCTTAACATTTATCAAATGAACACAATTGCATGGATTATAATGCCATGCATAAAAGAGTCGTGAAGATGTGATTACAATATTTGTAGTCAGTTCTTTAATCCCTGTGCTCATCCCTATAGAACACTGGGGGTAGGAATAAACTGAATACTACACAGATAGCTGCACAAAGTTTGGAAATTAAATGGAAGAGGGGAAGATGACTGATGCATCAGTTCCACTTTTCAATAAATATTCAGTAATTTACCCGCCTCCCCCGCCAATCTAGTGAGACATTTGGGAATAGACTCTCTAGTTATTAACCAAGTCTTTGTCCTCCACCTTCTATCAGGCCTCCTCTGTGCTCAATTCCGTGTGACATTAGGGTTGGACATTGAAAAACTAGTTCTCATTTTGCTATGTTGGCTCATTGCTCCCATGTGATGCCACAAATTGCCCTTCAATCTGCCTGCTTAGTACTTTGTGGTTGGCTTAGAAAGGCTGGAATCCTCCACACCAGCCATTGTGTGTGTGGTCTGGAGAGCTGTTGGGCAAGCAGAGAGGGTTGAATCTGCACCATTGTGTCACTTTCCCACACAGGTGACCTTTAGGTAGCATCCCTGCCTGATGGTACCAGGAGCAGCAGTGGCATAGGGGGTTAAGAGCTCATGTATCTAATCTGGAGGAACCGGGTTTGATTCCCAGCTCTGCCGCCTGAGCTGTGGAGGCTTATCTGGGGAATTCAGAATAGCCTGTGCACTCCCACACACGCCAGCTGGGTGACCTTGGGCTAGTCACAGCTTCTCGGAGCTCTCTCAGCCCCACCTACCTCACAGGGTGTTTGTTGTGAGGGGGGAAGGGAAAGAAGATTGTAAGCCCCTTTGAGTCTCCTGCAGGAGAGAAAGGGGGGATATAAATCCAAACTCTTCTTCTTCTTACTTACCAGCTGCTGCACAGTTGACTGGATATTTGAATGCTCAACCTCATGACCAAGAAGATTGCACGGTCCCTCCCCCCAAAAAATGGCAGTTTCATGGAAAAGGCCCAAGAGATCGTTAGGTTATTTCAATGCTCTTCCAGCGGCTAGAGCACATGGATAACTTCTGAAAGTGGACTGACAGATAGTCATCGGAATGAGTAACCCAAGAGAACACATGGAAGAGAAAAAGGGGACCGAAGGTAACAAAGATCGATCACTTCTTACTCTGCCCTTTTGGTTGCATTGTAAGAAGAAAAGACTCATTGGAAAAGACAATAAGACTAGGAAGAGTTGAAAGTAGGAAAAGAGGAAAACTCCAACATGAGATGGATTGACTTAGTAAAGGGAGCCATGGCAAAGTAAAGTTCACAAGACCCAAGCAAGGCTGTTAATAACAGGATATTTTGGAGGTTATTAATACATAGGGGAAGCACAAATAGGATGCAACTTGATGGAACTTAAAACTTACACTCTGATCCACCAAACTACATTCATTCTCTTATCCATCAACCCCCAAATCTCATGGGGGTTAGAGAATGTTTCAAGAGGACACATTTATGTTATATCATTACAGCTAAGCAAGTTCTAACCCAGGCAGGCGAGTCACTGAGGTGTGTCATGAACACCACTCTGAAGGAAGTCAAGAGTGGAAGAGAAAATTAATAGAAGACAAGGACATAGGAAACAAACCTACTTCACATACACGCTACAGGGGTCAGTGCTATCAGTCACAGACCAGGAAAGGGATTTGGGTGTCTTAGTTAATAGTTCCATGGGAATGTCAACTCAATGCATGGCAGCTGTGAAAAAAGGCAAACTCTATGCTGGGGATCATTAGGAAAGGAGTTGATAATAAAACTGCAAGGATTGTCATGCCCTTATATAAAGGCGTGGTGCGACCACACTTGGAGTACTGCGTTCAGTTCTGGTCGCCACATCTCAAAAAGGATATCGAAGAGATAGAAAAAGTGCAGAGAAGGGCAACGAGGATGATTGAAGGATTGGAGCACTTTCCTTATGAGAGAGGAGGCTGCAGCGTTTGGGACTCTTTAGTTTGGAGAGGAGATGGCTGAGGGGGGATATGATTGAAGTCTATAAAATTATGCATGGGGTAGAAAATGTTGACAGAGATAAATTTCTCTTTCTCACAATACTAGAACCAGGGGGCATTCATTGAAAATCTTGCGGGGAAGAATTAGGACTAATAAAAGGAAACACTTCTTCACACAACGTGTGATTGGTGTTTGGAATATGCTGCCACAGGAGGTGGTGATGGCCACTAACCTGGATAGCTTTAAAAAGGGCTTGGATAGATTTATGGAGGAGAAGTCGATCTATGGCTATCAATCTTGATCCTCCTTGATCTCAGATTGCAAATGCCTTAGCAGACCAGGTGCTCAGGAGCAGCAGCAGCAGCAGCAGAAGGCCATTGCTTTCACCTCCTGCACGTGAGAGCTCCCAAAGGCACCTGGTGGGCCACTGCGAGTAGCAGAGTGCTGGACTAGATGGACTCTGGTCTGATCCAGCAGGCTAGTTCTTATGTTCTTAAACCTACTCCATAGCCATTACCAGGAAACCCTGTGCTCCCGTAGAGCTGGCAATGGTTTTGCAACCTTCCCGTTGAGTTACATGGGCCCGTCCATGTGGATTTATTCATCCACAGAAAGAAAGAAAGAATATCTTCTCACAGAGAGCACATTTAGATTTACTAATTAACTCACTGCCTTATGGAGGGTAGGAAAGGAAAAGAATTGGCTGTGCCGAAGATTACAAAGGAGGAAAGGTTCTGTGTGAGATTCCTCTGTTTATCAGATGTTCTTCCACAGGAATATTAACATGCACAATGTGAATGCTGTCTGTCCTTTGAATTCAGACTGGCTTAAAGGGCCAGAAGATAGCTGGCACGTACCTCTGGGCAGTGTATAATTTACAGTCCTTAGAAATCTATCTCGATCTGCAGTGAAATGAAGTCCTTTTATTCACTTTATTATGCTGACGCTGAAACATTAATGAATATCTTGATAGATGAAAAGAGCTCCCCCTCCCACCTGCACAAAAGGAATTTCACAAAGTTAGACGGTATATTCTTTTTTTCGCTCCATCCCGCCTGCCCGTCCCAATAATAAGGATTCCAAACTTGGAGCACTAGAAGTTGGAGAAGACAATGCCCAGGAAGAATGGAGGGGGTGTGTGTGTGTGTTTAAGTTTTAAAGAGGAGCCATGTTGAGAAAATAGCAAAATATTAAGTTTAATACATTTTAAAAATAAAAAAAAAACAAGGGCTCTTGCCATTGCCCTGAAATGTGAAGCCTCCACACAGGTTGGTCAACAGCGCCACACAAATGTCAGGGCACTTTGGACCCCAATCACCAGGGGTTCATGACAACGGGTGAAGGAATGAAAGGGGGCTCTGGGCATAGAGGGACAGGATGTGGTGTAATGATCAAGTTGCTTTCCGTACGGTCTTGACACACAACTTAATTCAGGTGTAGATGCCAATGTGGCCACCAGTGTGGGACAGTCTCCAAAGCCACTTCCACAAAGGGATGACCATTATGATGGAAATCGATTTCTCCTGTGGGTACTCTATCCTTCCTTCTTGCCTAGTGCTTTCATTAAGAACATAAGAACTAGCCTGCTGGATCAGACCAGAGTCCATCTAGTCCACAGCACTCCCCATACTGCCAGTGTCTGCACCAGGAGTGCCTTTCGGGAGCTCCGTGCAGGAGGGTGAATGCAATGGCCTCCTGCCTTGCTGCTGCTGCCCAGAGCACCTGGTCTGTTGAGGCATTTTGCAATCTGAGATCAAGGAGGATCAAGATTTAGTAGTAGTTATAGGATCTACTTCTCCTCCATAAGTCTGTGGCCAAGCCCTTTTAAAGCTATCCAGGTTGAGTACGCCATCACCACCTCCTGTGGCAGCATATTCCAAACACCAATCACACGTTGTGTGAAGAAGTGTTTCCTTTTATTAGTCCTAATTCTTCCCCCCAGCATTTTCAATGAATGCCCGCTGGTTCTAGTATTGTGAGAAAGAGAGAAAAAAATTCTCTCTGTCAACATTTTCTGTAGGCACGTTAACTCTGGTTCTAATTGTTTTAATGATGTGAGGGTTTTGCTAGTTTTAATGGATTTTTTTTAAGGATATGATTTTATTATGTGTGTTTTAATTTCCTAGCTTTCTTAGCGGCCCTTATGAGGACAAAAAATGGGGTATCCATTTTGGAAAATATTTTTTAAGGAATTCCTGCTCTTTCTCCAAGGAGCTAAGAGTAGTAGTAGGAGAAGAGTTTGGATTTATACCCCACTTTTCTCAACCATAAGGAGACTCCTTCCCTTCCTTTCCCCCCCAAACATACACTTTGTGAAGTAGGAGGAGTGAGAGAGTTCTGAGAGAACTGTGACTAGGCCAAGATCACCCAGCCAGCTTCATGTGGAGAAGCAGGGAAACAAATCCACTTTGCCAGATCAGAATCTGCCGTTCATGTGGAAGGGTGGGAAATCAAACCCAGTTCTCCAGATTAGAGTCCACTGCTCTTAACCACTATGCCAGGCTGGCTGGTAGCTTACATGGTTTTTCCTCTCCTCCATGTTACTTTCATCACAACCCCATGAGAAAGCGAGGCAGAGAGAACCCAAGGTCATCCAATAAGACTCATGGCTGAGGGTGGATTTGAACTTGCCATTCCCGAGGCTTAGTCTGACACTCAAACTTCTGTTTCATACTGAGTAGCCCCCCAAGCTAGTCTTCATGGAGACCTGAATTTAGAGGTTGATACTATTAGCACCAGGATCTATCTTGTGTGTCTGAGACTGCAAAACAGAACACAAGCATAATCACACAGATTTTACAAGGATGGGAGAGGTCTGAATGTAGCCACATCAGAGGTGAAGTGCTGCCATAAATAGTGGGCGCGCTGCTGTTTCATAAGACGCCTGGGTGTGTGTGCAAAAAATTTTTTTTGTATTTTTACTGTGTGTTTTTCCATTTTGGGCCTGCAGGGGGTGCAGTTTTTAGGCTAGCAGCACCAAAAAATCAGGGTATATTTAAGTGACTCTCCTGATGATACCACCCAGGTTTGGTAAATTTTGGTTCAGGGGGTCCATCCCCCATTGTTTCCAATGGGAGCTAATAGGAGATGGGGGCTAAACCTTTGAGGGTCCATAACTTTGGACCCCCTGAACCAAAACTTATCAAACCTGGGAAGAATATCATCAAGAGAGAGTCTCCCAGAAGATAATTCTGAGGTATTGTGGTGCTAAGAAGGAGCTGCAACTCACCCCAGACTCAAAAAAAACTGGAAAAATGCTAAAAATACAAAAACACAAACCAAAGTCGGGGGGCGCAAAACTCAGATTTTGCACTGGGCTCCATTTTCCCTAGCTACGCCTCTGAGCCACACGCACAACCCCCGATGGGACAATAATGATTTTTAAAAGCATACCCCTGGAACAATAAGCATCTATTAGTTTGTACATTTTATTGTACAAATGACTCGATTGCTTCGGGGTCCTCTAAACAGAGCACAAAAGAAGAGGGGATATTTGTACATCTGCCGGCTGAACCAAAGTTTAAGGCAATCAGTGTTCATTTAATTTTATCTCCTAATTTCCACATTTGCAGAGTTATCAAACCCACTAATGAAACTGGTTTATTTACAATATGTTAAAGAACGATTACGTGACCTCACCTTCTGCAGTATTTCTGATGACTCTTAAAAAGCAGCACTGAAGCAACACCGATGGCTTTCTGAGTTATTTCTATAGCTGTGTCATATTTACCCAAAGGGTTCCCCCCCCCACATATTCATAAGAAGCTGCCCCATGCTGAATCAGCTAACCAGTAGCAGCAGTGGCGTAGGAGATTAAGAGCTCGTGTATCTAATCTGGAGGAACCGGGTTTGATTCCCCCAGCGCCTGTCACCCATTGAGGCTGTGGAGGCTTATCTGGGGAATTCAGATTTAACGCGTGTGCACTCCCACACACCTGCGCCAGCTGGGTGACCTTTGGGGCTAGCTACACAGCTTCTCGAGAGTTCTTCAGCCACCACCACCTCTAACAGGCATGCCGGTGTGTGTGAGGGGGAAGGGCAAGGAGATTGTCAGCCCTTTTGTACAGTAATGAAGGAAAGAGTGAAAGTAAGAAGGCACAGCCAGAAAGGTGGTAGAAAGTGAGAGAAAGTGAGAGAAAGAGAGAGAAAGAGAAAAAGGAAATGACTTTAGTATTTACTCAGAAGAGTTATTTCTTTATCCTCCCCATTATTTAGAAAATAATGGAGAGAAAAAAAGATTCCGTGGCGCAGAAATACATAGCTTAAAGTCATTTCCACAGAATCATGAAAAGTGTCTTTTAGTTAAGAAAAAGCATTCAATGTTCCTGCATTCCAGAAAAAAGATACTTTTAATGCTTGTGTGCAAGTAAAAGGCTCATGAAAATAATATCTTCAACCAGTTAAAGCACAGATTATTAAAAAATAGAAATAAAGCACGAAATGATTATTTCCAACTGGAAGTATACTTATATGTAACTTAAGCAAAGTTTCTCTGAAGACATTTTAGTGTTAAGAATTAGTGGCTCTCAGAAATAGCTAAAAAGGCAATTGTTTTCCAAAGCATGCCCTATTAGTCTCTTCCCCACATTTCCAAAGAAAAGATACTTTTACTTTTAGCAATGAGCTGAGAGAGAAGTGTGTGTAGGAAAAATAACCTGACAAAGGCAGAATTAAAAGCAAAGAAAAGAGAAAGTCAAAGCCATGTGCGAGAAAACTATGATTCCTTAAGAATGCTGCATTTAACAATGTATCGCCATGATGGGAATATTTGAAACGCCATGAGATTGACACAGGGTTTGGCTTTAGCAACATTTATGAGTGCCATCAGCTGTCTTTATCCTAGAGAGAACTGTGGATTTTGCATACTCAGGGGGCCTGACTCCTCTGATTCTATCTACTTTCTTTTCCCAACTGCACAGAGCCAATGTAGGTATCTAAACCTTCCTACACCACTCCAAAGCGGGCCCGACAAAGAAGCCGTCAATGCTTCCTCAGGCTAGTGGAGGAGCAGGCAAGAAAGAGACCACAGAGGGACCCCCCAACCTTCGGAAGTTTCGCCTACCATCTGTTACCAACAGAGTACTTGACGGTTTACACTAATAAGTTAGCTTAATAAGCTTTATCAGGCACAAGGGCCATAAATTAAATAAATAATTTTATTCCAAAACCCTCAGAGTGGTCTTTGTTATGGTAATCAGGAGTCAGCCCTGAGCATACAAAAAAAGTCACAGCTATCAAGGTTTAAGGCATATTTGGGAGTGAGATTTTTTATCAGTTTAAGACATTTGGGGAGGATTTTTCTTGTCAAACTTACAAGTAAAAAAGTGACTGCAAGAGCTGTGAGGAGTTTCATCCTAAAACTATGGTTTGGTTTTCCAAGACCAGAGGGAAAGAGGGCGCTGAACTCCGAAGGCCTGACGGGACTCAGCTTGTCCTGGTGGTACTTTACAATTGGAGGGCATTAGCCCCCAAATTGGAAACATAAAAGGCAATAAAGAAAAGTTGAGGAATGTTCTTTGGCGAGAAAGATTGACTCTTTTATCGCTTAGACGGGAAACATTTGGCCCCAGATAAGCACCTTTAATCTGTGAAGTGCACAATCCAGTCCTGTATCAGATCCTTTTTTAAATAATGTACAAAGAAAGGGAAGCATATTTGCTTAAGGGAACATTTATGGAGGTCAGTCTGATTCAACTTCTTACATGACTCCTCCTGGATCCTCATTGATGGTGGTGCGTAAACACCCTCCTGAATTCAGGCTCTGGGTTGGCCCCCCAGAGTATGACAAAGATGGGCTTCTCCCACCACCACCAAAGGACTTTGCTAATCCTGTGTGACTCTTCCCAATTCTCAGTCCTCTAGAACTGGCTCCTGCTATCAGTTCAGCCGGCGAGGGAGTGGGACTCCCTGGCGCTGTCCTGCTTTTCAGACAATGCAGGGACCGTCCGGTCTCCCACTTCCCCATCCATCATTAGGAAAGGGAGAAACAGGAAGGGAACGGGAAGATGCTTGCCAAGAGGATGCTCCCTCTCCCTTCCAGCAAATTCTCTGATTTGGCTGGGGAGAGGTATGAAACAGCGTCTCTGCTGCTCATGGGTCCGGATTCAGCAGATGAAGAGGAAATATATGTATATATTGGAGGTTGCTGTTGAAACCCAGACTTCCTCTCTTCATCTCATGTGACCGAGCCCAGAAGCATCAGACACACAGAAACCCACTGTCCTATGAAGATTATTTTCAATTTCCAAGCTAAGAAGTGATTCCTGGGACTGGTGGTGAAGTTACCACTCACCTGAGTGAGGAGTTTTACAACCGCCCTTTTAAATCCAGTAGCGGTTCTAAACACCCTCTAGAATTCCATCAGGCTCTCCTCCTGCTGTGGCACAGAACCAGAGCCAGGGCGGGGCACGAGGAATTTCTCTCCATCAGTCAGCTCATCTGACAGTGAGAGTTCCTGCCAAAGCTCTATGGTGATCCAACTCACTACACAGCCTGCTGTGTTTTTTTTTACCAGTGGCAGTGTAAGACCAGGATTTTAAAAAGTTGTTCTCTCTCTCCCCAAAGGGAACGCAGTGGGCTCTAGTAAGACCTCAGAGCCACAGATGCTTGGCAAGCTCGTTCTGAGTTGGTTTTCCTGCTCTTTTTTCCTTCTCAGCCAAGGAGGAAGCTTGGGCGCACCGTCAAAAAAGAATGTTTCTTCCTCAGTGCAGAGGGGAAGATTCTCCCTGAACTCAATATTTCTTGAGCAGCAAAGCATGTCAGACGGCATTCTGATCAATTTGTTGCAGCTGAAGGAAAGAAACATTGCGGACCATGTTTCAACCTATTAATCTTTAAACTCTCAGACTTTGTCTCAAAGTAGTACGTCCCCAGCAACAAAAGCAGCCATTCTTTTAGTTGTACAGATTTTGTTTTCAAACTGTCTCCCAAGCACAGACACCTAGACAAATATACGTGGTTTCCTTTCTCCCCTACTATAGCAAGCAAGAAGAGGTCCTGCTTATCAGCCCCCACCTCTTCAAGAACCAACTAGAAAGTGGGGGGGGGGGAGAAACTCAATGTTACCTGAGACTTGAAAACTCTTTTAAATTCCTGAAAATGGCTGGGTATATTAGGAATTAGATTCCTAATTATGCAGCCATGGCTATACCCCTATATGAAATGCTAACTGGGCTAGAGCTGGCTGTTCTGAAATAAGAACAGCCGGCTACAGCAACTTTTCAGGCTGTCAAATGTGCCCTTGTGAGTGCTCCTATACGTGAGTTGCAAAGTGCTCATAAGCACTTTTTTCCTGTTTGTATATGAGCAGGATAAGCATTGCAAAAAGGGATTTAGCTCAGGAATTTGCAGATACACAATGCCCAGTGGCTTATCTGTGACTGTATTACAACTATGGATATCGTGCTGCCTGGGCTGATTTTTGAGATACGCCCTTAAAATTTCCCCAACTGGAGGTCTCTGCATATTGCTTTTGCCCTATGCGTAAACATTTTTACTGGCTCTCTTTATGCTTTTGGAATTGTTCATGCATATGTGGGGCTCTGATACCAGCAGGGTCTTCTAACAGCGACAACCTTGGGTGAGTCCTCCTCCTAAGAACAGAAAGAAAACAACGGGGGCGTCTTGTACGTTGCCACTCTCTGCCTAAACCTTCAGAAGAAAAAATGCAAAAGGAGGGGAAACACCTTCACCTCTGTGGTTATGGGCTGGCCTCGCTGTGTACAAGTTTGTGCAGCTATGGCTCACATGATCTGAGAGGCACAAAGATTAAATTTGAAACTAGCTTTTACATGCTACTACCGCACATTAAGTAAAAATACTATTGATACATTCTGCAAAGAAAAGAATTGAAACACAGATGCTAGATGCTAAAAGACCAGGCTATGGTGCTGGAGCATCTTTAAACAGAGTAAGAGGTGAAAGCTGAAATTGAGTATGATTGTTTGAAGCTGACACATTTTCAAACCAGAACTATATCAGACCTCAAATAGGATCTCACAAAGTAGCTTTTTCAGATTCGAATTATTTCTTTAAAATGTTAACAAAGACTTAATAATGAGTATACAGTCCCGTGAGACTGAAGTTTTAACTAAGTTTCCTTCCTTGAAGAAAAAATTTCTTGTGTATTGTTTTGCATTCCCTTCACTTATTTAGTTCTATTTTTTTATTTTCAGCATTCTAATGATAATAAATGCCCTTTTATAATAAACATAACAGACCACAAACAAAAGCAAATGCCGCTTTTCACCAATTTGCATTTTGTTTCTGCTCTGTTTCTGTCTTGGTCTACTAAAATAGATTGTACTGAATCATCCATTTTCAGTGAAGCTAATGAGTATCCACCTTGTTGATTTTCCTATTGTATACATCCTTAGTACTACATGGACCATGTAAATAATAAGTTTCAACACCCTGTGTTTTTCTTTCTTGCCCTAATTTTCTTTGGTTCTGACTCAGCAGATTAGGGGATCCTTTGGGCTTCTTTTTCATAGCACCCGATACCCCCTCTCCTCTGCTAATCCAAAAGTTTGTTTTTTTTTCTTTACCCACTCCAGTTAAACAATGCAGGTCTTACACCTATTCTTTCTCTGTTGCTAGCCTAGCTTAAAGAACTCCACAAGATGCCCCTTTGTTCACAATTCACAATTGTACAAAAAGTGCACACTGCACTGTTTCTGAGATCCTGTTGTACCCAAAAGATACCTTAACACTTGCCCTTTTCCAAAAACAATGAGACCACCCATAAGAATGTTCAGGCTCCTTGTTTAAAGAACAGGATCTCAGAAACAAGAAACATTACTGATAAAGAGAAGCAGGGGTTTTCGTTCACATCACGTCAAAGGATGAAATGCTGAAATCTCCATTTTGGTTTGTATTCTTTGCTGCCATTTGGATATAGCTTGTTCTATCCTCCTATAAGGTCTCTTCAAGCCCATTGCCATTCTTGCTCCCCTTAGCCCACTTTCACCCTCATATTCTTCTTTTCTTTGCCCCTCAACTTTATTGTTTCATTAAGTTTACTTTTCTATCTTTGTTCCTTGCTCTAGACACAACCCTATACTCACTCCTGGTGCTAAGTATTTTTTTGATGTGTCCATCCTGCTTCTTCTTTAGTAATTCCTGTGCGCAGCAATGGGTAAGCTGCATTATGTTACAATATGTTCATAATTTCCTTTCTCGGCTGCATCTTTTGCATCTTTTCTTAACAAGTTTCTAGTTTCTCCTCCTACAGTTCACATTGCCTGTATCTCTCAGCTGCGTTTGAAAAGGGGGAGGGGAGAAAGTCCCTGGCCAAGAAGCAGAGATATATAGCAGCAGAGAGATATATAGCTCCTGGAAAGCCCTGGCCTGGAAGGAGATAAGGCTAGCAGCAGAGATACAGCTCCCCTGTGGAACTGTAGGGCTGCCATTCTGGACATTACAAGGTACACTAATAAAGGCACAATCCCTCCCAAGTTTGCATGCCAGCACAGGCTGCTGGGCTGGTCGCCGAGTTCCCGAAACATGCAGAGCTCTAGCACCAGTGTAGCCTGCTAGTGTGGCTTTGCTAACTGTAAACTAAACCCAGCACGGTGGCTGGTGGGATGCTAACTGTTCAATATTTGTGTCATTTAGCCACCTCAGTCTCGCAAGAATCCATCCGGGATCTCGCCGAGATGCGGCCTGCTGGACTTCACCTATATCCTTTTGAACCGGGCTGCATTGGGTGTTCCTCTGAAATCCTGGAAAAGGAACCTCTGGACTCCAGTCTGAAAGGGTTCATACCAGATCTTGCTGACCACCTATTCTCGCCAAAGTGCAGTGAGAGTGAAAGCCTGGGGTGCACTACACTGAAGTGCCAACTACCAAAAAATACAAGCTCAGAAAACGCAGTGGAAAGAATTAAAGTATGGAGTTCAGAGCTTGGTCCTAATTTGCATTTGCGTTTTCGACGCCACCAGTCCAGTTGCCCGGAATCCGTTGTTCCTGTTGGACCTGTTGTGCCTTCTGATTCTGCAACTTGTTGTTCTTTTCTTGCAAGCGAAGGGACTGATCGTTCTACCACGGACTCGGACTCTGACTGACTTTATTGGTGGTAAGAGACCCCAGGTTTTTCCTTTAAAGAACCTGGGCCCCGTTTGACATCATAGACTATAGACTTATACACATTTTGCAATCGAGAACTACAATCAAGACATCCTCTGAAGATTTGCGAGGCTGAGTGTGGTTTTGGGACTTAAAATAGAACTGTGTTAAAAACCTTGTATTGTCATATGTCAGATCACATGACTTCTAGGTTTGATCAACAGGACGCCTTGTATATTCCTGGTCCATATTATACATTGCCTCCTCCTTCTGTGCAGTGGTCAGGAGCTTGGGTCACTCAAAGACCCGCTCCCTCATTTGTATCGTGCCCCCATTATTTTTCTTCCATTTACCAGCTACGTGATCCTGAAGGAGTGACAGTTGTTTTCCTTTTAGTCTTTCAAAGAATTGCAACTGCACACCCATATTGGGGTCCCTCACGAGCTTCACTTCTTGTCAGGGCTCACAAAGCGAAGCAGTTGACTATTGATTACCTGGTATATACATGTATGACTTCATGTGATAACTTTGTTTGTCATCCTGTATGCAATTTCCGAGATTACTTTA
Source organism: Sphaerodactylus townsendi (assembly GCF_021028975.2). Taxonomy (NCBI): domain Eukaryota; kingdom Metazoa; phylum Chordata; class Lepidosauria; order Squamata; family Sphaerodactylidae; genus Sphaerodactylus; species Sphaerodactylus townsendi. The sequence goes on from NC_059434.1 coordinate 82,563,680, forward strand.
AGACAACTTTCCCTAAACTTACAGTTTGTGACTGTCAGGTTTATTCCCTAGGGCCAAAATGTCCCCCTATTCGTTCATAATCTCCCTGAGTCTCTACTGTGCGACAGTAGCCATTCCTGACCATCCACTCCGCCCACCTTTACAGTATGTTGCCAGTTTAGGAAACTTGTCTGATTGTTGGCTGTGTTATAAGACACAAGTAGCCTATACTGGTGCCTGGTCCCATTATACCCATATTCCAAAGGCTTTAGCATGGTGGTTTGATTTTACCGATGGTGTGGGGAAACGTTATGATAACTCTCAGTGGCCTTTAATATCCCCAACTCAATTTGAATGGATTCGTGTTTCTGTGGGGTGGAAATTGGATACGGTACAACGCCTTGGATCACCTGGGAGGGAATTATATACCACCTCGGTCCGTACAGAGCATGCTCGATATTTCCCTTTATGCATAAGAAAGATCAAAGGTACAAGGGACTATGGTTCCATAAATCCTAGTCATTGTGGTTCCATAGTTTCTTTTGAACAATTTGAATGGTCGCCAGAAAAGGGAGAGGTGGTTTATATGACCTGATGGTGTTTCACAGGGTTTCCTGCAACTCACAGACACTCAAACTACTCTATATTTGTCCACAAAACCCCTGGATGTGTATTGCCACCTTTATAAGATATATAAGAGAAACAATGCTAATGCTAATGTAACTTGGGAAGGAACAAAGAATTCTATTCTGACCTGGATGGCTTTTATGTATGTTTGTACTTCTTGTAGAATATTAGGAAATGCTGTATCTGCTTCTGAACGCTCTATACTATTGTCTGAAAAAAGGATTGTATTTTATTTGTGGAAATGCTGGATCGAAAGGTTATACATGTAAGAAGTGGATAGGGTTATGTTCTTTTGGTACTGTGGTACTAGAGTTGGGAAAAAATGAAAGGCAATCAGGGTTTAAATTTGGGAGGTCGACTACCTAGGGCTGTCATATTCCCCTACGTGTAGTCACCTCAGGCTCAAGTCCTTCTCGCCTCCAGTTCTCACTAGTTTGCTTAAGCACCCTTCAAGTTTTCAGGGTGCATTTGAAAAGGGGATCTGTAGGCACAGAAGAAAAAATGAAAGTAAGAAGGAAATAGAAAGTGGTAGAAAGGAGAGAAAGTGAGAGAAAGAGAGAGAAAGAGAAAAAGGAAATGATTTTAGATTTACTCAGAAGGTTATTTCTTTCCTTCTCCCCATTATTTAGGAAAATAATGGAGAGAAAAAAGATTCTGGCAGAAATACAGCTTAAAAGTCATTTCACAGAATCATGAAAAAAGTGTCTTTGTTAAGAAAAAAAGCATTCAATGTTCCTGCATTCCAGAAAAAGATACTTTTAATGCTTGTGTGCAAGTAAAGTGCTCATGAAAATAATATCTTCAACAACTAAAGCACAGACATAGAAAAATAGAAATAAAGCATTTAAATGATTATTTCAACTGAAGTATACTTATATGTAACTTAAGCAAGTTTTCTTGAAGACATTTTAGTGTTAAGAATTATGGCTCAGAAATAGCAAAAGGTACTTTGCTTTCCAAAACAGCCCCTATTGTCTCTTCCCACATTCCAAAGAAAAGATACTTTTACTTAGCAATGAGCTGAGAAAGTGTGTGTGTGTAGAAAAATAACTGACAAAGCAGAATTAAAGCAAAGAAAGAGAGTCAAGCCATGTGAGAAACTATATTCTTAAGAATGCTATTTAACAATGTATCGCCATGATGGGAATATTGAAACGTCATGAATTGACAGGGTTTGGCTTTGCAACATTTATGATGCATCAGCTGTCTTTATCCTATAAGAACTGTGACTTTTGTATACTCAGGGCGACTCCTCTGATTCTATAACAGACCCTCTGAGGGTTTGGAATAAAAATTATTTATTTAATTAGCCCTTGTCGGCTCAAGCTTATTAGCTAACTATTAGTAAACACGTTACTCTGTGGTAACACTTTGAGTCTCCTGCAGGAGAGAAAGCGGGGATATAAATCCAAACTCTTCTTCTTCTTCTAGTCTACCAAGGTCATCACAGTCTACTCAGACTGATTGGAGGAGGAGGAGGAAGAAGAAGGAGGGGAAGAGTTGGTGTTGACACCTGCTTTTCTCTCCTAAAAAGAGCCTCAAAGTGGCTTACAAACACCTTCCCTTCCTCTCCCCACAACAGACTCCTTGGTGAGGATGAGAGAGTTCTGAGAGAACTGTGACAAGTCCTAGGTCACCCAGCCAGCTTTGTGTGTAGGAGCAGGGAAACAAATTAAGTTCACTGGATAAGAGTCCTCTGCTCATGTGGAGGAGTGGGGGATCAAACCCCGCTCTCCAGTTTAGAGTCCATCTGCTCTTAACCACTACACCACACAGACAGGGGTCTTTCGCATCACCTACTCCCTGGCCTTTAACTGGAGATGCTGGGGGTTGGACCTGGGACCATCTGCATGCCTAGCAGATGCTCTGCCATGGGGTCACACCCCCTCCCCTTCACTGGTTCTCTCTGTGATATAAAACAACATATACGCAAACACACGGGACACACATAATAACAAAGACACACATGAAGCTTGGTGTGATCTGAACACGGGTAACAGCTTTCAGCCCATGGTTTCACATGAAAAGGCTGCAGTTGATGATCTCAGAGGAATACCAGTGCTGGTACATGGTAGCAAAAGAAAAGAGAAGACCAGGGGGAAATTAAAGTCTAACAACATGGGTCCCAGCATGAGTTTTCATGAGTCAGAGCTCACTTCTTCAGATGCCATGAACAAGAAACCTTTTAAGGAAGGAAGGAAGGAAGAAGAAGAAGAGTTTGGATTTATATCCCCCCTTTCTCTCCTCAAAGGGGACTCAAAGGGGCTTACAATTTTTAAGGAAGGAAGGACGGAGGGAAGGAAGGAAGGAAGGAAGGAAGGAAGGAAGGAAGGAAGGAAGGAAGGAAGGAAGGAAGGAAGGAAGGAAGGAAGGAAGGAAGTTGTGCTGGGGCAAGAAGACACATTACGGATATAACGTACAACAAAGTACTTTTATACATTTACCCCAAAGAGCTGGATCTAATAGTATATCTTCCCCATATGCAACAAATTTGCTCCTTTTTTTTTTTTTGGGGGGGGGGGGCTGCAATTCACAAACCAGGCTGAATTGGCCAATTTCAACTAGACAGATTAGTCAGTAGTATCTCAGTCTTATTTGATAGTATATATTTACTGATGGTAAATTTTAATGTTGTGACCTGCCCTGAGACCGGCAGGGATAGGGCAGGAAACAAACAAACAAACAAACACACACACACACACACACACACACACACACACACACACACACACACACACACACACACACACGGTTGGCCCTGATTAGTCCTGGATGGGAGACCACCAAGGAAGTATGCAGTCCCTTACTGATAAGATACCCCTCAGAAATTCCAGAGTCCTAGAAAACAGCATCACTGACATTGTGATGTCACTTCCGGGCATAATTCAGGACATGATGAACCTCCTACCTCACAGCTATCTGGGAATGTCACAAAATGGCAGATCTGGAGTGTCACAGAAGTCTGAGATGCCCCTTCCAGAGTTTTGTTGTTGGCTCCCAGTTTTTCCTCCCATTGTCACATTGCTAGGGAACAGCTAATTGGATGCAGTGGCAATGGATTGCTCACCACTTCCTGGAGCTGGGAACCTTATGGGCCAAGCTTGATCTCAAGTTCAAGGAACAAATAGGGATTTCTGTCCCTTACATGCCTTACATCCCTTATTACAGACATGTCCACTATTTCTCAAGATGGTGGTACCAACCAGATCTTAACCCTGTTTACAGATGTTCGTACAGCATTTTCATTTATTTAATTTATCAGTTGATGACCAACACCCAGAGAATTCTTGTACTTGGGCAAAGTAATTGGTGCAAAGTGGTTTCACCAAATGCCAAATGTACAAAGACAAAAAATTGTGTTCGCTCTTTTTCTTTATGCAAAAGGAGGTGTGTGTGTGTGATTTTCAGTTAAAGCACAAATGTAGCATTTAAAAATAAGGAGGGCTACTGTAGTCCTGCCATTGCTTATGTGCTGGGTTTTGAAGTTTTCTAATGAGCATACATGATCAAGGGTTACTTAACCTCCCTGTGATCACATAGTATGCTCAAAGAAAGCTTCACATCCGTTCCCATTATGTTTCATCTTGGTAGCTTTGTTCTGAGCGTTACCCAATCTACTACTACCTCCCAGCAGTTCAACCAACTACCAGCCAGTATTGAAAATGTACAGGCTGTAATACGAGGAGCCCACAATTTTTTTAAAAAAAATGCAACCATTAAAACAAGACTGCCCTAATTTCCACAGAATGTGCCAACCTGCCTCTTAAAACAGTACCTTAATATTATTATTTTTAATTCAAGACCTTTCTCCATCTCTGAATGATCTGCAACGGGGAAAAAAATCAAAGAATTCAACAAGACATGACTGCTCAGAGTCTAAAAGCTGATATCCAGATGCTCCATAGTAAACTATGCAAATCTGTAAGGCTAATGGCACTTTAGAACTGACAGGTCTTACTTAGCAACTGCAGGTGTTGTGGGAGGATAGGTCCCTTGGAGCCACACAGCATCACATGACCTCACTGCCAGGAAAAATGAGGAAGGGATGTTGGGTAGCTCTAGGACTTCCCAGAAACTCAGTGGTTTCGTCACAGAGTTTCCAGTGATTCCTAGAGCTACCCTGCTGTCCTTTCTTTGCCCCTCCCCTCGGAAGTGACATCACAACATGTGCACAAATGATGGTTGTTGTTGTTGTTGTTTTGCTTTCTTTTTTTCTCCCTCCTGCCACCACTCGGAGCTGTAAGAACATAAGAACATAAGAATGAGCCAGCTGGATCAGACCAGAGTCCATCTAGTCCAGCTCTCTGCTACTCGCAGTGGCCCGCCAGGTGCCTTCGGGAGCTGTGGGGTACTGGTGGCAGGCATCCTGCCAATACCAGGAGGCCTGTAACTCCAACTGTAACAGGTCAATTCATTTCTTTGTCTTTGAGGATTCTAATGTGAAAATTAGCTTTCTTATCACTGGGCAACAGAGAAAGTTTCAGCACCTTCCAGCTCGGGCTGCACCAATATCTTAAAGCCCCGAGATACAGTGCATTGTCTGTTTTGAGAGAAGTTCTCATGCCGTGGGCTTCTGGAAAGAAATCAACAGAAATATTTCTGCGCAGACATGAGCACTGGAGCAACTGTGAGAGACAGAGGATAAAATTTAGACAGGTAATTTTCAAGGCTCCGTAAACATTTTTTTTCCCACCTAAAGCAGCATATACAGATTCTCTTTTAAAGTTTGACCTATTTCTTAAAGTTACAGTTCAGTATATTTCAACATGCCAGAAGAATGAAACAGAACAACTCAATTTGTAACTGGAAACGTTTCTTTAAGCCTGCAAAAGGATATGGATTTAAGTTAATTTTTACAAACCGAACTGTATGCAGGAATGTATATCTTTTACAGAGGTAAGCAGGTTTGTATTCCAATTTTCAGGATATTTTCAGAACTTGGAGGGGAAATGCTAATGTCTGACTCTTTCAGTCCAAAATCTATGTTTGTATGTAAAACCGCACAAGAAAGTTCCCCATTCTGATAATTCAAATTGTCAACATCTACCTTTCTCCCGAAGGGAACAGTTTGTAACACCCAAACGCCATCAGGAACAGCCAATCTAGAATACAATTAGTTCTTCTGATCTTGGTCCTAACCAATCAGAACTGAACTTCAGATGCTCATGTAACCCCCATGCTCAGAATGGGTTGACCCAGAAAGGGGTGGAGACTCAAAGCAGCAGGAGGCTGCAGAGCTCATGTAGTTTGGAGGAGACAAGGCTACCAGACTCGGACCTTGATTTCTATAAGCCCTTAACACCTTGTTAAGGTAACTGCAATGTTGTTGGGAACTAGTGGGAAGGTAGTTGTTTATTTTTGCTATGTTGTAAATGTTGGAGTTGATTGTTTCAGGGTTTCTTTTTGTGTTTGTAATGGGTGAGAGTTCTCCTGGAAACCTTCATCATGTTGAATCCTGTTCACCAAGCCCTTGGAGTCTTCAGGAGCCAACCCACTTGCAGGAAGAATTGGACTTGGCAATATCAGAAGACTGTAACTAGAAGGACTTGAAATGAAACATGAACAGGACCTTGAAGTGTGATGTTAAATGTTGATGTTTGATGTTATGTGTTAAAAAAGTAAACCATTTTTTTTAATTTGTTGTTGCAAACTCATTCTAAGTTCTGCCCCACAGAACCCACAGATAGAGGTTTCAAATACTTTCACACATATGTATCGAGAACACTGGAAAATATATTCACTTTTGGTCAAGGGACACACAGACACTGCTAATTTTCAGGATGCGGATTACTCTCTTGAAAAGAAACTGGATACTCAGGCTTCATTTAAATAACAGTAACAATAATAAAGGAAAAGATGACAAGATACCAAGATGGGAGAATGGAAGCTGGGAGACAAATCAGCAGTTGTGGTCCCAATTATTATTGACACACTGGGTGTCATACCCTCCCCCACCCCAATAAAAAACCTCGGATAGCCCTTGAATCATCTAAATATTGATAAAAAATGTCCATCCATCCTGTTCCCGTAACTGTTCCCATAAGCCATAACTATCCATAAAACTGACATCAAACTAGATGATTTTAACAAGCTGGAAAAATAAAACCACTAATTAAAATACTTGTTTTAGACTGGCACAAGAAAGGAAGGAAGGAAGGAAGGAAGGAAGGAAGGAAGGAAGGAAGGAAGGAAGGAAGGAAGGAAGGAAGGAAGGAAGGAAGGAAGGAAGGAAGGAAGGAAGGAAGGAAGGAAGTTGTTTGGATATATATCCCACCTTTCTCTCCAGTAAGGAGACTCAAGGTGGCTTACAAGCTCCTTTCCCTTCCTCTCCCCACAAAAGTCACCTGGTGTGGTAGGTGAGGCTGAGAGAGTTCTGAGAGAACTGGGACTGACCCAAGGTCATCCAGCAGGCTCCATGTGGAGGATCGGAGAAACAAGTCCAGATCATCAGATAAGAGTCTGCCGCTCATGTGGAGGAGTGGGGAATCCAACCCGGTTCTCCCGATTAGAGTCCACCATTCTTAAGAACTGTACCACATTGGTTCTCCAAGTGAGCCAGGAGAAGTGAGGAACTTATAGAACCTTCACATTCCACATCCCTTTGTGCATTTCCCTTGAGACTGGAGGGAAATGCACAAAGGGATGTGGAATGTGAAGTAGGCTAGCTACGAGGAATGTTTTCCCTTCTGGCTGGAGAAACATGGACCATGCCAGCACGAACAAGAGAAGGACTAAAGGGTGTGTCGGTTGATTTAGGGAATAAGCTTGTTTAGTTGTGTTATTTGTTTTCTATGGCTGTCAGCATTAAACTTAAAGGAGCAGCAGTGGCGTAGGAGGTTAAGAGCTCGTGTATCTAATCTGGAGGAACCAGGTTTGATTCCCAGCTCTGCCGCCTGAGCTGTGGAGGCTTATCTGGGGAATTCAGAGTAGCCTGTACACTCCCACGCATGCCAGCTGGGTGACCTTGGGCTAGTCACAGCTTCTTGGAGCTCTCTCAGCCCCACCTACCTCACAGGGTGTTTGTTGTGAGGGGGGAAGGGCAAGGAGATTGTAAGCCCCTTTGAGTCTCCTACAGGGGAGAAAGGGGGGATTTAAATCCAAACTCCTCCTCCTCCTCCTCCTCCTCCTCCTCCTCCTCTTCTTCTTCTTCTTCTTCTTCTTCTTCTTCTTCTTCTTCTTCAATAGTGGTCCCTAATCTGTTTGTGTTTTGGTCCGGACCCCTCAATCAGGTTACCTTTCATTTTATGACAAGATTTACTAGCAACGCTGTATACTTTTTGACTTTTTGATATTTTTAACATAATCTTTTCGTGGAAACTTTTTTTTTTTCAAATTATGCTGGGGCTTAGTGTACATTTCGGAGTTGGTGGCTAATATGTACAGCTAACCCTTGTGACCCAAAAAGTAATGTCAGCTGCGAGGCTTGCATGTGGCACTCGTGTCAGATTTTGGGGAGTGGGGAAGTGTCTTTCAACATGGCAACATCACTACCAGGGGATTACCCCGAAAGTGATGTCACCACCCTGAGCGATGCCATGGACATTAACCAAATCTCTATGGCAAAGACCATAGAAATTGGGAGGATTCCTAGAGAGTCACTTGACACACTGACATCACTTCTAGCTCTTTATCCCAAAGTGACATCATTGCATTGCAAGACGTTTCCCTCCATCACTCTACCGAACACTGGAAGAAGGAAGGGGGTTGCCACCAATGGCAATCCCAGATGTTGACAGTGGAATTTGAAAGGGGATGGGGCCACTTAAAAGATGTGGTGGCTGCGGTCAAGAAAATCCCATTTGCCCAATGCTTAAATGAGTGGGAACATGAATGCATGGGAGGCAGAAAAGGGGCACTGTGGTTGATCCTCCCATTCCGGGGCATCCCTAACTCAGGAGCAGCAGTGGCGTAGGAGGTTAAGAGCTCGTGTATCTAATCTGGAGGAACCGGGTTTGATTCTCCGCTCTGCCACCTGAGCTGCGGAGGCTTATCTGGGGAATTCAGATTAGCCTGTACACTCCCACACACGCCAGCTGGGTGACCTTGGGCTAGTCACAGCTTCTCGGAGCTCTCTCAGCCCCACCCACCTCACAAGGTGTTTGTTGTGAGGGGGGAAGGGCAAGGAGATTGTCAGCCCCTTTGAGTCTCCTACAGGAGAGAAAGGGGGGATATAAATCCAAACTCTTCTTCAGTGATAATGGCTTATTAACTTCATATTCATCCTGGCCTGTACAAGGTAAGCTTAGGCAGACTCTGGCCCGTTGGGCTGCTAATTCTACAACATTTGGGGTGGACCCTGGCGAAGGCGGGGTTAGTGGAGGGGAGGGACCTGAAAGATGCAAAGACACTGAATCTAACCTCCAGGGGAATCCATCTCTGTAAGAACTGATCAGGGGGATGGATCTTTGGAGAAATCTTCCAGCCTGAAATGGAAGGTGGTACACCTCCCCACCCCCAAACTTCTACATTTTTTTTTGCACATTTCCATGTATTACTTCCTCTTCTTTCCTTCTTTCCTCGAGTCTTGAATAACAGACAGGTAGGCAGGCCAGAGCTTATTTTCTGAACGGTTTTCGAATGCTCGGCATTCTGCGGATTCTTAACAAACAGTATTTCTGAATGGTGTCATCACAAGCACCCTCAACAACTAATTACTGCTTTTCAAGGTCTTCACCATCTTGCTGGATATTCACGGAAAGCCGGATGCTTCAAATCTCTCAGGCGCCATTAAATTAAAAAAAAAAAACCCACCTCATTTTGTCCCAAATGTGATTTGCTACATTTAAGATCCTTAATAGCCCTCGCTTCTTTTTTTTACATCAGTCGAAACAACTCATTATCGTGGAATTCATGGCTTTCATCTTCCGTGAAGTGTGGACATGTAAAAACGAAGTGTCCTTTAACCTGACAAACACAGAAGAATTCAGAGATAAGGGAGGGCGGTATCGCGCACCTTCACGTAATTATCATCTCCTCAAGAGCAGGGGTTGGCATTCTTCTAGGAAGCTCGGAGGAAACAATAACAGATAAAACCGCCAGAAATAAACGCCTTCCTGATTTCTTTGATTAGCTGCATAATCAAGCTATTCTTCGGGGTGACCTTTCTCACTGCCGTTATTAGCTTCTGCGTGCTACCGTTCCTCAAAACTTTACTCTTGCTATTGTTCTTTATCCCCAGACTCCAGGGGAATTTTTTCTCTCCTTTTAGAAAAAAGAAAAGTGTGTACCAATTCAAATTGTTCAGCATCCTCCAAACGATTCGTCCTTATACGGCTCCTTGAACCATTTGATCAAGGTAACCGGATCCTTAATTCACTCGCCAGTTAATTCCCTCTACCCTCAACTAAATCCCTTTTTTAAAGTCTTATTTCCCCCGTAATTCCGGTTATGATATTACTCTTTTAAAAAATACTAGCCTTACTCCAAAGAACTCAGAACGACATGTACAGCTCTTCATAACAACAGTGTGAAATAGATTAGGTCGAGAACGCATGACTCGGCTTCATGCCCAAAGGGAGAGATTTAAGCCTAGCTTCTTCCCACTTACACACATGAAACGCAAACTCAAAACCATTCTGGTTCTCAGTCAAATCCCTGTGCCTACTAACTACCATTCTGATCGTGTTGCGGTATACGACAGCTCTCGAGTTGGGCTGCTCCCCATCCAATGTTCTCCAAGTTGTGAAATATCACGTCACCTCCCACAATTAAGATGTTGCAAATTCCTTAATTCCATTAGTCATTTGTCAGTATAACGAGACATTCCATGTTATCATTATTTTTTTTAAATTTCATAACACTTAAGAGTGATCCACCAAATGATGGAGGACGGGGGACTTTTTGAAGAGCCACCTTCAAAACATATCTCAATCTAAGGACTACACCGGATGATTTCTGGGTCTCACTGAGGGAGCAAGCTTGTTTTCTGCTGCTCTAGAGACTAGGACCAGGAGTCATGGGTTCAAGATGAGGGAAAAGAGATTCCATCTAAACATCAGGAAAAAAACTTCCTGACAGTAAGGGCTGTTCGACAGTGGAATGCACTACCTCGGAGTGTGGTGGAGTCTCATTCCTTGAATGTTTTTAAAGAGAGGCTGGATGGCCATCTGTCAGGAGTGATTCGATTGTGTGTTCCTGCATAGCAGGGGGCTGGACTTGATGGCCCTTGGGGTCTCTTCCAACTCTATGATTCTCAGCCTGTCTTCTTGCAACACTTCTCTTATTTGTTTCATGGGTTTCTTCCGTACAACTGATATTCAAAAGCAATGCTAGTTCTTCACTCACCTGAAGGGTAGACCGAAATATAGCTATCATGGGTCAATATGAGTGAAAGCACAAGAAAGGTTAAACATTTTTTTCCACCTTTGTTACATATTCAGGGGTTGGGGGGGGGGGAGGTAGTTCTCCAGGAAGCAAACTTCTTCCCACCCTCTCCTGGATGTCCCAAGCGACCCTACTTTCATCTGATCTAGGAAACTAATTGGGAGGGAAGGCAGCATGATATGGCCCGATTTTGACAGATCTCACAAGCTAAGCAGGGGTGGTACATGGGAGGAAGACAACCAATGAAGGCAAACAGCAAAGCATCTCTGCTGGAGTCGTCATACTTGGCTGCACTTCACACACACACACACACACACACACACACACACACACACACACACACACACACACACACACACACACACACACACACACACACACGGTTGGCCCTGATTAGTCCTGGATGGGAGACCACCAAGGAAGTATAGGGTTGCTATTCAGAGGTAGGCAGGAGCAAGCCACCTCCAAATATCTCTTGCCTTGAAAACCCCATAGGGGTCACCATAATTTGGTTGCAACTTGACATCCATTTCAACCAGTGGCGTAGGAGGTTAAGAGCCCGTGTATCTAATCTGGAGGCACCGGGTTTGATTCCCAGCTCTGCCGCCTGAGCTGTGGAGGCTTATCTGGGGAATTCAGATTAGCCTGTGCACTCCCACACACGCCAGCTGGGTGACCTTGGGCTAGTCACAGCTTCTCGGAGTTCCCTCAGCCCCACCCACCTCACAGGGTGTTTGTTGTGAGGGGGGAAGGGCAAGGAGATTGTAAGCCCCTTTGAGTCTCCTGCAGGAGAGAAAGGGGGGATATAAATCCAAACTCTTCTTCTTCTCTTCTTCCTAAGCCTAAGTAGAAATTTAAGTGCTAAATTGGCAGAAGTGTCTACTTGTGCAGAATTGTAGAAATTCCCACCCGTAAAATGAGAATTATATTAGCCTTGAAATTAGGGTGTCCTTCTTGCATATCCTGCCCTACAGGTACAGGATGGGATCAGATCTATATTTGGAAGCTCCATGTCTTCCTTGCTCCATATTTGCACAAAGCATCTGGATAGATCCTGGGTTAGATGGCCCTTTGGTCCTATCCTATCAAGCTCTTCATGTGCCCCTTTGCTCCGGCTTAAAAAAAATACAATAGCATGGCTTCTTTGATAGAGAGAAAGGCCCCTTCCGCACACGCAAAATAATGCGTTTTCAAACCACTTTCACAACTGTTTGCAAGTGGATTTTGCCATTCCGCACAGCTTCAAAGAGCACTGAAAGCAGTTTGAAAGTGCATTATTCTTCATGTGCGGAATGAGCCAAAGAGAGGGATAAAATCACAATATAGATATACAGAAGTAGGCAGACAAACAGCAAATATAGAGAGATAGAAACAGAAATTTATAGATATATAAAATATAGATATAGATTTACAGAGACAGGCAGACAGTTTTTTTGCTCAGCAGATTGATGAAGCCTATTTCCAGCATCAACAGAGGGAACTTTTATTTATTTATTTATTTATTTATTTTTTTAAGCCATTGCATATTGTTTAACAGCCCTTGATGGCAATCAAATGTGGAACATCTATAAAATGCAAGGCAGCTCTGGAGGATGAAAATGTAATCTCAACAGCCCTAAAGAGGGCATTTCTAAGTAAGCCTATTGACGGTGCTGCCACTGAATTACCACCAAAGAGAGATAAATGAAATCAGCCGTGGAAGGTCAGAACCTTGGAACACATCAGTCAACAAAGCTCCACTAAACCCAATAGAGTCCTGGATGCTCATAAAGCGGCCGAGGGTCTATTTTCAAAGTTTTTTTTTACTGTACACCAATTTGAGAAAAAAGTTCCTCAGAATGAGCAGTATTCGGAAAGTCTTAGGCCCTTTCCCCACTCACTGTTTGCTGCGCGCTACTCTTGCCGAGTAGCGCGGGGTCCAACTGCACTCCCTGCTACGGGGCGGCTACAACGCAGCCGCCCCGACTCTGCTGCTCCTGTGCCCCCTCAGCGTGGGTCAATCTGGCGCTGCTCAAAACAGCGCCTTTTGATGACCCCGCGCCCGGGGAACACGACCCTCGCGCTAAAAAGGTCCTGGACCCGACAAAACTGATGTCATTTTAAAAGTGGGGAAACGGCCTTAAGGAACAGGGGATGAATCAGATTTTCAGAGTCAGGTCTATCTGGTTTTTTTATACACCCGTTGTCATTAGGACAGAGTGTGCATTTCTGACTGCTTGGTTGGGATGAATGACAAACAGAACTTTATCTCCGGTGAATGGACTGCATTTACTTTGCATTAGATGCAGATATAGGCCCTTTGTGCACTTACAGTTTGCAGCATGCCTCTGCCTTTCATAGTGGGATCTCGCAATATTTTCTTACTTACACAAGAGGAGATTCCCTGGCGCTCCTCGGGAGCCTAGCCACCATTTTGCCTGACATCCCCCGCCCCCTTCCAGGTTGGGAAGTTGTTTGATGCCTCTTTTTGTTTTGCGATGTATTGCAGAAGTGATCGATCAAAAGTATCAATTTTTTTTCAAAAAGCCCCACCCATCTCCCAGAAATGCTGGCAGGGGAATGGGGGAACTGCCCCTGCATGGGCGGGGAAAGGCAGGGAAGAGCAGAAAAGTCGAATGAAGCATAACGAACACTTGTATGCTTCGCTTTCCCTACACAGAAATAAAAACATCACACGTTGCCTGCTATCAGAAGCTGTGGAGCCTTTCTGATCTGTGGCACAGTGTGCTCCGAAGGGGAGAAACACGTCCACAATTGAGAATCTGACATGAAGGTAATGTACGCTAGACCCCAACAGACCAAACGTGTACAAAAGGCTGTTCTTTTCAGCATTTGCTCTTGATTTCTTCCAGCTCTTTCGTCCACTTTCTCCTTCTCTTCTCCTGATTCTGCAGCTACTTGGGCATCTTGGTCAATGAAGGAAGGTCAGCTGTGGCAGGAAGTCACGTCAGCATACATCCTTCAATACTGCATAGCACTTAATTTGAGGTGGGGGGATTTTCACCGTACTCCTGTGTTTGTGCTAGAATATTAACAGCGGAAGGAGTGACTGTATTGATTTTTTTCATTTTTTTTCCATCCCCAAAATGTAGATAAGATGTTCCATACATTCTCACACAAGCAAAGTGATGCTTTCATTTTTTCATTTCATTTCACTTTATATTTATACCCCGCCCTATCCCTGAAGGGCTCAGGGCGGCTAACAACATAATAAACAGATACATTATACCAATAGGAGCAATAGGAGCAGCAGTGGCGTAGGAGGTTAAGAGCTCGTGTATCTAATCTGGAGGAACCGGGTTTGATTCCCTGCTCTGCCGCCTGAGCTGTGGAGGCTTATCTGGGGAATTCAGATTACCCTGTACACTCCCACACATGCCAGCTGGGTGACCTTGGGCTAGTCACAGCTTCTCGGAGCTCTCTCAGCCCCGCCCACCTCACAGGGTGTTTGTTGTGAGGGGGGAAGGGCAAGGAGATTGTCAGCTGCTTTGAGTCTCCTGAAGGAGAGAAAGGGGGGATATAAATCCAAACTCTTCTTCTTCTTCAATATAACAATGATAAATTACATAGAACCAGAGGTGGGATCCACCAGGTTCTCACAGGTTCTTGAGAGTAGGTTACTAATTATTTGTGTGCTCCAAATCTTACAACAAAGACAGTTACCATATATGGAACAAGCTGGATTCAGAAAAAAAAAGACACTAAGAGATCACCTTCCAAACTTATGGTGGTTGCTGGAGCATACAGCAAAATTTCAGGAGAAAATCTGTTTTATCTATTACAAAAAAAAGTTTTTGACTGTGTGCATTCTAAAATGGAATCCATCAAAAACTTGACAAGAATATACCATCCGACATGGAAAACAAAACAATGGCTCACAGACTGGAAACAATCCATTTACATTCCAATTCCCAAAAAAGGAGACGTCAACAATTGCAACAACTATCGAACCGTCACATTAATTTCTCACACGAATAAGGGGGTACTCAAAATCTTAAAACCAAGACTGTTATCATATATGGAACAATAAATTGCCTGATGTTCAAGCTGGATTAAGAAAAGGAAGAGGCCCTAGAGATCATATTGCAAATTTACACTGGTTACTAGAGCATACGAGAGAATTTCACGGGAAAATCAGTTTGTGTTCCATAGATAACAGCAAAGCTTTTAACCGTGTGGACCATGAAAAGCTATGACTAGTTTGAAAGGAAATGGGTGTGCCACAACATCTGATGGTTTTGATGCTCAATCGGTACTCTGGACAAGAGGCTTTTGTTAGGACAGAATATGGAGAAACAAAATGGTTTTCAATTGGCAAAAGTTTCAGACAAGGATGTATTTCATCTCCCTAATTTTTCAATCAGCAAGTTGAACGTTTCATAAGGAAAGCTGGATTAGATTTAAATGACGGTGGGATGAAAGTTGGGGTGAGGACTAATGATAATATGAAATATGTCAATGGTCCAGAAAATATGGGCAGAAAATAGTGAAGACTTGAAACGACTTATGATGAAAGTTAAAGAAGAAAGTGCCGAGGCAGGACTACATCTGAACATCAAGAAGGCAAACATAATGACTAGTGAAGAATTACTCGCCTTCTTTTCCAGTTATTGTTACTGATTTGGGGGGTAATGAACTCCTTTGTCTAAATCTTGGCCCTGATCTAAGATTAGGGTCAAACACCCAATGGGATCAAATCTGTTATCTAAAATCATAATTGGTCCTAATGGTAGATATTGTTGACAATACTTCTCCTTCGGCACACAGAGGACAAGACGTAGAGTAGAGGGTTGCCAGCATGTTGAGCCTGCAGCCACCTTTGGGATTCTGACCCAGTGTGGTGGGCCCAGCCACAAAATGGATGTCACAAAATGGCGACAGGAGGTAGAGCCAGGCACACAGTGATGGCTGTGGCTTCCTTTCAGTCATAAAGTGACTTGGTGGTCCCTGCTGCTTCGGTGGCCCCTGCGGCTGAAGGAACATTTAAAACAAATAATCTGCACAGTCAATCAAATGTCCAGAGACCAGAGAGAAGACATGCTGGGCAAAAGCCCGCCTGTTCTAAAAATACTAAGCAGGCGGTAGAAAAGGAGTAAGCAACCATTTTGGCCTACAGGTGCAATGTTAAAGACCCTTGCTGTAGTAGTAGTAGTAGTAGTAGTAGTAGTAGAAGAAGAAGAAGAAGAAGAAGAAGAAGAAGAAGAAGAAGAAGAAGAAGAGCTGCAAAAGGAGGAGTTTGGATTTATAGCCTGTTTACCATAAGGAGTCTCAAAGCAGCCTACAAACACCTTCCCTTCATCTTCCCACAACAGACCCATTGTGAAGTAGGTGGGTTCTGAGAGAACTGTGATTACCCAAGTTCACCCAGCAGGCTTCTGGTAAAAGCAAGAAGTGTAAGGAAACAAACCTGGTTCACCAGATTAGAGTTTGCCACTCATGTGGAGGAGTGGGGAAACAAACCTGGTTCACCGGATTAGAGTTTGCCACTCCTGTGGAGGAGTGGGGTGCCAAATCCGATTCTCCAGATCAGAGTCTGCCGCTCTTGACCTCTACACCATACTATTCAGCATGATGCTCTTCTCACCACTACCGGTTCATTCATGCCTGTGCTATGTCCAGGTGCTCGGGAGCAGGTGCTTTAACAGTCCAGGTGCTCGGGAGCAACAGCTGCAGAAGGCCATTGCTTTCACCTCCTGCATGTGAGCTCCCAAAAGCACCTGGTGGGCCACTGCGAGTAGCAGAGAGCTGGACTAGATGGACTCTGGTCTGATCCAGCTGGCTTGTTCTTATGTTCTTATGCTATCTTGGCCATAATGTGATGGGCTAGTTGAGCGAGTAACCAGAGCATGAACCTGCAGGCTCATTGTTTTTTGGGAACTGATGACGGAGATCATCTCAGCAGTACAGTACAGGAGAGTTGCTTTTTCTCAACTTGCTTTTGATAATCATTCAAAGCAATCCCAACAAGTTCGCCTCCAGACACAGTTTAAGACAGGCAGCGAAGATAGATTAACTTGTCTCAGCTCATGGGTTTCTGGAATGAAGATAACTAAAACCTGATAGCACATCCTGATTTCGTATCACATCTGAAATCTCACTGAAAAGAGAAGGGGAAAACGCTTTCTGAAAGATTGATCGTGTGACCTTAAACTCCTAATAGCTTATGAGAAGTTAAAGTCCAATGAGGCAGAAATGGAGAAATGCATCCCCCGCCCCCTGCCAGCGACATACCCGTAACTTCAAGCCTGTGTCCGTTTTCTTACTTTGGGGCCCTAGAATAATAAAGGACTCTGAGAAGTGATTCCATGAATTATTACTTCACACAAAATACCTTATAAAAGGCTGGACGCAAAGCCTAATAATTAGTCAATTTTTGTTGTGGTTGAAGAGACTACTATGACCCTACTGTGAACCCAATTGCTATCTCCCCGGTGACCTTCAAACATAATCCCAATCAATACAAACGGCACACTTAAATTGTACCTTAAAAACCCAGTGGCACGAACAGCAATAAACATCAGATGCGGGTTTATATGAATCATTACGCCCTGCCAGGATAAATTGCAAAATGCACATAAGCATCAGGGCTTGAAGTCAAATATGAGTCCTGCGGTTTCACGCACCATTTTTCTTTTTGGTAGATCGTTCGGTCAAATTTAGGAGGAAAATAATTCCAGAGGGCTCATCTTACTCAGACTTCTGTGCAGAGCCAGCATGGTGTAGAGGTTAAGAGCAGGTGGGCTCTAATCTGGAGGAACCGGGTTTGATTCCCCGCTCTGCCGCTTGAGCTGTGGAGGCTTATCTGGGGAATTCAGATTAGCCTGTGCACTGCAACACACGCCAGCTGGGTGACCTTGGGCTAGTCACAGTTCTTCAGAGCTCTCTCAGTCCCACCTACCTCACAGGGAGTTTGTTGTGGGGGGGGGAGAGGGAAAGGAGAGTGTAAGCCCCTTTGAGTCTCTTTACAGGAGAGAAATGGGGGATAGAAATCCAACTCTTCTTTCTCTGGTAAAAGCAAGAGGTGGGACGTTTAAGGTGGGAAGCAAACCACCCCATGCAGCTGGGGAAGATCTCCTTCAACCCTCAACTTGGTCAGGCCTCAGTAGAGTCAAATAATAGCCTCCAAAGCAAGGACTCCCAATTCTTGTTTGGATTATTGGCATAGAACAGTGGTGGCGAACCTATGGCACTCCAGATGTTATGGACTACAATTCCCATCAGTCCCTGCCAGCATGGCCAATTTGCCACCACGGGCATAGAACAAACTTTTATGGGCTGGTTCTTAGAAGTATCCATGCCATTCATTTGTGGTTGTTTTTTTAAAAAAAAAAAATTACTCGTGACCAATTGTATTTGCTGTTCTTGGCCAAGACTGGATTTGAGCTGACAATTGGTGGCACATTTTCCAGGAACTAACTATAGTGAAAGTCTGTGATAAACTTACACACACACACACACACACACACACACACACACACACACACACACAGAGTCTATCTGACTGATATCTTTCTCTCCCCCTACCAAATCAGAATATCGTAGCCATCAGGATGTCGAGTTATGCATGCCCCAAATTTCAACATTTTGGGGTGACCCAAGAAAGGTTTACCATTTGGAGATATACGTTGAGTCCTGTTTTTGGAGAGAGAGTTGTGGAATTGTCCTGTTTTCCAATGAGCTATAAAACTGGGCTATCCTTGACTGTATATGCACCATATTTCTGAACCCCAAACTGCAAAAATTCTGTTACCCAATTCGTGAAGAACATAGTTGAGAGTACAAGAAGCCAGAACAATTACTGCAGAGATCGCCCACCTGCTTTACCTATTCGCATCCAAACATCTGAAAAAAAAGGTTCGCTATTTGAGGCTGGGAGATATTAGAAGCGCAACATGTCGGGCTCCCTGGATAACATCAGTGTGGGAGGCACAAAGACTGCAGCCGCACTGCCGGGGTGAGCCGTATATATCATCTGCAGTGATACCTAATAAAAATGTTAATAAGGTAAATTAAGTGGTTGAAGTTAAATGATGCTGGCAAGGCAGTTAGCTCAGGGCAAAGCATCATCGGCCAAACGTGCACAGACCTAACAAAGTAGTAGGAAAGATGGTGGGGGGATGGGGGACAGAGAGAAACGGACAACCAGGTTCACCCAAAAGCAAAAACCATGTACTCAGGTAATGGATTTGCAAAAGGCAGTCGAGTATAAAATATATTTTTCAAGGCTCAGCAGGGTGGGAAATCTCTAGTTCACTTTTGAAATTTTCTGTTTGTTTGAGGTCAGTGCAGAATCGGCCGGGGTGGGTGGGTGGGGGGATGTAACATGCCCGAGTACCTTGGATGGAAAGGAGACAGTTGGAATACATCTGATGTCTGTTGTATTTGGGTGCTGTGTGGTTTCCGGGCTGTATGGCCGAGTTCTAGCAGCATTCTCTCCTGACGTTTCGCCTGCATCTGTGGCTGGCATCTTCAGAGGATCTTGTTGTATTTGTTACAACAGAGGATCTGTTGTATTTGTTAGGCAGTTCTGGGCACACACACACACACCCCTCTGCTGCAGTCTGCTGTTCATCTGCTCTCATGGTGGGGGGCGGGGTTATGTGGAGGGAGTTGTTTTCATTCTTCACAAACGCCTTCGGAAGCACAATGGGAAGAAAGAATGTAGCTGGACCAGTTGCGATTAAGCCTGCAGTTTTGTAAATGGCCAGGGTCCTTAATTTCACAGGAGGAACCGAGCAGATACAACCTTGTGCAAAACCGTGGGCCGATCCCAACCCTGCTCACGACGAAATAAATGCATCCTCAGCCAAAAATTGCAAAGTAAACCATCAGCTTTGCACAACCACGTTTGCACGATCGCTATCATCCTGCTCCACCTAGTGAGACTACTGGAAAATGTACGGCCATGATCAAGACTCATCTGAGGAAGACAGAAGCAGGAGAGAAGATACCTTCCGTAGAGATCGAGCAGGGGGTTTCCAAAGGCCACGCTGTGATCGCTGGTTCTAACCTGACTCGAAACAATATTCCCCGTCTCCCCATATATAATGTGAAATTCAGGGCAGGGCATTTGGACGCTATTGGATTTGCACGATGCACTGTGAATTTTACAGATAACTGCAGTCTCTGACTTGGCTTGCACAGAACAGGAGTGAAAGCAGGTACCTGGGCCTATTTGTAACAATCCCAGAGCCAGTCCAAAGATTTATGACCGCAAGAGGATTGTGTGTGTGGGGTGAAGAATAAATGGACAGGCTCCAGCAAGAGAGCCCAGGAAACCTTCTTTGATTAAAGATGTTTAAGCCATTGGCGCCAGGTGGGTTGTTCCTGTTTAATTTTGGAAAGTGTTTCCTAGAGTTACAAAGTATTTAGTCTTATTTCAGTTCTGGCCATTCGATTGTGGATTGCCTGTGCTCTATCGCCAGGAAGATTTTTCTGGAAATTAGGTTCTTAGATCTGGTTGTACAAGATGAAACACTCAGCTGTTGGTGTGGGGCTTATAAATATTCACAGCGGGCTAAAGTACAGAGACATAAGAACATAAGAACTAGCCTGCTGGATCAGACCAGAGTCCATCTAGTCTAGCACTCTGCTACTCGCAGTGGCCCACCAGGTGCCTTTGGGAGCTCACGTGCAGGATGTGAAAGCAATGGCCTTCTGCGGCTGCTGCTGCTCCCGAGCACCTGGTCTGCTAAGGCATTTGCCATCTGAGATCAAGGAGGATCAAGATTGGTAGCCAGAGATAGACTTCTCCTCCATAAATCTGTCCAAGCCTTTTTTAAAGCTATCCAGGTTAGTGGCCATCACCATAAGAAATAAGCCTCCACAGCTCAAGCGGTAGAGCAGGGAATCCAACCCATTCTCCAGATTAGAGTGCACCTGCTCTTAACCACTACATCATGCTGGCACACAGACCCTGGAGCCTGGGAGTTCGAGGCCACAAGTTAAAATGCACCGTGGGCAATCAGGGGTGTGACAATGAGACATAAGGGTGGCTGCTCTCAATGGACCACTTCCCATGACCCTGTGAGTGACAAAACCTGTGAGCATTCAACTGTGTACAGGAGTGATTTAGAATCATAGAATCCTAGAGCTGGAAGAGACCCCAAGAGCCATCAAGTCCAACCTCCTGCCATGCAGGAACACACAATCAAAGCACTCCTGACAGATGGCCATCCAGCCTCTCTTTAAAGAACTCCAAAGAAGGAGACTCCACCACACTCCGAGGTAGTGCATTCCACTGTTGAACAGCCCTAGCGGTCAGGAAGTTTTTTAGGTGGAATCTCTTTTCCTTCACCTTGAACCCATCACTCCCGGTCCTAGTCTCTGAGGCAGCAGAAAACAAGCTTGCTCCCTCAGCAACATGACATCCCTTCAGATATCGAAACATGGCTATCATGTTACCTCTTAACCTTCTAAACATCCTTCTAAACCTTCTAAACATCCACCGCTTAACAAAACTAAACATCCCCAGCTCCCGAAGTCTCTCCTCATAGAGCATGGATTCTAGACCTCTGACCATTTTGGTTGCCCTCCTCTGGACCCGTTCCACCTTGTCAATCTCCTTCTTGAATTGTGGTGCCCAGAACTGTACACAATATTCCAGGTGAGGTCTAATCAATGCAGAATAGAGAGGTACAATCACGTTCCTCGATCTAGATGCTATACTCCTATTGATACAGCCCAGAATCCCATTGGCTTTCTTGGCCACTGCATCGCACTGCTGACTCATGTTCAGTTTGTGGTGTACTATGAGCAGCAGTGGCGTAGGAGGTGAAGAGCTCATGTATCTAATCTGGAGGAACTGGGTTTGATTCCCCGCTCTGCTGCCTGAGCTGTGGAGGCTTATCTGGGGAATTCAGATTAGCCTGTGCACTCCCACACACGCCAGCTGGGTAACCTTGGGCTAGTCACAGCTTCTCGGAGCTCTGTCAGCCCCACCCACCTCACAGGGTGTTTGTTGTGAGGGGGGAAGGGCAAGGAGATTGTAAGCCCCTTTGAGTCTCCTGCAGGAGAGAAAGGGGGGATATAAATCCAAACTCTTCTTCTTCTACTACTACTAAGTCTCCGAGATCCCTTTCACATGCATTTACTTTGGTTCTATATTAAAGGCCATTTGAACGACAGCTGTCTGTGCATAGCTGTTTCTTGTCTTTTCTAAAGCCCTGACCTGGATAGTTCAGGCTAGCCCAATTTTGTCAAGTCTCCTAAGCAGAGACAGCCCTAGTTGGATGGGAGACCACCAAGGAAATCCAGGGTCATTACACAGAGGTAGCCAATGGCAAATGACTTCTAAATTTCCCTTGGCTTGAAATCGCTAAGGGGTTTCCATATGCTAGTTGTGATTGGGTGATACTTTCTGCTACAGCACAACAAGAGCCAGCGTGGCATAGTGGTTAAGAGCAGGTGCACTCTAATCTGGAGAATGGGTTGGATTCCCTGCTCTGCCGCTTGAGCTGTGGAGGTTTATCTGGGGAATTCAGATTAGCCTGTGCACTGCAACACACGCCAGCTGGGTGACCTTGGGCTAGTCACAGTTCTTCAGAGCTCTCTCAGCCCCACCTACCTCACAGGGTGTTTGCTGTGAGGGGGGAAGGGAAAGGAGTTTGTCAGCCCCTTTGAGTCTCCTTACAAGAGAGAAAGGGGGGATATAAATCCAAACACTTCTTCTTCATCATCATCATCTAGCTAACACTTTTGATCTCGTATGACGCACATCCTCACACAAATCAAGACAAAATTAAAATGGTGCGTACGCTAATTTAAAAAGGAGAGTGTTTCCATCCATTTCCCCTCCCTCAAAACCCCATACTAATGAAACACAAATGTTAATTATGTTAGAGAACGGAACCTCACATATACAAGAAGAGGTTAATCCACGGGGTTTTAGAGGAAACACGTTTCGGAGAAATTTTCCACAAGATGAGGCACGCCGGCCCCGGATCAGCAGCAATTGAAGCTACCTGCTCCCATTATACAGACTGGAGAAGAGCCAGCATGGCGTAGTGGTTAAGAGCAGGTGGACTCTAATTTGGAGAACCAGGTTTGATCCCCACCTGTCCACGTAAAGCCTGTTGGGTGACCTTGGGCTAGTCACAGTTCTCTCAGAACTCTCTCAGCCCCACCTGCCTCACAAGGTGTTTGCTGTGGGGAGAGGAAGGGAAAGGAGTTTGCAAGGCATTTTAAAGATGGAGAAAAGTGGGGCATAAACCCAAACTCTTCTTCTAACCGGGCCACTGACCTGGATAGCTTTAAAAAGGGCTTGGACAGATTTATGGAGGAGAAGTCGATCTGTGGCTACCAACCTTGATCCTCCTTGATCTCAGACTGCAAATGCCTTAGCAGACCAGGTGCAGCAGAAGGCCATTGCTTTCACATCCTGCAGGTGAGCTCCCAAAGGCACCTGGGGGCCCACTGCGAGTAGCAGAGTGGACTCTGGATGGACTCTGATGGACTCTGGTCTGATCCAGCAGGCTCATTCTTATGTTCTTATGTTCGTTTAGGAAGGGGACTTAGCTTCGAAATTCCTCAGCTGAAATAACTGCTGGGGGGGGGAGGGGGGAGATACTGATGTTTTCTTCTGGCTCTCATTTTATTTCTCAAGTCGCAGTTGAAGCTCATGTCCACAAGGTGGCAACTATTGCTACGTTTCTCTCCGATGAGCGAAATCCTCATGAGAGCCCTTCTCCGCTGTTTAAAAGCCTCTGTTTTTATGAGACTTTCTCGGAGCACTTCCCTTCCTCCAGTTAAGTTCTGGGCTCTTACTTCTGATTATCAGAATGGGCTTTCTGCCCTCTCTCTATCACATTTATGATTGCAGAACCCTATGCACAAATCTTAAATGTTGAATTGCAGACATGCTAGGAAACGAAGGGGGTTATCTTTTCCCGGTTGCTAACTTGTATTATTCACATTAGCAGCGCTGAGGAGTCGAATTTAAGAGTTCGGAGAGAACTGTACCGGCCCAAGGGCACCCGGCAGTCCTCTTGCAGAGAAGCAGGGGAAAAAAACACAAGCATTCAGTAATCCCGACTTTTTAAAAAAGGAGTTTCAAGAATTACTGTTTTAATCGTTTCCTTTCTGTAGCATATTTATGAATCGCACAGTTGCTGCCTCTTGTTTTAAACACCATTCATCATGTAACCTTCCCTAGGTAGTTTGGCTCATTAACGAGCAGCCGCGGCCAGCAGAGCCAAATATAAATGACCCTGGCTACACTGGAACGTTGCAGCCTTCGGAAACCTCGCCATCCATTAAAAGTCTGAAGAATTATCGGAAGAAATGTGTGTGCGCAAACGCAAAAAGTTTATACCGAGAACAACACTCCTCTCTCATCCTTTTCAAAGCTGCGCAAACGCAAAAGTTTATACCGAGAACAACACTCCTCTCCCATCCTTTTCAAAGCTGTGCGAGCGTGTTTGTGTGCTGTTTTTGCAATCCCTAACACACAAGGTAGATTCCGGAGCTAATAGTATCTACGTTCAGCTCTCCATGAGGGGTAGGTTGTGTGGCTACTGGTCAAGAGCAGGTGGACTCTAATCTGGAGAACTGGGTTTGATTCCCCTCTCCTCCACATGAGTGAAGTCTTATCTAGTGAACCAGATTTGTTTCCCTGCTCCTATATTTCTGCTGGGTGATCTTGGGCCAGTCACAGTTCTCTCAGAACTCCCTCAGCCCCACTGACTTCACAAGGTGGCTGTTGTGGGGAGAGGAAGGGAAAGGAGTTTGTAAGCCTCCTTACAGTCAAGAAAAGCAGGATATCAATCCAAACTTTTCTTTTCTTAAAGGTGCTACTGGACACAGACTTTTCTCTCCCAGTAAAAACTTCACAGGTATAATGGAAAGACTGTGGAAATGTGCAAGATCCCTGTAGCACATTAAAGACTAACAAAATTTCTGTCAGGGCATGAGCGTTCCTGGTTTACAACTCCCTTCTTCAGATACAGCTAGAATGTGACTCCATGAGTTAATTTAGATTTTCTAAGTCCTGGTGTGTAAGACAGGATGCTGGACTAGATGGTCCACTGGTCTGCTCCAGCAGGGCTTTTCTGATGTTCTTATCAGAGGAAGTCCTTTGTCTCTATGGCCCTTTCCGCACGGGCCAACTACAGCGCCCTAGGGAGGGCAAAAATGCTGCCCCCAGGGAGCTGTTCACATGGGGGACGCAGCTGCTTGGCAGCCGCGCCGTCCTCGCTCCTCCCCAGTGGTGCAAAGCCGCTGTTTCCCAACCTCGCTCCTCGAGCGAGGTTTTTGGAAAACAGCGACTTCCAACCACTGCCGTGCGAACGGCAGCGGCTGGAAGGCGCCATCCCTCCCCCCTTTCCCAATCGACTTACCTTCCCTGCGACCGTCCGGTGCATCACCGAGGCCATGGGGACACGCCCCCCTGCCCTGCGACTCCGGAGCGGTCGCGCAGGGCAGGGGGCGTGTCCCCTGGCCTCAGTGACGCACCGGACAGTCGCAGGGAAGGTAAGTCGATCAGGCGACGGCGCACTGCAGCGCCGTCTTCCCGGTAGTTTCCGGGACCATTCGTGCGAACGGTCCCAGGGGGGTTGGATCGGCGTCATATACGCTGACCCAACCCCCAGTGTGGCCGTGCAGAAACGGCCTTTGTCTTGTTGGCCCTCCAGAGGAACTGGTTGTCCAGTGTGAGACAGGACTGAAGTCTAGATGGTCCACTGGTCTGATCCAGCAGAGCTCATCTAATGTTTTTATGCAGACTTTGGCCTCTATGCCCTGTTGTTTGCTTCTCAGAGGAATTGCTTTTCCACTGTGTGAGATGGGATGCTGGCCCAGATGTACCACTAGTCTGATCCAGCAGGGCTCTTCTTCTGATGGAAACAGCTGTTGGGACTCATCCTGAATAGCCGCGCACACAGCCTCAGGGAAGAAATAGTACATGATCACCCATAAGTGTATACTTTCATCACTTTTGACACATACTTTGTATACTTTCCATTACTTTCTGTTTGAACCAGGAATGGGTCTTTGATCTGGCTTAGCAGGCCTTTTCCTCTGCCCTTAAGTAGCTGAGAATTCCACTTAGTCCCGCGCTGTGAATAATGCTATTTTTACGTCGTGCGCTGAGTGCACGAAGAATCACAATCAGAAAAGAGTCTCGGAAAGTTAAAGAGGGGAAAGACAGCGAAGGAATGAGAAATGTAGTTCAGTGACTCTCTGCACATCGTCAATTGGTGGCAATTGTCCGGTGATGAGCTTCAAATGGCTCAGGTGACTTTCCCGGAAGAAGATATTCAGGGCTCCACCAGTTAAGGAAATGTCCTTGATTGCATATGGAAAACTGCACTGGTTTTCTGATTCATACCCAACTAAATCAAGACTTCTTTTTTTTTCATTCAACCCCCTTCCCCCCCCCCCCCAAAAAAAAAGCCAAGATAACTTTTCAATTTCTCTAAAGGATTTTTTAAAATATTCTTAACGGGATCTCACCGAACTATGAAGCTAAGAGTGTCAAAGTGGAATATATTACACTGGGATAACTTAAAACCTGGACATCTTAATATGTGGTATCTTGGGGAGCTAGTTTTTTTCCAAGTGATTCTAGAGATACTTTCTACAATATAGATTTTCAGCAGAGAAGAGAAATAAAAGTATAGATTCCCTATGACTGAACAACGGTCAAGGAAGTGGTCTGGAGAAAGGGGGATCCGGAATGATATGGTACAGCCAGATCTCGTCTGATTTTGGAAGCTAAGCAGAGTCGGCACTTGGATGGGAGACCATGGGAGACCACTGTGGAAGAGTCTGTGGAGAAAGGCAACGGAGACCCACCTGTGCATAATTACTTGCCTTGATAGCTCCTTGTTGGGGTCACCATACATATACGACAGCGCAGACCAGGTGCTCAGGAGCAACAGCCACAGAAGGCCATTGCTTTCACATCCTGCCTGTGAGCTCCCAAAGGCACCTGGTGGGCCACTGCGAGTAGCAGAGAGCTGGACTAGATGGACTCTGGTCTGATCCAGCTGGCTTCTTCTTATGTTCTTATGTTCTTACTGATAGCACATACATACATATGGAGATATGGGCCTGGGAGGTACCATCTTGGAGCAAGTTTCTGTGGCAGGGGTCAAAGTAATGATTATGGAGGGGATCAAAATACTTCCCCCATCTCAGGATTTCAAGGTGGTTCACCTCTTTTGAATCCTGTTCCCATCTGCTTATTTCTTCAAAAGTCCGACAGTTCCATGTGGTCATCATCAGTCAAGAAAGATGCTCCTCCAGCTAATCAGGGATAACAGGGATAACATCCTAACATCTCCAGGGATAACATTCTAACACAGAAACAATTTATTATTATTATTATTATTATTATTATTATTATTATTATTATTATTATTATTATTATTATTATTATTGATGATGATGATGATGATGATGATGATGATGATGATGATGATGATGATGATAATAATAATAATAATAATAATAATAATAATAATAATAATAATAATAATAATAATAATAATAATAATAATAATAAAACGCCCTCCCCGGAGGGCTCAGGGCGGTGAACAAGACAAATAGATAGAGCACGATAAAATCCATAATATGTTCCTATTGATAGATCCAGCCAGAAATGTCATTGCAGAGGTTTTTTTTAAAAAAAAATAATTAGTGTTTTTTTAATTTATTTTTTAAATAGAAGAGTTTGGATTTATACCCCACCTTTCTCTCCTGTAAGGAGACTTAAGGTGGCTTACAAAGCTCCTTCCCCTTCCCCTCCCCACAACAGGCATCTTGTAAGGGAGGTGGGACTGACAGCGCATTCAGAGAGAACTGTGACTAGCCCAAAGACACCCAGCAGGAATGTAGGAGTGTGGAAACGTATCTGGTTCACCAGATAAGCCCCTGCCACTCAGGTGGAGGAGTGGAGAATCAAACCCGGTTCTCCAGATTATAATCCATCTGTTCTTAACCACTATACCACACTGGCTCTCTCTTAAACTAAAACAGTTTAGTTTAAGGGGAAGGAGCAAATAAAACTGATTGGGCATACAGAAGAGAGAACTTTACATCAAGTCTCCTCGGTACATGATTCATTGCAACCAGCTGTGGCAAGACCACTAGTTTGCATAGCTTTGAAGCGACATTTGTTCACCGTTATAGTGTCAGCACTAAGTCATGTTGGTTTCCATGGATTTGAGTCTAGTAGCGCCTTAGAAGCCAACAGATTTTTGGAGTATGAGTTTTTAAGAGACAAAGCTCCCTTCATCAGATAGTTTTGACAAATGTATTCGTGCAATACAGTATTTGATGAAGAACCTTTTGACTCTCAGAAGCTTATACCCCCATAATCTTGTTGTACAGGACTACTGGACTCAAATCTAGCTCCTCATCATGACAGATAAACCAAACTATCATGCTCAGAGTAGACATTTCTAAGAAACCAGCAACTGAAGAGGGATATTGTTTACATGTTCTGCTTGGAGGAAGGAAGATGGACTCAACTCTTATTAGGCTATATCAGAAACAGGATGTTGACCAGGGTTGCCAACCCATAGGTTGGGCCTGGGGATCTCCCGGAATTGATTTCCACTGCAGAGATCAGCTCCCCAAGAGAAAACAGGGGCTTAAGAGGGTGGAGTCCATGACCTTACAGAGATCCCGCCCAAATCCCACCCTCTCCTGGTCCTGCCCTCAAAGTTTCCCAAACCTGAGTTTGTTTGTTTGTTTATTTTCTCAAATTTCTTAATCGCCCCTCACAGAACTGTCTCGGGGCAACTTACAGAATGAACAGTTATACAATAAGAACATAAGAACAAGCCAGCTGGATCAGACCACAGTCCATCTAGTCCAGCTCTCTGCTACTCGCAGTGGCCCACCAGGTGCCTTTGGGAGCTCACATGCAGGAGGTGAAAGCAATGGCCTTCTGTGGCTGCTGCTCCCGATCACCTGGTCTGCTAAGGCATTTGCAATCTCAGATCAAGGAGGACCAAGATTGGTAGCCATAAATTGACTTCTCCTCCATAAATCTGTCCAAGCCCTTTTTAAAGCTATCCAGGTTAGTGGCCATCACCACCTCCTGGGGCAGCATATTCCAAACACCAATCACACGTTGCATGAAGAAGTGTTTCCTTTTATTAGTTCTTCCCCCCAGCATTTTCAATGCATGTCCCCTGGTTCTAGTATTGTGAGAAAGAGAGAAAAATTTTTCTCTGTCCACAGTTTCTATCCCATGCATAATTTTATAGACTTCAATCATATCCCCCCTCAGACGTCTCCTCTCCAAACTAAAGAGTCCCAAACGCTGCAGCCTCTCCTCATAAGGAAATGATCTCAACATGTATAAAATGTTGATCAACATGTATAAAATGTTGATGATAAAATGATCTCAACATGTATTGTCAAAGGCTTTCACAGCTGGAATCACTAGGGAGTTGTGGGTTTTCTGGGTCGTAATGGCCATGTTTCAGTAGCATTTTCTCCTGATGTTCCACGTACTGGAACACGGCCATACAACCCGAAAAACCCACAACACGCTATCTCAGCATGCTTAAAACCCATAAAATTGAAACCCGAGTAGGGATTTAAAATGTATGATCTAGTTAATTCTATTATAGTTAATCTAATTAACACAGTGATAATTTAATAAATACTGCCAACTTAACCAACCACTGTGGCTGGATCAGAAGCAGACTAAATAAAAAGATGGCGACAACAACAGGACTTCACAACCGCAGTGGAGCAACACATACCCACGGTGGCAGATGGAAGACGGCCAGGCCTCAGTGAAATGTCTGGCAGAACAGCCCAGTTTTGCAGGTCCAGTGGAACTCCATGAGGTCCCGTTGTGCCCTGATCTCCTCTGGGTGGCTGTTCTGCCAGGTAGGGCCAAGGCCGAAAAGGCCTGGCACGTGTTGAGTCCAAACGGACCTCACGTGGGCCAGGGGTTACTATTAGGTGACCAGATTGTCACCTTTGTAAACCTGTGACAGGGCGGAAAACGGGAGCGCCCCAGAAGGCAGTGCGCTCCTGCGGCCACGTGCATGGGAGGCGCCTTCTGGGGCACTCCCGGTTTCCTGCCATGTCACAGGGCGGGAATCCGGGGAGCACCCCAGAAGGCAGTGCGCTCCTGCGGCCGCGTGTGGCAGCCTTCCAAAAATCGGGACAGTTCAAAAAACCCGTGGGACGTGGGACAAACTGTTTTACGGCAGGACTGTCCCGCCAAAAGCGGGACATCTGGTCACCATAGGTTACTAGGAGCCCCCTTTGCTCCTGATCTTAATATCCACTGGGGGTTACATTGGAAGAGCCCCTTGGGGAAGAGGCGGCCTATAAATTTGAAATATAAATAAATAAAAGAGGCAGTCACGTAAAGTTAGCAACCACAATGCTGACCCTAATTGTACTCTGGTCCTCTACTGTTGTCCTTATTTGCTCACCTGAGCTCTAATTGTGCTAGAGTGCTATGAAAGTTTTCAGGAGGGCAAGTATTTCCAACTGTCTCCATTACTACTTTAAAAAAAAGTCTATTGTAAGACTTAAAATAATGCTATAATACCTAAAATGGCTACCTCTTCTCAGTATGATAAATGTCACCAAAACTTTATTTTATTTCTATAAATGCCCTTTGGGGAAAAAAAAAGACTTTGACACACAAAGACAGTGTTTGCAGGGCAGACCTATGATCCCAAGTCTCAAAATAGTCATTATTAAGTTTCACAGTTCCTAAACTATTCTGGCACTACTATTTAACAAGAGCCCCCTGTGGATAGGGAAGTCAGAAATCTGTGATTCCACAGCCACACTTGTCTTGTTAATGAGATAAATTCACAGAGAGCAAGCACCGAGTTTGGAAAGTGCAGAAAGGCAATTGGCATGGAAGGACGGGGTGGTGAAACTTGCGTAGGACGGAGAGCAGGTCTCAGACGCAGTCGTATTAGAGGCACAGTTCTTTGAAGGCCCTTTTGAAAAAGATAACAGTCTCAAATATTTATGATACAATCCGGGCTGCATTACACAAGGAGTAATGACAGTTTAAGCAACTGATCTTGCTTCTAACAGGGCCACGGAAAAGGACAAACATAGTCAGAGGTTGTTTGCAAAAGAGGTCTTCCTCAACACCCATTTCTTCAAACAGGACTGTACCCAGCGTGGTGTAGTGGTTAAGAGCAGGTGGATTCTAATCTGGAGAACAGGGTTTGATTCCCCCTCCTCCACCTGAACGGCGGAGGCTTATCTGGTGAACCAGATGTGTTTCTGCACTCCTACGTTCCTGCTGGGTGACCTTGGGCTAGTCACAGTTCTTGGGAACTCTCAGTCCCACCTACCTCAAGGTGTCTGTTGTGGGAGAGGAAGGAAAGGAGGCTTGTGTTTCACCTTGAGTCTCCTTACAGGACAGAAAGGTGGGGTATAAATCCAAACTTCTCCTCCTCCTCCTCCTCCTCCTCTTCTTCGGCAAGGACAAAAAAAGAATAAAGGAAACAATAAACACCGTCTTCGTTCCCCAAGAAAACTTTGCCATGCCCAAATGAAGGCATTTTTCATCCTCCCGATTTTGAATCTCACTCCTTGAGGTTGCTGGAAAACTGGAGTGGAAAAGAAAAATATCTGCATTTTGCAGACAAAGGAGGAATTAGTTGGGCACAGAGCTCCTGAAGGCCTTGATTCTTACCAGGAAACTTTCTCAAGAGCTTTGCTTAGACCTAAATTGACAACTTTATGCCACATGATGAAAGGATTGAAGTTCCTTTTTGATGTGTGGCAGTCATACAGAAAAGTGGAAAAAATGTAAAGATATATCTGCAGAAATGCAAAAGATTTTAAAAGTTACATTTGTTATGGACTCTAAGACAATGTTACAAAGGTGTATTGCTAAAGAACATCTTTAAAAATTGGGAGGAACTGTTCACATATTAGAGTGATTTTTGCCACACAGTAAAAGGCAAAGGAACGCCCTATCCTCGAGATCTTGGAAAACAAACCGAGACAATCTGCAGTAATGTTAACAAATGATGTGGATAGAAGATTAAATCACGAATTTCAAGAAAGATGGGAAATACATTTTTCATACTACTCTTTAAAATCAGAACAACGGAGAAGAGAGGTTGAAGAGATTTAAATTACACAAGCGTGAAGAGTATGACGAGTTAAAAATGGAAAAGGAAAAGAAATTTGATTGAACAATCAAAGTGAAAAGATTTGAGACGAAGATATACAGCTCGTAAGAACTCTGATCAGAAACAAATCAGAGTGACCACATATCAATGCTTATTTTGTATTAATGCATTTGATTATTAGAATTTGCTCGCGATTCTATAGAATATCACTTATATAAATATGTTAGCTCTCTAGTGTTTAGAACTGCATGTTAGAAAAGCCCTGTTATTTCTTTGTGGTTCTATTTCATTGTCGAATTTCTGTTCTATTTTCTGTTATTATTGAAACATTTTTTTTTCTAAAAAATGAACACACAAAAATAAAAAGATCAGAGAAAACTATTCAAGACTCTTTCTGAAAGCCTGTGCCGAGGGCCACGTACTGTGCATCTGACCCTCCTCATCCGCTCTGAAACCTGTTTCTGGTCCATGAAGGAACCCACATCTTGCATGATGTAATACTGAGAATAGACAAAGTGAAACATCACCCTGCTTACCCCTTTCTGTCGGAATAGTACCAGAACAGGGGCACAAAGCCAAATATCTTGAACTATTAACTGAACCCCAACAGAGATGGACTATTACAAGGGCCAGATGCAATACTTTTCCATCGGCCATTACAAAGACGTCAAGCTACCTATCTATCCTCTCCGGGACCCACACTGTAAAACTAAGTGGAGACTCTTGCTCACGTTATACTTGACTGTCCGAGATATGTGGGTATTAGGAATTTCTCTCCTGGGTGGGTCTTAGACAAATCTGAAAGAGACTCTGGGCCTTTCCCCACTTACCTTAAGTTTCTCCCGCTTCTTACTCGAGGAGGAAGTAGCGGGGTCCTCGGCACTTTGACTGAAGAGGGCGGGCGACGGCCAAGAGTCAGCCTGGAAAGCTGCTGCTGTCGGCACTCTCAGCGTTACGCAGGCATCCCAGGCATTTCTTCTTAACAGCTTGGCTTTGCACAGTGGCCTACCTGGGATGCTGGGCTTTAAGGCGGCTGAGAGCAGCTGCCAAGGCATAGAGGCGGCGGAACGACAGCAGTGGGGAAAGGCCCTCTGACAATTCTGTTGTGGAGCTTTTGTTAAATAACACAGAGGAAAAAGTGGCAAAATTTCTTTTACATGTGACAGAATTTTCTACGTAACGTCCAATGGTAGATACAGTTTATCTGCCTGTGTTTTGAATGTACTTTTGATTTGTACTTCAGAAGTGTCTGTAACGCTCTGGAGCCTATTTTAATATGCCTAATAAAGGTTGTTGGATTGTATTGTGAAACATCACCCAAAGTTCTGTCTAAGTGCATGCTTCACGCTCCCTCCTAAGTTTAGCAAGAGCTGAGCTTGGCTCCCTTTTTTTCCGGTCCTCCTACAGGATATTTTTTTTTAACACAAACTCTAAAGCAATAGAAATTGACTTTCTGTCCTGCTATTGCCACTCTGATATATGATGTTTGGATCATATTTCAGAGGGAACTTTGCAGCAGAGTGGGGTTTAGGCTTGAGAATTAATTCAGCAAGAAAGGGACTGCACCTCCTCCATCCCCTCTCCAGGGGGTGTTTGTGCTGCCCCTCCTGCCCCTCCACGAGTGCTGTTCCTCTCGTCGCCTCCGGCCCTTCTCCTACCTGGGGCTCGGCTTGTACCAGAGACCCTCTGAAGCCACCAGGTGAGTCAGCGTCTTCCCGCTAGGGTGGGGATGCTGACAAGGCTGGCTAGCTGCCTGAAGCAAGCACAGGTTGGCCACCGGGGAGAGGGCCAACCCTAGCCCTGGGTCCCTCCTTGCCTGTTCTTCTGCACATCCCTTGCCTTTGCCTTTCCCCGCCTTGGTCTCCTCCCCCTTTGGAGCCTCAGGCTCCTCCACCCTCCTTGTTTGTCTCTCTCTCTCACTGAGGCTCAGTCTCCATTCTCCTGCTTCCAGACTCCTCCTCCCCCTCATCTGGTCTCTCCCCTTCTTATCTCCCCCAGCAGCAGTGTATGAGGGGAGGTGTTAAGAGCACTCCTGCATTCAATCTGAGGCACTGGTTTTGATTCCCAGCTCTGCCGCCTGAGCTGTGGAGGCTTATCTGAAATTCAGATTAGCCTGTGCACTCCCACACACGCCAGCTGGGTGACCTTTGCTGAAGTCACAGCTTCGAGACTCTCCTCAGCCCCACCCACCTCACAGGGTGTTTGTTGTGAGGGGGGGAAGAGGCAAGGAGATTGTAAGCCCCTTGAGTCTCCCTGCAGGAGAGAAAGGGGATACTAGAATCAAACTCTCTTCCTCTTTCTTCTTCTTCTTCTTCTTCTTCTTCTTCTTCTTCTTCTTCTTCTTCTTCTTCTTCTTCTTCTTCTTCTTCTTCTTCTTCTTCTTCTTCTTCTTCTTCCTCTTCCTCTTCCTCTTCCTCTTCTTCTTCTTCTTCTTCTTCCTCCCTCCCTGCACCCCCGGTTCTGGCCCGAGTCCCTGCCCAGAGGTTGGGCCTGTTCTCGTGTCGCAGGGGCAGAGGGAGGAAGAGGGAGGGAAACACAGGGGCAGAGGGAGGGCAAATTATTTTAATTAATTAACCAACTGACTAACTAATTAATGATTAATTATTGACTTAATGAATTAATGAAGGAATTTCAAGAAAAATTCTTGTACGTTTTTTGTAAACTGGAACATCTTATCCTCTCCGGTCTTTCTTTGAAGCGAAGCTGCTCCAGCTTAAAGGTGATCCAAACTGAGAAACAAAAGACCACCCTCGCACTTCTCCCTTCCTTCGGTGAACTTCAGTAAAAACCTGTTCTAATGGATTTCACAAATGCCGAAGAAGGTTGTGGCGTGTTTCCCGGAGGCCGAATCGCACACTGTGACTATAGGACTCAATTGACCTGTTGGAACCCCCCAGGTCAAACTACTGTCCTGCTACAAAGCTCACTCAGTGACCAAGCAGGGGAAAGTTAACTAGCGGGGCAGAAACAGCCCAGAAACACGTACTCCCATCTGCAATCAAACTGCGCCTGCCAACATTGCTGGCAGCAGGAGCACCAGAGGCACCGTTTTAATTAGGCCACCGCTGAGGGTGGGGAAGAAAGATTGTCATGTACGTTCCGCAAGTTCAGGCAGCTTTACTTAAGGCTGGTAGGGGGAAAATTGCAGCAAACATTTGAACTATTCAAGCAGTTTCTTCTGAAGAACACTTAATAAGGAGGCAAAAAGGACATTGCACAGATACGTTCTTCTCGCGCAGTCTCGGTGCAGAGTGGAGCATCAGACAGGTGAGATGCTTGACCAGAGCGACTGTATTTTTTAATTGTTTTCTGCAGTTATTCAAAATAATTGGGACCACAGTTCTAGCCATAAGGGCACTCCTAGCACCAAACCGAAAATGGGTAGGGCGTGATTGCTTATTATACTTCCCTTATACCCTTTTATAGAAGAAGAAGAAGAAGAAGAAGAAGAAGAAGAAGAAGAAGAAGAAGAAGAAGAAGAAGAAGAAGAAGAAGAAGAAGAAGAAGAAGAAGAAGAAGAAGAAGAAGAAGAAGAAGAAGGAGAAGGAGAAGGAGAAGGAGAAGAAGGAGAAGGAGAAGGAGAAGAAGGAGAAGAAGAAGAAGAAGGAGAAGGAGAAGGAGAAGGAGAAGGAGAAGGAGAAGAAGAAGAAGAAGAAGAAGGAGAAGGAGAAGGAGAAGGAGAAGAAGGAGAAGGAGAAGGAGAAGGAGAAGAAGGAGAAGGAGAAGGAGAAGGAGAAGGAGAAGGAGAAGGAGAAGGAGAAGGAGAAGGAGAAGAAGAAGAAGAAGAAGAAGAGGAGGAGGAGGAGGAGGAGTAGTTTGGATTTATATCCCCCCTTTCTCTCCTGCAGGAGACTCAAAGGGGCTTACAATCTCCTTGCCCTTCCCCCCTCACAACAAACACCCTGTGAGGTGGGTGGGGATGAGAGAGCTCCGAGAAGCTGTGACTAGCCCAAGGTCACCCAGCTGGACTGTGTGGGAGTGCACAGGCGAATCTGAATTCCCCAGATCAGCCTCCACAGCTCAGGGAATCAAACCCGGTTCCTCCAGATTAGATACATGAGCTCTTAACCTCCTACGCCACTGCTGCTCTCAAAGTACTGGTAGTAGAATCTCCTTCTTGGGAGGGGGAGACTCCTTCTTTGGAGGTTTGTGAGCAGAGGCTAGGTGGCCATCTGTCAGGAGTGTTTTGATGGTGTCTTCCTGTATGGCAGGAGGTTGGACTTGAAGGTGCTTGTGGTCTCTTCCAACTCTATGATTCTAGGATTCCCACCCGACCTTTCACTACAACCCCACTGTCCTTCTTCCCAAACTACTCCCCACCCCCAAGGACTGGGATCCCCTCTTCAACTATGTGTGATGTGATTTGAGAGCCAGCGTGATGTAGTGGTAAAGAGCAGGTGCAGTCTAATCTGGAGAACCAGGTTTGATTCCCTGCTCTGCCACTTGAGTTGCGGAGGCTTATCTGGTGAATGAGAGTAGCCTGTTCACTCCAGCACAGCTGGGTGACCTTGGGCTAGTCACAGTTATCTCAGAACTCTATCAGCCCCACCTACCTCACAAGGTGTCTGCTTGGGGACAGGAAGGGAAAAGAGCTTGTAAGCCCCTTTGAGTCTCCTTCAGGAGAGCAAGGTGGGGTATAAATCCAAACTCTTCTTTTTTTGTTCATAAAAAAAGGATTTTTAGGGGTCAAGTTACAATTGCATCTCTGGGATTGTGACTCTATGTTTGTATGAAGTGACAAAGTGCAATCCAGGAAACCCAACCAGGGGAGAGCAGTCTCAAGATTAGCCACGCCCCTGCCCCAATATATTTACTGCCAAGAGTAAAGTCCAGGGCTTTCCCAAGTGATAGAAGCCTCCATCTTCCTCAGACTCCACACACACACACACACACACACACACACACACACACACACACACACACACACACACACACACACACACACACACACACACACACACACACCCTGTTGACAAACAGTAGCCAGTGTCTTGTTTAATTCCTAAAGTAGATCCAGAGCAAATAAACATAACAGAAGGGTAGTATTTTGTACACCTCCCTCCAATCCCAGGGGAGGAGCTGAGGACAGCCCGATACTAGAACAAGAGAGCCCCAGAGGAGAGCTCGAAAGCACCCCAACACAAGAATTGGGGAGAACTTCGCTCCAGATATTTGGTTCCTCATCCAGCCTGTCTTTCTGCTTTGTTGGCCAGGGACACGTTTGGGGAGGAGAGGGAAAGTTACCCTGACCTTTCTTGCAACCTGCTTCTCTATGTAACTGCTTCGGTGGAAGGTGCCTTCAAGTCAAACCTGACGTAGGGCAACCCTGTAGGGCAGGGGTCTTCAAACTATGGCCCTCCAGATGTTCATGGACCACAATTCCCATCAGCCCCTGCCAGCATGGCCAAGTGGTAGGGCTCATGGGAATTGTAGTCTATGAACTTCTGGAGGGCCATAGTTTGAAGACCCCTGCTGTAGGGCTTTCAAAAGACATTTAGAGGTGGTTTGGCACTTCCTGCCCTTTCTTTGCATCAGCTACTTATTAATTGCAAACCCTTTTATTCCCCTCGAGAGATAAATTCAGTTCTGTTCTTTTTGGTTTACGTTCATCCACAAGCGTCTGTAAAAAAGGCATTAAGAACTCTAGCCGATCAGATTATGGAGGCTGAAGCCAAATACCCTGATTCACTGGTTATTATTTTGGGAGATTTAAACAAAGCAAACTTAAGGGAAGACCTACCAAAATACTTTCAGCATGTCAACTGTCCCACCAGAGGCAAGAATATCTTAGACCACTGCTATACAACACTGAAAGATGCTTATCGGTCTTTACCACGAGCAGCTGTAGGCCATTCTGATCATTGCATGATTCACCTTGTACCTACTTACAAACAAAGATTTAAAGCCACAAAACCAATAACTAAATCAGTGAGAACTTGGACTGAAGAGGCAAAGTTAAAGCTGCAGGCTTGCCTTGACTGTACAGACTGGAATATTTTAAAGACACCTCTGCAGATTTGGATGAACTCACAGATACTGTAACATCATATGTCAGCTTCTAGAAGATCTTTGTATACTCAACCAGGAACTTGTATGATATATAGTAACAACAAACCTTGGTTCACAGCTAAACTTAAGCACTGCTCCAAAGAAGAGGCCTACAGAAAAGGTGCGATAGAATGCTGTACAATCAGGCCAGAAATGTATTAATCGAAAGGAGATCAGAGCAGCAAAAAAGAAACTACTCTGAAAAGCTAAAAATCAGTTTTCACCAAACAGGAACAGCAAACATGTGGAAAACTCTCAAAAAATATCAATCGTTACAGCAAACCACCTTCCCAAGCTGAAGGAAATCAGCAATTGGCAGACCCACCTGAATGTGTTCTACTGTAGGTTTGAAAAAACAATCTGCAGTCACCTTTCTCCACAACCCTCTATTTCAGATGCACCCAACAATAGCCAAACTTCCCACAACTGAACCCATTTCATTGGGTTTACAACCCCTGGTGATCTCAGAAAAGGAAGTGCAAGATCTATTTCACAGACAGGAAGCCTGGAAAAGCACCAGGCCCAGACAAGATAACACCTTTCTCTTGCTTAAAAGTCTGTGCTGTCCAATTGGCCCCCCATCTTCACCCCAAATCTTCAACAAATCACTAGAGATGTGCTATGTTCCTTCTTGTTTCAAACACTCCATTATCGCCCCAGTGCCGGCTAAGCCTTCCATCAAGGAACTGAACTAATTACAGACCAGTTGCTCTAACATCTGTAGTTATGAAAACTTTTGAAAGGCTAGTGATGTACCATTTGAAAACCATCACGGATCCACTGTTGGACCCTTGCAATTTGCATACCGAAGCAAATAGATGCGACATGATGATGCTGTTAATATGGCTTTGCACTATATCCTACAGCATCTTGAATCACAAAGACCTATGCAAGGGTCCTCTTTACACCCTTTAGTTCAGCATTCAATACCATCATACCGACATTCTTCTAACCAAACTAAATCAGCTAGCAGTACCTGAGCATATTTGTATGGATCACAAGCTTCCTAACAGATAGGAAACAGCAGGTGAAGCTAGGAAAAAATTACATCAGACACCTGTAAAATCAGCACACGCCCACATCTAGGCTGTGTACTTTCACCACTTCTCTTCTCTCTGTATACCAATGACTGCATCTCAAACGATCCATCTGTTAAAATACTGAAATTTGCAGATGATACAACAGTGATTGGTCTCATTCGAGACAACGATGAAACAGCATACAGACGGGAGGTTGAACAACTAGCCTCGTGGTGCCACTGGAACAATCTTAGAACTGAACACACTTAAAACCCATTTAGAAATGGTGGTAGATTTCAGGAGAAACCCTCCCATCCTACCTCCTCTCACAATACTAGACAACACAGTATCAACAGTAGAGACCTTTAAATTTCTAGGCTCCATCATATCTCATGACCTAAAATGGTCACCTAACATCAAAAATGTCATCAAAAAAAGCACAACAAAGAATGTTCTTTCTGCGCCAACTCAGGAAGCTCAAACTGCCCAAGGAGCTGCTGATACAGTTCTACAGAGGAATCATTGAGTCTGTCATCTGCACCTCTATAACTGTGTGGTTTGGTTCTGCAACCCAACAAGATCGACACAGACTTCAGAGAATAATCAGAACTGCAGAAAAAACAATTGCTGCTAACCTGCCTTCCATTGAGGACCTGTATACTGCACGGGTCAAAAAAAGGGCTGTGAAAATATTTACTGACCCCTCGCATCCTGGACATAAACTGTTTCAACTCTTACCCTCTAAACGTCGCTACAGAGCACTGCACACCAAGACAACTAGACATAAGAACAGTTTTTCCCGAATGCCATCACTCTGTTAAACAAATAATTCCCTCGATAATGTCAAACTATTTATTATATATTTATTATATAATTACTGCACTACTTTTTTTTCATCATTCCTATTACCCATCTCCTCCCACTTATGACTGTATGACTATAGCCTGTGCTGACATTTTATTTTATTTTATTTTATTTTATGATTTTACATTTTATGTTTTCATTACTATTGATTGTTTCCTGATTGCTTACTAGACCTATATGACAATCATTAAGTGCTGTACCTTATGATTCTTGACAAATGTATTTTTCTTTTATGTACACTGAGAGCATATGCACCGGAGACAAATTCCTTGTGTGTCCAATCACACTTGGCCAATAAAGATTCTATTCTATTCTATTCTATTCTATTCTATTCTATTCTATTCTATTCTAAATCCAGTCCCACATGTCCTCCTTAAAATCAATCCACAGTCCTTCCTGCAACCTGCTTCTCTATGTAACTGCTTCGGTTTAAGTTCTACTGAACTCATGAGGGCTTCTCTGAGGAGGAAGAACCTATGGAATGGCAACTTCCTTTCCCCGAGAACATCAAGACAATCATCATTCCTTCAGCAACTTCAAGCATGGTAAAGAGAAAGCCATTATTTGTCTCCTGCCTCAAATAAACAGACAAACTGAAATGTGTTTTTTTTTAACAGAGATGATCAAACTATCCTTTATGGACCAGGTCACAAATGAAGATTAACAATTTATTAAGGATTCTTTATAATCTAATAGATGAAGACTACGTGCTCATCATGAGTTAGCTCTGAGTCGGCTGTGAGTTACCATCAATAATAAACATCACTGCTCAGCTTTAAAAACAATCCAGATGAGATCTACTCTGGGCTCCTGACATTGATAAATGGTGAATGACATTTACAGGGAACATAAAGCTAAGAACCTGTTCTTCTAACTTGCGCTGTTAAAAGGCGGGGGATGGGGGATAGGTTGTGCGAGAACCATTGACGTTTTTAATGGAATTACAAATAAAAAGCACACATGCATAAGTGCACTCAAACACAAAACAAAAAAATATTTAAGGTGTGTCAGAAGCTACACCACATAAAACATCCGTAATTCTCAAACATACCCAAATAGTTTACTTGTTCACAGCTGGGTGGCCTAACTTTTTGAGCCCATGGGAACATTTCGAAAGGAGGAGGAGGAGGAGCAGAAGGAGCAGGAGGAATTTGGATTTATATCACACCTTTCTCTCCTGAAAGGAGACTCAAGGTGGTTTACAAGCTCTTTTCCCTTCCTCTTCCCTTGGGAGGTAGGTGGGGTTGAGAGAGTTCAGAGAGAACTGTGACTAGCCCAGCAGAAATGTAGGAGTGTGGAAACACATCTGGTTCATCAGATAAGCTTCTGTCACTCAGGTGGAGGAGTGGGGAATCAAACCCGATTCTCCAGATTAGAATCCACCTGCTCTTAACCACTACACCACGCTGGCTCTCAGTAGAAGGCACCCTCGTTTGTGTGCATGTATGTTTTCGTATCTTCAGATGAATTTGTGTATCTTTGTGAACAAAGTTTGCAACATTTTATTTTAAGAAGTCTTTGAATG
Source organism: Sphaerodactylus townsendi (assembly GCF_021028975.2). Classification (NCBI taxonomy): domain Eukaryota; kingdom Metazoa; phylum Chordata; class Lepidosauria; order Squamata; family Sphaerodactylidae; genus Sphaerodactylus; species Sphaerodactylus townsendi. Next base: position 82,605,148 of record NC_059434.1, read on the forward strand.
CCAACAAACTACATGTGAAGCAATTTTTTTTAAGCACAGACATCGGTGGATGGATTGGGGGCAGTTTTCCCTCTCGCCGTGACATTTTCAAAGCCTTCTCTCTCTTGTAATAATTGCAGGCTCGGATACAGTCGTCTTCGGTGATGCTGACAGTCAGACATGTCAGATGCTCAGAAGCCAGGCTGGGAGATGTAAAATACGGGCACTTACTGTCCCCATTTGGGCACTGGACAGTCCAAACCTTGTAAATCACCGGCGGAGGAAGGAAGGGCCGCAGGGAATGCAAAGGAGTGAAATGAGGACAAAGGGGGCTGTCATTTCATCTACCAGGAGGAAATGAGGTCCTCCCTTGCGCTCCCCTTAAAAGTGTCACTGCAACAAAGACAACCCTTTCAGTGACAATTTAATTGTGGGCCTTAAAACAACAGCATTCCTCCTGTGAAAGACAAGCTCCTCTTCATAGCTAGCTCTGCCTGCATCCCTTTCTTAGAACATAGCCGACGGCCGTTTCTGCACAGTCCGAATATTCTGGGTTGAGCAAGGGAAATACCCCAGACTGGCCCAGAATTTCGCACAGTTCCCGGCCCTAACGTGGGTTTGCCCTGTCATATTTCTCTCATCCCAGGATTCTCCAAAATCACCCATTTGATGATTCTTTTCCAAATTCCCAGGGTGAGCCGGCTATTGTGCAAACACCATGGGAGAAGAACCGGTTTATTTTTCCCGTCCAGCCACCTGATCTCCCTTTCCCTTCTCCCCGCCTGACGTCCATTCAAGCTGCCACTCAAAAACACTAGCCCCAGCTTGTGAGGGGGCAGCTATATGGCCCATGCTGTGGCATGATGGTCCTTGGCCTGAATCCCACAAGAGGGGCTATTTCACTATTTGTCCCATATGTGTAGGAAGGCAGATATATAGACACACTCATCCCATTTGTGAGACCCCGATAATGTGATTAATATCTTGAATACAATGGGAGAGAAAGACTTAAAGCCAGCATTGCATGGTGGTTAAAAGCAAGGGACTCTAATCTGGAGAAGTGAGCTTGACTCCACCAGTCCTCCACATGAGTGACAGACGCTTGTCTGGTGAACTAGATTTGTTTTCCCGCTCCTACACATGAAGCCTGATGGGTGGCCTGGGGTCAGTCACAGTTCTCTCAGAACTCTCCCAGCCCCACCTGCTTCACAAGGTATCTGTTGCGCGGAGAGGAAGGGAAGGAGTTTGTAAGCCGCTTTGCGACTCCTCACGGTTAAGAAGAGTAGGGTATAAATCCAAATCTTCTTCTTCCCTCAGCCCTGATTCAGATTGGGATCTATGTGTCTGCAATTCAAGGCCATTAAAATCTAATCTGTCCTGCGGCTTCCACCATCAAAGGTTTCCACAAAGGAGATCTCCAGTATCCTTTGTGCCCTTCTCAATTCTAGCCAGTTGCTTGCCTCCCTTCGCCTTGCCCCAGTTAAAATAAATTTAAAAAAGTCTCAACAGGTTGAGTGCAAATAACCTGATGGGATCTAATGCATTTGTATTTTTCTTGGAGGCAGCAGCTATTCTTGTCATTGGAAAACGCGAGCTTATAATTAATTACCCATTAAAGAAGCCAATAAATCAAATCAAACAAACAAAAGCCGCAGACAGGTACTTCAAAATTGCAAGTTTACGGACAAGCATTATTTTTTTCAGGCAACGTCCAAAGCCTGTCAATGAAATTCTCGGCAAAGAAGAACCAAGGATCCTGCTAAACACAATTCACTGGACTGTATTGACTTTCTGGCATAGGAAATTATGGCCAAATCCTGAAACAAATGAACAGCGCGGTTATCTCCAGACTTTGCTGGTGGGACGAAACTTATGGCAGGAATACCTGTGGAGCTGTTTCTACTGTCCACTAGTGAATGAATTTCATTCCACCCATGGTGGCTTTCAAGCTCCTTTCCCTTCCTCTCTCCACAACAGACACCTTGTGAGGTAGATGGGGCTGACAGAGTTCAGAGAGAACTGTGACTGGCCCAAGGAGTGCAGAACACATCTGGTTCACCAGAAAATCCTCTGCCCCTCAGGTGCAGGAGTGAGGAATCAAACCCCGTTCTCCAGATTAGAATCCACCTGCTCTTAACCACTATACCACGCTGGCATGCATGGTAGCTCTGTTCTTTTTTCATTGTTGGGTGGAACCCGATTTTTTCACAGTTTTAAAATGTGCTTTAACCACACATTTTAAGTCCTCAGCTGCTTTGGTGACCCTTGTAACAGCAGAAAACTGGGGTACACAACCTCTAAATAAATAGTTAAATAAGCCCGTGGCATCAGCTGCTACCATATTTCATAGGGATTTCGTGGGGGAGCAGCTTACAGTGAAATCCAAAGTTGTTAAATGATAGCCTAAGCTCAATCATTTCAGTGGTCTTATACTGGCTTAATTCTCCTCTGGATTGCAGCGAGCATCTGTAAGGGCTGCTGTGACCGCACACCAATCCAACAGCTTATTCCAATCTAACAGATAAGCACACATCGGAGGCTTTGAAAAAAGCATCGGATTCTCCCCTCACCCCGGCTTTCTTTCTGTAGTTCTTGCCCGCACACATTCTCCCGGATACGATTCAAACAAAGGCAATTGATTTGGCCTCCAGGACCCTTTGCAAAGGTCCGCCGTTTCTCCTGGGCCTTGTCAGCAGGGCTGCCAAGAGCAATCTTTAAAAAAGAACTCTAGCCCTTTCCTCCCTCCGCACTTCTTCGGTCAGCTGACTGATCGGATGCAGGCTGTCAGTCATGCTTGTCTGAGACGGCAAAGCGATTTGGTGCCACTGCTGTTTGCTCGGCCAAACGCTTGCATCGTTCCCTAGCAGGGGTTTGAAAACATGGAGGGGTTTCACTTAGGCCCTTTCTGCACAGCACCAGGAGAGCAGGTTGCGAACCCATGAACCCTCCTGTCCAGGGGTGTAATGAGGCAAACTGGAGCCCTGGGCAAAACCTGAGTTGGATGCCCCCCCCAATGGGCGGCCACCCCACCACGACCAATTTTTTTTGCACCAAGTCATTGGTGCCTGCAGGGGGTGCATTTTTAGACATATCGCCACCAAAATTTCAAGGTCTCATCAGGAGACTGTCCTTATGCTACCCCCCAAGTTTGGTGCAGTTTGGTTCAGTGGGGACAAAGTTATGGACCCTCAAAGGTGTAGCCCCCATCTCCTATTAGCTCCCATTGGAAACCATGGGGGATGGGGGCACCCCCTTTGGGAGTCCATAACTTTGGACTCCCTGAACCAAACTGCACCAAACTTTGGCGGGGGGGTAGCATAAGGACAGTATCCTGATGATACGCTGAAATTTTGGTGCTGCTAGCCTAAAAACTGCGCCCCCTGCAGGCCAAAAACGGAAAACCACTAAAAATACCCAAAAACTAACCCTGCATTTTTGGTGCCCCCCACAAGGTGATGCCCTGGGCAGCTGCCCACCTTGCCCAATGGGCATTACGCCCCTGCTCCTGTCCCGTTTGCATGCCTCCGTGCAGACAGCGACTGGAGTCCATGGAAGCAATACAGGCTACCTTCATACGGAGACTTCACAGGGAGGTGTTTTTTTTAAAAAAAACATACCTCCCATGCTGCATAGCTGTTCAGGGAGGAGCTTTTAAAACCAGGAAGCAATCGCTTCACAGGGCAGCCGTCCGCTTGGTGAGTGGCTGCAATCTGCATTACACCTAAAAATCGCAGATAGTGCGATTCTTGAAAAACCCGGGTTGGGGGGAAAACATGGAGCGGACTAACATTAGGAGCGGGATCCTAACACAGGTTTTATCCCATGGTTAGTCTGGGTTTATTGGCCCGTGCAGAAAGAGCGTAGAGGCAGAAGAATGTTAACAATGGCTCTGACGGTATTCTCATAAAACAAAACTGAAATCACTTCCCCTTTTTCTAACAGCCCTCCCAGAAAAAAAAAAGGTTTCCTTAATCGCTCCCTATCAGTCACAATAGCTAGGCAACTGCATCATGGAAATCCAATTATTCAATAGGAAATGTCTTCATAATTAAAGGGAAAAGCTACTGGTGATTCCTGTCTGAAGTTGTCACACAAAGGGAGAAAGGGGTCATGCCTGATCCTGAATCATCTGGGGGTGGGGGGAGGAACCACCAAATGGTCCTCAGAGTTTAGCCTGCTATCACTTAAGAGGTGGATATATGGCTTTTTATGAAGAAGAAGAAGAAGAAGAAGAAGAAGAAGAAGAAGAAGAAGAAGAAGAAGAAGAAGAAGAAGAAGAAGAAGAAGAAGAAGAAGAAGAAGAAGAAGAAGAAGAAGAAGAAGAAGAAGAAGAAGAAGAAGAAGAAGAAGAACAACAACAACAACAACAACAACAACAACAACAACAACAACAACAACATCTGGCCTCCCGTGGGTTCATAAAAGGGGGAATAGAATAGCTGAAGCCATCTTTAGTCTAATATTTTATGTATTTTAAATAAATGTATTTTATGTATTTTAATTAATTTATATATATGATGTTTTAACTTTTTATTTTGTTGGAAACCGCCCTGAGCCTTCGGGGAGGGCGGTATACAAATACAATAATAAATAAATAAATAAATAAATAAATAAATAAATAAATAAATAAATAAATAAATAAATAAATAAAGAAGAAGAAGAAGAAGAAGAAGAAGAAGAAGAAGAAGAAGAAGAAGAAGAAGAAGAAGAAGAAGAAGAAGAAGAAGAAGAGCAGGAGCAGGAGCAGGAGGAGTTTGGATTTATATCACCCCTTTCTCTCCTATAGGAGACCCAAAGGGGCTTACAATCTCCTTGCCCTTCCCCCCTCACAACAAACACCCTGTGAGGTGGGTGGGGCTGAGAGAGCTCCGAGAAGCTGTGACTAGCCCAAGGTCACCCAGCTGGCATGTGTGGGAGTGTACAGGCTAATCTGAATTCCCCAGATAAGCCTCCACAACTCAAGCGGCAGAGCAGGGAATCAAACCTGGTTCCTCCAGATCAGAGTGCACCTGCTCTTAGCCACTGCTCTTAGCCACTACGCCACTGCTGCTCCTTCAACTTAGCCACTATGCCACTGCTACTTCAAGCCCCTTTAAATGAAGACCTTTGGAGAAAAGAGATGGTGCAGGCTTTTAAAGGGTGCAAATCAGGGTTCCTTGACAAGCAGTCAAATGAGAGCTTCGCTTTCCTATTATCTTGTGAATGTTACTGGGTGTTCCCTGCACCTGTTAGATCTTGAGACAACTGGCCAAACGTGGCGAGCCCAAACGATTCAACAGTGCCACAGAAACAGCAAAGCTCTAAGCAGCCCTTTCTGCATCGAAGCAGACCAAACATGCACAAATGCATAGTGGCTTTAGGGGGGGATCGGATGGCTGTCTTTTAGCAACGTATCAGTTGGAACCTTTGTAACAAAATTACAAAACCAAAATAGTAGGTATCCTATTATATAAAAGTCGAAGGAGGGAGAAAAGACAAGAGAGGTTGGCCCTCTTGGCGGGTACTGTTAACCCCCGAACAGTTTTCTAGAGCCCACTGTCTTTGTTCATACAACGGGCTTTACTGCTAGTAGTATGAATAACCTGCGACAATAATGAAAGTCTATATCTGGGCTACAATCTATATTGATTAGATTCACGAGAAGAAGAAGAAGAAGAAGAAGAAGAAGAAGAAGAAGAAGAAGAAGAAGAAGAAGAAGAAGAAGAAGAAGAAGAAGAAGAAGAAGAAGGAGGAGGAGGAGGAGGAGGAGGAGGAGGAGCAGCAGCAGCAGCAGCAGCAGCAGCAGCAGCAGCAGCAGCAGCAGCAGCAGCAGCAGCAGGAGGAGCAGGAGGAGCAGGAGGAGCAGGAGCAGGAGCAGGAGCAGCAGGAGCAGCAGGAGCAGGAGCAGCAGCAGGAGCAGGAGTTGTTTAGATTTATACCCTGCCTTTCTCTCCTGTATGGAGTCTCAAAATCCTTCCTTTCCCTACAAGAGACATTTTGTGAGGTTGGTGGGGCCGAGAGAATTCAGAGAAAACTGTGAGTAGTCAAAGGTCACCCAGCAGACGTCGTGTGGAGGAGCGGAGAATCCAACCTGGTTCTCCAGATTAGAATACACCACTCTTAACCACTACACCGCACTGGCTCTCAATTATATATCCATATGCTTTATCTAGAACGGTCAATATAGTGGTATAAACAAATACTTACGTGCAAGTGGACACAAAAATAATTACAAGGGCCATAAATGTGAAGCACATAAATATTTGATAGATGAGCCTCCTGGTTTTCATGCTTGCTATGTGGTTTAATCCATCTCCCACTTCATCGGAATATTATTCATTCCTTGCTTGCAAGTTGCGAACAGAAACCTCCCCTGCACATAAGTTGAATAATCATATACTCTCTATGTGAATTGTGATTCCCACATCTGCTACGATGGTGCTGTATCCACCATGAAGCGAAGACACATTGTTATATAGCTGGCACTCACGCATCTATGAATATAGATTGCAGCCCACGTATAGAATGTCATTATTGTTGTAGGTTGGAGCATAAACAATGAACTGCCATGCCAGAACCGGCCATGCATGTCAGGATAAACATCTTGTGTGACCCAATGGTCACACTTCCCTTTTTCCAACTTCTCAGGCAAAACTTAACACTTAATCATGAAAACTCTGCGGAGGAAAACACGCCCACCCACACACAAACTATGCTACAACTGAGGATGTTGGAACTTAAACATTTCCATCTTCTTATACCTCAGGAGATAATCTGCAACATACTATTTTCTCAGACTTAGTGCCATGGGGCTCTCACAGTGTAGGAAACCCTGTGTGCCAATGGTCTGAATCTATGACTCCGTAATGTGAAATATGGTGCATAAATTGACATTTTTAGAATCACACCAAGAAGGCTTCCTAAAAAGTCAGCTCTTCTGAGGCCAATGGGATTGAGCAGAATGAAATGAGCAGAAGATTGAAGTATTGACTTGGGGGGGGGGCATTTTAATCTCTTCTGAGAATCATTATAGCTGAAGAGCAGCTTGTGAATATTTCCATAGGTGTCGCCCTGTTTGTCCATTGCAGCAAAAAATAAACAGGAGTGGCCGGACGCTTCAAAGGCTCGCAGATCCATAAATAAGTAAAGATCGCTAAGCCAACTCGGTCTTCTTTGCTCTGCCTTCTATTTGCATACATCTGCGGTGAATGATGCTCTCTTCAATAATTGATCACCTTCACACTTCATAAACAAGCCAGGTGAACTGCTATCGTGTAATACCGTCTACAATGCCGGCAATGCCTTCCTGGAAACTGTGCTTTGTGGAATAGCATGCCAGGAGGTGAACCCAGAACTGTTCAAGTGGAGATGTATTCAGAGCGTCTCACATTCTGAATCTGTTACTGGAGAGGGCTCGTTGCGGAAGGCGGCAACCACCAGCCAATGAGTGCAGTCAGGTTCTTGTGCCAGAGTGGCCCAGAAGTACTCTGTTGTGGCTTTCTCTTGGGGGAGCAGAGGCAGTCTTTTCCATCTGTCCCCTTGATCCTGTTCCTCGGCTGCACAGGTCTTTTAGATCTTCTTGTCCACCTTTCATCTCCAAACACACACATGGTTGGAGTCAAGGAGCAGTGAAGTCTGACAATGAACTGCCTGTTCCCAGAGTCCGCCGGCTGTCCTACTGTACCCTGTCACTTGACCTCAACTCTGAGAGTGGATTCAGCCAAGCACAATGTGTAATCTTAATAAATAAATACCATGCAGCTGTGGACAAGTCTACATAGGAACCACCAAACGCAGCGCTCAGACACGTATCAAAGAACACGAAAGGCACTGCAGACTAGTTCAGCCAGAAAAATCAGCAATAGCAGAACACATGATAAACCAACCTGGACATAGAATATTATTTGAAAAAACAGAAATTCTGGACCACTCTGAAAGCCACTACGTCAGACTACACAGAGAAGCCATTGAAATCCATTAGCACATGGACAATTTTAACAGAAAGGAAGAAACTGTGAAAATGAACAGAACTTGGCTGCCAGTGTTGACAAATACTAGAGTCAAGACAGTGTCTAACCAGCTCCACACAAACACAGGATGACCATATACAAAGGAAACAAAGGCCAGGATACTTCTATTCAGATGCTCCCACCGGTGACCTTGCTATCTCTATTGTTACTCCCATGCTATAGACTTCATTGTTACTCATACTTCTATTCAGATGCCCTCAACTATTGACCTGGTTGCCTTCTTTGTTACTCACAGACAATGTTTCTTCACCCACCCTGGACACTCCAACAGATATATATACTCCACTTGCTTTCCCAACATCAGATCCTCTGAAGATGCCAGCCACAGATGCAGGCGAAACGTCAGGAGAGAATGCTGCTAGAACACGGCCATACAGCCCGGAAACCACACAGCACCCAAATAAATACATCCTTAGGAAAATCCCTCCCCTGGAGAGCAAGAACCACATTCCCCCTCCTTGCCTAAGACATTCCCTTGGTATGAACTGCCGCTAGCAAGAGAATGGTGATGGTTGTCTGTGATTCTGACTTGCTTGCAAACTAGACATGTGCATGTTTTGTACTAGCCTAGAGAAAGGTTTTGGGGCTTCTCATCCCTATCCCTCCATGCTCCTGTGTACCCTAACTGGAGCTGTCCGGAGCTGTCCATCAGCACCAGTCTACTGTAGTGAGGAGCATTTGCTAGCCTGATCTATTCAGTTCTGAAAAGCTAAGCAGGGTTGGCACGGGTTAGCATTCGGATAGGAGACCAGGGAACACTATGATCACTGTGCAGAGGAAGGCAATGGCAAACCACCTCTGTTTTATCTCTTGCATTGAAAACCCTAAGCCAAGGAAGGCAATGACAAACCACCTCTGCTTTTTCTCTTGCCTTGAAAACCCTAAGCCAAGGAAGGCAATGACAAACCATCTCTGCTTTTTCTCTTGCCTTCAAAACCCTAAGCCAAGGAAGGCAATGGCAAACCACCTCTGTTTTATCTCTTGCATTGAAAACCCTGTGTGAGAAAGGCAGTGGCAAACCACCTCTGCTTTTTCTCTTGCCTTCAAAACCCTAAGCCAAGGGAGGCAATGACAAGCCACCTCTGCTTTTTCTCTTGCCTTCAAAACCCTAAGCCAAGGAAGGCAATGACAAACCACCTCTGCTTTTTCTCTTGCCTTGAAAACCCTATGTGGTTACCGTAAGTCAGCTGTGTGTGTGCGCACACACACATCCCTGATGGAATATGAGTGAGATTCTTCCAGTCAGTCCCCCAAAATCTACTTGACATTCATAGGTATAACAGGGTATGAGGTACAAGATTGCAAGAAGTGATGGAGCTGATAAAGGAAGAGTACGATTCTATGATTCTATGACTCTCAAAAGCTGATACCCTGATAATCTTGTGCGTCTATACCTGGCTACTTGGACTCAAACCTCTTGCCTTGAAAATCCAATGGGGCTGTTATAAGTCCACTGCTTCCTGACGGCAATTTGCACAAACATTCTGCTAGTTGGATATCTTTAGCTGTCAAGTGGATTCCTTTTGCAGGGAAGATCGTTCCCGGGGTCTACAGATCAACATGTCTACACATAAAAAATATCTATACACACGTAAAATTTTGGCAGAATACCATGAAGGATACACAAAGTATTTTGCTAGTTAATCCTATACTTAAAAGAAGATCTATGCTCCCATTCTTGTAATGGTTCCAAACAGTGTGTGTGGAAGGGGGGGGGGGATCAGAATTCTGGACTTATATAACCCGCATTCTGAACCAGGCCATGATTAATTCTATTATCTGCAAATGAAATATTCCCGCATATATGATGTTCATTTGCATAATTTAGTACATTTCTATCCTGATAAGGAGCTGTTTCTGAAACTTACAATAAATGTCCTGTGGCTACTAGAAGTCCTGCTTAGCTCCATTACGGTTCTTAAAATTTGGCCAGGAATCGAACAAGAGTGTTAAAGCATACCTGTACTGGCTAAAAGGAAACATACTTTGAAAATTAAAATTAAAACTGGAGTTAAAATTCTTGGAATGCTGATTTGAGCACGTACACCATCCTATTGGGGAATCACAGGGCATTGAATTGGGGAATCACAGGGCATTGAATCGTATCAGGGCATTGAATTCCATTCAACATTTCTTTGGAGCTTAACAGTTAATTGGGCACCTAAAATAAAGGTATCAAATGTAGTAAAAGGGAGGGGAGAAGGAGAACAAAGAATAATTGGTTTTGTCAGTGTTAAAACATTGACAACTCATCCATAAGCCAAGTACAAGTTGAGAGCTAGTGTGGTGTAGTGGTTAAGAGCAGTAGACTCTAATCTAGAGAACTGGGTTTCATTCCCCATTCTTCCACACGAGCGGCAGACTCTTTTATGGTGAAGTGGATTTGATTTCCTGCTGCTCCACATGAAGCCTGTTGGGTGAACTTGAGTTGATCGCAGTCCTCTCATAACTCTCTCAGCCCCACCTACCTCACAAGGTGTCTATTGTGGGCAGAAGAAGGGAAAGAGTTTGTCAGCTGCTTTGAGACTCCTTACAGAAGCAAAAGAAGAAGAAAAAGAAGAGTTTGGATTTATATCCCCTCTTTCTCTCCTGTAGGAGACTCAAAGGGGCTTACAATCTCCTTTTCCTTCCCCCCTCACAACAAACACCCTGTGAGGTGGGTGGGGCTGAGGGAGCTCCAAAAAGCTGTGACTAGCCCAAGGTCACCCAGCTGGCGTGTGTGGGAGTGCACAGGCTAATCTGAATTCCCCAGATAAGCCTCCACAGTTCAAGCGGCAGAGCAAAGAATCAAACCCAGTTCCTCCAGATTAGAATGCACCTGCTCTTAACCATTACGCCACTGCTGCTCCTCTTGCTCTTCCCCTTCTTCTTCTACTACGTCTACTTCTTTTTCTTAGTAAGAGTTGCAACTTGTACTGAAGTTTTGCCCCAGAACGTGAACGTATAAAAGACACACACAAAGGAATATTGTGGGTGCTCTAATTCTGTAGAATTTCTTCTTGGCTAACTCATCTCTTCGACACCTTCCCCAGCACGGACATGGGGATCCTACAAGCAATCCCCAAGAAGAAGATTACTTATTTGTTCTGGCAAAAAGGTGCCGTTAGAATGCTGAAACAAATCAGGCAATTTCGATGAGTTCATTATTTCACATTTATTCTTCCCCCTGTCCCACAGGCATGAGGCAGCCGAGTGTATTCACATATATCCTAGCCGATTTCTCTGATGATTTTCTGGCCAGCAAATGCCTGCCTGAATGAAGCTCAAGAAAAAAATGCCTTCAAGGAAAGCTCTTCAGTTCAAGAGAAAACTAATCATCCTTCCAAACAGAACCAACGAAGAAGATCCCTGAACCAAACTGAACCAAACATATAAAACCTTTTTGAACATGGTGCTGGGAATGGAAGGCCGGGTCCAACGGTTGTTCTAGGCCAGGGGTAGGGAACATGCGGCTCTCCAGATGTTCAGGAACTACAATTCCCATCAGCCTCTGTCAGCATGGCCAATTGGCCATGCTGGTAGGGGCTGATGGGAATTGTAGTTCCTGAACATCTGGAAAGCCGCAGGTTCCCTACCCCTGTTCTAGGCAGATTGTGTGGTGTACAAAGGCCCCTTCCGCACATGCAGAATAACGCACTTTCGATCGACTTTCACATTTTTTTGCAAGCGGACTTTGCTGTTCCGCGCAGTAAAATCCTGTTGCAAAGTATATTGAAAGTGTATCGAAAGTGTTTTATTCTGAATGTGCGGAAGGGGCCTACGACTTTCACCCAGCTAAACCAAGTTGCCACTGAGGCTACAATCCTTTGCACCGTTGAATGTAAAACCCTGTAAACATAACGGAGCTTCCATCCAAATTTACATGCTTAAAATGGGTCTTCACAGCTTGGGTTGCCAACCCCAGGAAATGCCTGGAAATTTGGGGGTGGGGTCTAAGGAGGGTGGGGCTTGGAGATGAGAGCTGCTATTTCTATCAGTAGTCTGGAGACCACCCTGATCTGGATGGTCCAGGCTAGTCTGATCTCATCATATCTCGGAGCTAAGGAGGGTCAGGCCTGGTTAGCATATGGAAAGGAGACCTCTGGGGTAGACGGGGATTGCTATGCAGAGAAAGGCAATGGCAAACCACTTCTGTTAGTCACTTGCCTTGAAAACGCCATAAGGGAGAAGAAGAAGAGTTTGGATTTATAGCCCACTTTTCTGTCCTGTAAGGAGACTCAAGGTGGCTTACAAGCTCCTTTCCCTTGTTCTCCACACAACAGACACCTTGTGATGCAGGTGGGGCTGAGAGAGTTCTGAGAGAACTGTGACTAGCCCAAGGTCACCCTTGTATGTAGGAGTGCGGAAACGCATCTGGTTCACCAGATAAGCCTCTGCCGTTCAGGGGGAAGAGCGGGGAATCAACCCCGTATCTGCATATTAGAATTCACCTGCTCTTAACCACTACATCATAGTGCCTAATTGCTACATCATGGTGTCCAATTGTTCAAACCCACCCTGAGCCTTTCTGGATAGGGCAGGATAAAAATGTGAAATAAATAAATAAATAAATAAATAAATAAATAAATAAATAAATAAATAAATAAATAAATAAAAACATACATACATACATACATACATACATACATACATACATACATACATACATACATACATACTGTGTTTCCCCAAAAATAAGACAGTGTCTTATATTAATTTTTGCTCCCAAAGATGTGCTATGTCTTATTTTCAGGGGATGTCTTATTTTTCTGTTAAACAGCTGCATGCTCTGTTCGACGGGCATGCTTCCAAACAAAAACTTTTGCGACATCTTACTTTCGGGGGATGCTTTATATTTAGCACTTTAGAAAAACCTCTACTACGTCTTACTCTCTGGGGATGTCTTATTTTCGGGGAAACAGGGTACATACACACACACACACACACACACACACACCACGCTGGCTCTGGAGAAGGAAGCCAAACTCTGTAAAGGAAGGGTGGGAAATGTGGAAATATCTGCTGTTCCCCACTTTCCCCACTTTCTTAGAGTCACTTTTTTCGGGGCTGGGGGTGTGGAGAGAACAAAGCAGGCCTACAATAAGGAACCTGCCATCCTGCGTAGAGCTTTTTTCCTTCAGGGTCCCAGCATTCAAGATGGGTCACAAGTGCTTTTATTGATTGCATAGGGGAGAGAGATTTGATTTTTACAGCGAGTTGAGCCGTAATCTTGCATCAGTATTATTTCAAAGGGGTTTTTTTTCCCCCCTTCAATCAATTTCTTGTATAAAATGTGGACATGCGGGGCAGGAACTTGATATGTAGGCTGGGCTCTGCACACTAGCCCAGCAGTTTGTTATAGAGGGAGATTAATCCCTAACAAATTATTAGTCACCCTGCTCTATCTCAAACGCAGACCAATTTTTCAGCCTCGTATTTATTTTCTCTCCAACCTCCCATAGTTTAAGTCATAAATTAGAAGCGTTTTGTGGCACATTTCACATAAGAAAGACATCAAATGTCAGCTGTTGAATGCTGAGAAGCATTAAAAGCAGACTCTATGCCTACCTTTTGATTTACAGATTTTTCCACCTGTATTTATATGTACGGTCACCCACACACACAGACACACACATTTTATGCCAGTGAAGTGCTCAGTAAACGTTAAACATGCATAACGTTTATATGTTAATTGGTTACGATTATCTCCACAGCCATTTTGATCGTAATTATTTCACAATTGAATAATTTACATTTCATATTACCAGTAATACCAATTCCCACCCGTTTCCTTCTGTCAGAGAGCCGCTTAAGCTCGTCATGTTTTGTTTATACGGCCACTATCCCCGTGGAAAATTATCTTTTGCTGTCTGTCTTGCAACGTTGGAACCTTGGAAGCAGCATTTGGCTCCGGCGGCAGAACTAAGTAGGCGTGCAATGACTATGGTGCCTTCAATTGCCGTACGTTCAAATTGTGGATGAAATAAAATAATGGATGGCCAGAGGCCAGACATGAGAGCAGAGAAGTATATGTAGAGTGATGGTTTTCAGGCGTACGTAGAACTGCATTCATTCATTCATTCATTTTATTTTATTTATTTATTTAGGATTTATATCCTGCCCTATCCTTGAAGGGCTGTGGGCGGGTCAAAACATAGATTAAACATCCCATAAATATTAAAAAATATATAATTTCACATTTAGAATTAACCAATTAACAATTTAAAATCATTTAAAATCATTTAAAATAAATTCTGAGATGGTAGGAACATATATTTGTCCGTCCTTCCTTCCTTCCTTCCTTCCTTCCTTCCTTCCTTCCTTCCTTCCTTCCTTCCTTCCTTCCTTCCTTCCTTCCTTCCTTCCTTCCTTCCTTCCTTCCTTCCTTCCTTCCTTCCTTCCTTCCTTCCTGCCATCCATCCATCCTGCCATCCATCCTGCCATCCATCCTGCCATCCATCCTGCCATCCATCCATCCATCCATCCATCCACCCACCCACCCACCCACCCACCCATCCACCCACCCACCCACCCATCCATCCATCCATCCATCCATCCATCCATCCATCCATCCATCCATCCATCCATCCATCCATCCATCCATCCATCCATCCATCCATCCATCCATCCATCCATCCATCCATCCTCTCCCTCCCTCCCTCCCTCCCTCCCTCCCTCCCTCCCTCCCTCCCTCCCTCCCTCCCTCCCTCCCCCTGGAGACTGAAAAGATGTTGTAGTGTGTTCAGACAATCCGGCTGGCTAGTTGGAAAAGGCCTGGTGGAACAGCCATGTCTTGCATGCCCTGTGGAATTGACACACTTCCCGCAGGGCCCTGACATCACCAGGCAGTTTGTTCCGCCAGACCGGCGCCAGGGCCATAAAAGCCCTGGCGATCATCAAAGCCGGCTGGATATCCCAGGCAAAGTCTCTCAGGATCCCAAACAACCCAGAATTTGGGGCCAGATCAGGAGGCTTCGCCGTAGCCAATGGGTTTGTTTCCCTACCCTTCCACGTGAAGCTGAGTGACCTTTGGTCAGTCACAGTCGTCTCAAAACTCTCTCAGCCCCACCTACCTCGCAAGCTGTCTGTCTTGAGGACAGAAATCATGGAAAGCTGCTTTGAGACTACTTCCCATAGAGCAGTGATGGCGAACCTTTTTGAGACAAAGTGCCCAAACGGCAACCCAAAACCCACTTATTTATCGCAAAGTGCCAACACGGCAATTTAATCTGAATACTGAGGTTTTAGTTTAGAAAAAAATGGTTGGCTCCGAGACGTGCGTTACTCAAGAGTAAGCTTGGTGGTAGTCGGTGGCTTTGCTTTGAAGCAACCATGCAACTCTTCGAATGGGTGAATCAATGCGCATCAGAGGGAGGGGTTTACCCTTGCAGAAGCAGCCACATTGCCAGCAACCGAGCTTACTCCCAGGTAAAGGATCACACTTTAGTTCTTTGCATGAAAATCAGTGGGGTTTAACAGCACTTAACAGGGTTGCCTACACTGCTTCCCCAAAACTAGGTCTTAGGTTTAATGCTAATAATCGAGCCCAGCGGCCCAGGCCAGCCTAGATGTGTGTGTGTGTGTGGGGGGGCAATTTTTCCCTCCCACATGATGAACTTTTTTTGTGCATGCCCACAGAGAGGGCTCTGAGTGCTACCTCTGGCACCCGTGCCATAGGTTCGCCATCACTGCCATAGAGAAAAGAGCTAGCGGTTAAGAATGGCAGATTCTAAGACCGAGAACCAGATTAAATTCCCCACCCCTCCCATGAAACCTGCTGGGTGATTTTGGGCCAGTCACAGTTCTCTCAGACCTCTCTCACCCCACACGGGAGCAGGCAATGACACACCACCTCTAAACGCCCCTTGCCTTGAAAACCCTACGGGATCACCTTAAATCTGCCGAGACTCGACTGCACTCGCAAATGATAACTGCACAGACACCAAATCCACCGGTTAACTGTGATCCCCTCATATGTTTCCATTGTGCTCCCAGGAGTTGAACTAGCCTATCCATCCCTAAACCCCTTGCCTAGGCTGTGAAATATCCCAGGATGCCTCTTCGCCCTGTCAGACGACAGCACCCTTCAACGGGCTGCACATAATTATTTTCCGACTCCCGCGGACATACGCCAGGAGAGCCGATGAGGCCTGGGGATTTCATGCTAATTAGACTTTCTCCCCATGAGCTGATCTTGTTTTGATGGAGAGGGAGCCAAGTCCTGACCCCTCCGTGACAGCAGAACTTGCATTTGAAATGTTGATAATGATCCCAGCTCAGGGCTGGATTAACTGTCTCGCACACACTCCCCAGACGCTTGGTGCTTGGGTTAGCAGGAGCCATGTTCAATGTGCTTTTAAACCAGGTCTTGAGGACCCACAGGAAGTTGTACTGGTGGGAAGAATTAGGACTAATAAAAGGAAACACTTCTTCACGCAACCTGTGATTGGTGTTTGGAATAGGCTGCCACAGGAGGTGGTGATGGCCACTCACCTGGATAGCTTTCAGAAGGGCTTGGACAGATTGATGGAGGAGAAGTCGATTTATGGCTACCAATCTTGATCCTCTTTGATCTGAGACTGCAAATGCCTTAGCAGACCAGGTGCTCGGGAGCAACAGCCACAGAAGGCCATTGCTTTCACCTCCTGCATGTGAGCTCCCAAAGGCACCTGGTGGGCCTTCGGAGGTTTTTAAACAGAGGCTGGATGGCCATCTGTCAGGAGTGCTTTGGTTGTGTCTTCCTACATGGCAGGGGGTTGGACTGGCTGGCCTTTGTGGTCTCTTCCAACTATGATTCTAAGAGAAGTGCTTATATTTATATCCCACTTTTCTCAACCATAAGGAGTATCAAAGTTGCTTACAAACTCTCTCCACAACAAAACAACTTGTGAGGTAGGTGGAGCTGACAGAGTCCTGAGAGAACTGTGACTAGCCTCAGGCCAGCCAGCAGGCTTCATGTGCAGAAGTAAGGAACCAAACCCAGCTCTCCAAATTAGAGTCCATGGATCATGTGGAGGAGTGGGGAATCAAACCCGGTTCTCCAGATTAGAGAACACCACTCTTAACCACTATGCCACACTGGCTCACAAACAGTATTGTTGAAGGCTTTCTTAGCTGGAACCAACTGGCTATTCCAGCCTTTCTGGGCTGTGTGGCCGTGGTCTGGAAGTCTTTGTTCCTATGCTAGTCATAGATGTGGGCAATATGTTAGGAGCAAAGACTACCAGGCGATGGCCCACAGCCTGGAGAACCTACGACAGCCAATCAACTGAAGCATTCGCACTAATTTCGTGTGATGCAGCTTGACGGGGAAAGAAAAGTTCAAAGACTTAACTTTTCACGGAATTTCCAGGCAGCAAAAGGGAAGAAAGTCAATCATTTCTTCTAATGATGATGGTATTGACTGACATGATAGATTACTGTGCTAGACATAAATATTTGCATGCCCCAGTCATGCTGACAGCTATGCCACTTTGACAGTGACTGAGAAAAAAAATACTGTCATTTTTGTTAATATCCAAAAGAACCAGACTGTTAATCATTGGTGTTCAAAGAGCTGGAAGCCGCTTTCTTTAAGCAAGGGCCTAAGGACAGGCTAAGGTCTCTGACTGCTAGAATATCTGAAACTTGACTCTTAGCTCCTGTTCGTGGCTTAAGTGTGACGGATAAACTGTGTAGTGGTTAAGAGCAGGTGGATTCTAATCCGGAGAACCAGGTTTGATTCCCCACTCCTCCACCTGAGTGGCAGAGGCTTATCTGGTGAACCAGATGTGTTTCCGCACTCCTACATTCCTGCTGGGTGACTTTGGCCTAGTCCAGAGGTCTGCAACCTGCAGCTCTCCAGATGTTCATGGTCTACGATTCCCATCAGCACCTGCCATTGGCCATGGTGGCAGGGGCTGA
The DNA here is from genome assembly GCF_021028975.2 of Sphaerodactylus townsendi. NCBI lineage: Eukaryota > Metazoa > Chordata > Lepidosauria > Squamata > Sphaerodactylidae > Sphaerodactylus > Sphaerodactylus townsendi. Next base: position 82,623,018 of record NC_059434.1, read on the forward strand.
TGGGAATTGTAGTCCATGAACATCTGGAGAGCCGCAGGTTGCAGACCCCTGGCCTAGTCACAGTTCTCTCAGAACTCTCTCAGCCCCACCTACCTCACAAGGTGTCTGTTGTGGGGGAGAGGAAGGGAAAGGAGCTTGTAAGCCACCTTGAGTCTCCTTACAGGAGAGAAAGATGGGATATAAATCCAAACTGTTCTTCTTCTTATAGATGTTCTACTCTATCCCATACATAAGTACCATCAAGGAGACTCAAGGGGGCTTACAAGCTCCTTTCCCTTCCTCTCCCCACAACAGACACCTTGAGAGGTAGGTGGGGCTGAGAGAGAACTGTGACTAGTAGCCCAAGGTCACCCAGCAGGAATATAGGAGTGCAGAAACACATCTGGTTCACCAGATAAGCGACTCAGGTGGAGGAGTGGGGAATCAAACCCGGTTCTCCAGATTAGAACCCACCCGCTCTTAACAATTACCCCACGCTGGCTCTCCAGCCAATGGTAGCATGACAATAAGGAGATAGATGAGATACAGAAAGGTTCTCATATCAACTATCCTAAACCTTGAGATTGATTAATTTGTCTTTTGTGCAGGAATCTGCAGGGTCTGACGTTTGATTGACAGGAGATTCCTGGGAGGCCAGACCCCCCCGGAGCTGTGCACTTCCTTCTCCAAGAGGCAACTCCAATGTTGTCTCTGCAGGTCTTCTACAAAAAGTTTAAAACATTGTTAAAGATACTGAAAAGCCTTGGAATGATTGATTAGACAGCAGTGGCTGCTGTCGATTGATTTTATGATAGTTCTGTCATTCTTTTTTAATGATGATTTAATGATATCTGTTCTCTGGCATGTCCTTGTGAGCCCCATGGGTGTCTTGTTCTGAAAAAAAGGCATTGAACTCAGCTCAGTGAATAGATTGGGCAACGGAACGCCTCGATAAAAGGTGCGGTTTCGCATATCTATATCAATTCTGGTTCTGAAGATCATCAGTGAAGATTCCGTAACTTCCCTGGGCAGCCTTGCTCACTGACATGCTGCCCATATGCTTTCAAAAGCTCCGCCTCCACGACCAAATGGACTCTCAATGCTGTAGGGCAGTGGTGGCAAACCTTTGGCACTCCAGATGTTATGGACTACAATTCCCATCAGCCCCTGCCAGCATGGCCAATTGGCCATGTTGGCAGGGGCTGATGGGAATTGTAGTCCATAACATCTGGAGTGCCAAAGGTTCGCCACCATGGCTGTAGGGTTTTGTTCTGGGGCATCTTTGGCTGGCATGTTAGCAAAAGCAAACAAAAAGGTTGCCTTAGCAGACGTGAGTTTAACAGCAGCACAACACGCTCCATCGTACCAAACTAATAATACTTCATTACACTCTCGAGATGAACGTGCTGGTTTTTATACCACTGCCACTTTTAACCTCCCCGGGAAGTCTCTCTGTGATGAGGAGCAGCTGATAATTTCCAACGGGGGTCCCGTAACACCTCATGATTGGCTTTCACCAGCCATGAAGGGCACGGGTAGATCTCACCGTTGTAAGTACTCTGTCAACATTAGCTGGAGACAGCAGATCAGAGTGGTCCAATATAGGACCAGAAGATGGCCAAGGGGCCTTCAGTTCCCTTACTGTTTCAATCATTGGTGGGAGTTTGTGGCAGAACAGCAAGACTTTATCCTCAGAAAAGCTCACGAAAGCCTCACAGCCAAGTGTCCAATCATTAATCTCCATATTAACTCAGGAAGAGGGCACATATGGATGTTGAATAATGAAGAAGAAGAAGAAGAAGAAGAAGAAGAAGAAGAAGAAGAAGAAGAAGAAGAAGAAGAAGAAGAAGAAGAAGAAGAAGAAGAAGAAGAAGAAGAAGAAGAAGAAGAAGAAGAAGAAGAAGAAGAAGAAGAAGAAGAAGAAGAAGAAGAAGAAGAGTTGGATTTATAGGCCCCCTTTCTCTCCTGTAAGGAGACTCAAAGGGGCTGAGAGAGCTCCAAAGAACTGTGACTAGCCCAAGGTCACCTAGCAGGCTTCATGTGGAGGAATGGGGAATCAAACCTAGTTCACAAGATTAGAGTCCACCGTTTAAAAAAAAAACTATTAGAGTCCACCGCTCTTAACAAATCCACCATCAGTACAAATGTCAAGTCCTTCAAAAAGCTTCCTACAGCATACATATTTCATTTGATAGCTCCCCCCCCCCCATTCCTCCACACACATCAGTTGCAAACAATGCTGTTGTTTAAGGCCGCTGCTTTAATTAAGTAGTGCTTTCAATGTTAATTCTGGCCTTCTCTGTGTTTGCAGTTTTCCCCATTTTTTATCACCTGCAAATTCAATGCAAACATTGCACCCCTTACGGATTAACAGCTTTGACAACAATCTATTCTTTCCCCCATATGCATATGGCTTTCTAACGAAATGTGGACTGCCGACTCGCTTGTTCGTTGAATTAATTTAAGTGAGTTGCATAAATGGGAAATGAAAATCAAACAAACAATCATTCTCTGTTGCCCTATGTTTCACATACTTCTAACAGCTTTTCTCCTTTTTAATTGCAATAAACAAATGTATCTTTATGCTAAATTTCCCTGTGGCTTTTCGGAAAGGCAGCATTCGGAATTTCTAGCATTAAATTACTGCTACGGCGATTACAAAAGTCATCTGTTTCAGCCTAAACTTTGCACTTCATTGGGCAATATATTTTCTCTTATCTGCCCTTCCAAATTGGTACTGCAGTCTGCGATGTCAAAAACAACTCGACACCACATTGTTCGCCAGATTCTACATGAGGGTATCATGTGCCGCTGTGGTTTAATTAACAATTTCCGAAAAGATAAGGGCTTTAATTGATTCTATTATACCTGTCAACCTTGCTTTTATTTTATTTTTAATTCAACAATTAGCTAGCATTCAGATCTGTGGATGGATGTCAAATTGGGCCCTCTAGAGAATGTCATGAGACAGACACATGATCCCTTCTCTGTAGGTTTCACCAGGTTCCATCTGTGACAAACATAAGTCCCACAATGCTCCTTTTAATGAACATGGTAAAATGGCTTTGAGGAAATCTCTTCACAAAGTGATACTGTGGACAACCACATATTATTATTTTCTAGTGTTTAGAAATTTAACAAGACACAGGTTCCTTAAGAAAAATCTATCCATGTGGATACCTGTTTGTTTATTTTTAATTGGGCTATTTTTAACTGGCATGTACTCTCTGGCATGGACCCTCAAACTCTCTGGCATGTAATGACTGTACCTGGGGGTACATGTGCCCCATGTTGGGAACCACTGATCTAGAGATACCCATATATTTTAAGCCTCTTCCGCACATGCAGAATAATGCACTTTCAATCCACTTTCACAATGGTTTGCAAGTGGATTTTGCTATTCCGCACAGTAAAAATCCAGCTTCAAAGTGGATTGAAAGTGGATCGAAAGTGCATTATTCTGCCTGTGTGGAAGGGGTCTTAGCTGCTCTGAGCCTGGTAGTTGGCTAGGAATAGGTGGGGCAGTAAGTTTAATAAAATAAAAATTGAAAGATACTAGCTATAAATGCGGGTGAAACATTAGGAGCAAAAGCTACCAGATTATGGTCACACAGCCTGGAAAACTCACAACAGCCAATTATACCGACACAGCTGATGGATACATAGAAAATTAAGAACATAAGAACATAAGAACTAGCCTGCTGGATCAGACCAGAGTCCATCTAGTCCAGCATTCTGCTATTCGCAGTGGCCCACCAGGTGCCTTCGGGAGCTCACATGCAGGATGTGAAAGCAATGGCCTTCTGCTGCTGCTGCTCCTGAACACCTGGTCTGCTAAGGCATTTGCAATCTGAGATCAAGGAGGATCAAGATTGGTAGCCATAGATCGACTTCTCCTCCATAAATCTGTCCAAGATAGATCGACTTCTCCTCCATAAATCTGTCCAAGCCCTTTTTAAAGCTATCCAGGTTAGTGGCCATCACCACCTCCTGTGGCAGCATATTCCAAACACCAATCACACGTTGTGTGAAGAAGTGTTTCCTTTTATTAGTCCTAATTCTTCCCTCCAGCATTTTCAATTAATGCCTCCTGGTTCTATTATATTGGAATGGAGGTGGAAATCCAGACGAGTGGGGTGAAGAGTAGGACACTTTAAATATGACTTTAATGTGCCCTCTGGAAATGCAATCACAATCTGAAATTTCCAGAGGGCACATGTCCTCAGATACATGAACGAGGAGTATTTGAGTAACAGGGAGAAAGCTTCCTCGCTAGTCCAAAATACAGAGCCTGATAGAATCAAGCACAGCTGGAGAGCACAGATGTTCAGATGTTACAGCAGAGGCAGAGACTGAGGAGTATTAACTTGTCGCACTTGCAAATCTCAAATCTCACACTGTGGAAAGGCGGGAAGGAAAGGTGCCAATCTAATTGGCAACCGGCATAATAGAATCCAGCGCTTTCACAGGAGACGAGGGCAGGCTGCTAACCTTCACAACGAGTTGCAAGTCACAAAGGATGTTGACCTCTTCATATTCTGTTTGCCTCTACCAACCCCTTCCTGCTTTACAAATTCAGAGGAGGATCATGTATGCTTTTAAAAAAGGACGAGTAGTCTATTTATAATGAATGAGGGGAGCCTGGTAGAGCCCACAAGTTTGAAAGGTGAGGGGATGCGATTACTCGGATGCTGCTATTGCTTATTATATTCAACAGAGTGGTCTGGTTGCTCTGGAGATTCCATCCGACAATAGACCGGCTGCAGTTTGAGCCGAGCTTTCTGGGACTCGTGTAAATATGAGCCCAGCTTCAGCTGGAAGGACATCAAGGCTTATTCTTACAAAGTATCATGCAAAGATTTTTGCAGGAAGCAGTCAGTTATCACACAGCTGTTACCTGAGATGATATGGGAGCAACACAGATGTTCTGTTAAATACATTTACTACATTCTCTGCCATTCCAACTGCATATTTCCAACTGCATATTTCCAGACATGGTTTGCTATCACCTTCTTCTTCCAAGTACGGATTGATCCTGCTTAGCTTCCAAGATCAAAAGAAGAAGAAGAGTTTGGATTTCTACCCCACCTTTCTCTCCTGTAAGGAGACTCAAGGTGGCCTACAAACTCCTTTCCCTTCCTCTCCCTACAACAGACACCTTCTGAGGTAGGTGGGGCTGAGAGAGCTCCCAAGAACTGTGACTAGCCCAAGGTCACCCAGCAGGAATGTAGGAGTGTGGAAACACATCTGGTTCACCAGATAAGAGTCCTCTGCCACTCAGCTGGAGGAGTGGGGAATCAAATCTGGTTCTCCAGATTAGAATCCACCTGCTCTTAACCACTACACCATGTTGGCTCTCACATGGACATAAGGCTACACCAGCTGAAACCAGGAGAGAACAGTTACCAAAATAAAATGGAGTAGAAGGGGAGAAGGGGGGTGCCACTCAGAATAGGTCACCTGTATTCCCAGGTACAGACAGTGGTCTTGGCCAGGTACTTAAACTCCTGCAGAGTTGTTATCTGGCAGACCTCTGGGAGGAGAGTGTTCCAGAGTGCCAGGGCCAATGGTTGTTTTGATGTTCTGTTGGCTTGCCTAAAAACAACTGAAATCTTGGAGGATACTGGATTTGGTCAGCACAACAGGGAGGAAGCGGAAGTTTATCTTGTTCCATGACATTCAACCTTTGGCATAAAGAGCCCTTCACACAGCAAGTAGAATAGCTTGTTAATTCAGAGAATCATTCGGGTGCCAGGACGTTATTGAGGAGGAACAGCAGGTGGTCCTAAACCATCTTAATTCATACAAGTTACATTTTAAAAGAAACGTAGTTCCCTTTAACTGAAGAAAACAAAACCAGCTATATAAGGCTGGATAGGGCTGAGTTAGGAACTATGTTGATTTTCAGTAGGCAGCATATCACCAGGGTGCCTGGAAAGATCAAGAGACAAAACAGCAACAGCAGCAACAAAATCTGCCCTTACTTCTTTTCTCTTGTGTGTCCTGCTTAGATATCTGACAACAGAATGAACTGTGTGCTCTGCTCTTCCTCTCTTGCTTGCTCTTTCTTTTTAAATGGAACTGTACAGAGAACAATGTCTCCTAGACCCTCTAAGTAATCTTGAAATTTGTTTAGCATCTGGGTTTCCTTAAATACCAGATTAAAGAATCAGGGTGGAGGAAGACATCTTTTTCACCTCTTCCCATTTTCACTGGTGGCCTTTCCTGGAATGTTGGCTGGTGGGTGGAAAGGATAAAAAAGCAAGTGAAAGAGAAACCATATGGTTTCTCTTTCACTTGCTTTTTTTTTCTCCTTTCCACCCCACATATGGTTTCTCTTTCACAGATGGTTTCTCTTTCACTGTGCCCACATGTGCCCACATATGGTTTCTCTTTCACTTGCTTTTTTTCTCCTTTCCACCCCACACATTGTTTCTCTTTCACATATTGTTTCTCTTTCACTGTGCCCACATGTGCCCACATATGGTTTCTCTTTCACTTGTTTTTTCTCTCCTTTCCACCCCACATATGGTTTCTCTTTCACTTGCTTTCTTCTCCCCTTTCCACCCACCAGCCAAAATACCTTTATCCGCCTCCCTGTTATCAGTTTTCCATTTTTCCCTCCCCCTTTGTGAACTTCTACCTGGGAAAATTATGACCCAATGTCATAGTGCTGGCAAGTTAAAAGTGCAGAACCTATAACACCTTGTGGGGGAATCCTTGTTTTCCCCCTGTATCCCCTTCCCCAACAACATTTTCTCTTCGCCTCTTCCCAGCAGCCCCCACATCCACACCCTTCCCTGCTTCCTTCTCTCCTTCCCGCCTACCGACCTTTTCTCTCTGCCCCATCTTCAGCTGTATTAATTATTTTATTTGTACTACACTTCTCAACACGAGAAGGCCCCAAAGTAGCTTACTTCACCCCCATTTTATCCTCACAGCAATCCAGTCAGTTAGATTAGACTGAGAAGGTGTAAATGGCCCAAAGTTGCCAAGTTATAGCGGTGATTGCAACCAAGGTTCTTCATATGCTAAGTCTGAAACTCTTGCCCTCACTGGCTTTCATAAGATGGCTGTTGTGGAATAGAACTTGCTAGTGGCTGCTGCTAGACCTGATCCCAAAAGTCCTCCTTCAAAGGCCTGCACATGGCTCTCTCTCCCCCTTTCTTTTATTGGCAGAAACCAAGGCCTGAATGCTAGCAGTAACATGTAGGTGCCTAGCAACAGCTACCAAGCACAATCCTTTCTTAAATCCAGATGCACTGCTTGTATTATTGGTGTATTGTGTGTGTGTTAGCCTTTTTTAGCTAACTCATTTTTCTTCAAACTTGGAGTATTTTTCAGGCTTGCAGAAAGACCTATCTTGGTGGATTCTAATCAGGTGAATGTTACTTCCCCATTCCTACACATGAAGCCTGCAGGGTGACCTTGGTCCAGGCACAGTTCTCTCAGAACTCTCTCAGCCCCATCTACTTCACTGTGTGTGTCGTGGGGCGGGAATGATTGTAAAGTACTTTGAGACTCCTTATGATGGAGAAAAGTAGGGTATGAATCGAAATCCCCCCTCCTCTTTGTCTTAGCTCCACTCTAAGGACTTGGATATCAAAAGCCTGCAGCCATGTTGAGAGTTAAATGTATTGATAATTCATACTTTGTATATTAAAAGTATATGTGAAGTGTGTGTGTGTATGTATGTATGTATGTATGTATGTATGTATGTATGTATGTATGTATGTATGTATGTATGTATGTATGTATGTAAGGAGCAGCAGTGTATGTAAGGAACAGCAGTGGCGTAGGAGGTTAAGAGCAGGTGCATTCTGATCTGGAGGAACCGGGTTTGATTCCCAGCTCTGCCACCTGAGCTGTGGAGGCTTATCTGGGGAATTCAGATTAGCCTGTACACTCCCACACACGCCAGCTGGGTGACCTTGGGCTAGTTCCAGCTTCTCGGAGCTCTCAGCCCCACCTACCTCACAGGGTGTTTGTTGTGAGGGGGGAAGGGCAAGGAGATTGTAAGCCACTTTTAGTCTCCTACAGGAGAGAAAGGGGGATATAAATCCAAACTCTTCTTCTTGTTCTTCTTCTATGTGTGTGTGTATGTATGTATGTATGTATGTATGTATGTATGTATGTATGTATGTATGTATGTATGTATGTATGTAAGGAGCAGCAGTGTATGTAAGGAACAGTGGTGTATGCAGTAGGAGGTTAAGGCATTCTGATCTGGAGGAACTGGTTTGGATTCCCGCCTGCCACCTGAGCTGTGGAGGCTTATCTCCTTGGGGGGAATTCAGATTAAGCCTGTACACTCCCACACACGCCAGCTGGGTGACCTTGGGCTAGTTCCAGCTTCTCGGAGCTCTCTCAGCCCCACCTACCTCACAGGGTGTTTGTTGTGAGGGGGGAAGGGCAAGGAGATTGTAAGCCACTTTTAGTCTCCTACAGGAGAGAAAGGGGGATATAAATCCAAACTCTTCTTCTTCTTCTTCTTCTATGTATGTATGTATGTATGTATGTATGTATGTATGTATGTATGTATGTATGTATGTATGTATGTATGTATGTATGTAAGGAGCAGTGTATGTAAGTGAACAGTAGTGTATGAGGTTAAGAGCAGGTGGCATTCTGATCTGAGGAACTGGTTTGATTCCCAGCTCTGCTAATTGAGCTGTGAGGTTTATCTGGGGAATTCAGATTAGCCTGTACACTCCCACACACGCCAGCTGGGTGACTTGTTTGTTCTAGCTTTGGTTTTCTCAGCCCCACCTACCTCACAGGGTGTTTGTTGTGAGGGGGGAAGGGCAAGGAGATTGTAAGCCACTTTTAGTCTCCTACAGGAGAGAAAGGGGGATATAAATCCAAACTCTTCTTCTTCTTCTTCTTCTATGTATGTATGTATGTATGTATGTATGTATGTATGTATGTATGTATGTATGTATGTATGTATGTATGTATGTATGTGTAAGTATATCTATCTATCCATCTATCCATCTATAACTCTATATTTGTCTATAGCTATCTGTCTTGAAAAGTATGTAAAATGTGATACAAAAATGTGGATTTCATTGTATAACAAATGCCTCATTCCTACCTGAGGACACCTTAATTAAGCTAACAAGAAAATTGAGTGAAATTGATGGTCCATTTTTAGTAATCTTACAAACCGGAAAACAGTGGAAGAAAAAAAAACACAAGAAAAGCAAACCAATCGGCAAGCTTAAGAGAGAGAGAGAGAGAACGATGAAACAAGAAGATTTTCATGGCATTATAAAGTTAAACAGCACTTACTCTTATTTAAAATGTCATCTCTGCTCAGTGTAACTGTTAGATTTTTAATGCAGATAGATGAGCTGAGTGAACTCCACGAAGAAAAAACTTCCCCTCTTTACATCTACTCTAAAGGCTTTTAAAATCTCTCTGTCAGGAACAATTTGACGGCATATCAATTGCATTCCCTTCCTGCTGCAGAACTTATTATAGGTGAACCATCACATGGTTGGGAGAAGGAAGCCTGCAGGTGGGGAAAGATGACAGTAATTTGAGGGAGAGTCAGTGCAAATGTTGCGTGTGTGTGCAAACGTATCTCTCACATTTTGCTCATCAACATTTTATCTCGTTACAATTACAGGAACACCTGGATTCATGAGCCTTCTGCCACCTGGGCACACCGATCAACCTTGCGGAATTTGGAAGGAACATTTTCAGAGGCTTTCTAATGCTTCGTGATGCTTCGTGATGCTATCATCTTATGCTTCGTGATGCTGTCTTCAAGAACAAAGTACGATCTAACCTGGGTGGCCAAAATATGTCCTAACCTGGATGGTCGAGTCTAACCTGATGTTGTCAGATCTCAGAAGCTAAGCAAGGTCTTGTGTGAGAAATTTGCAGGGGTAGGGACAAACGAAGTGCCTACATCAAATCCTGAAGATCCGATATTATGTCCACATCACTAATGAAGAGGAGCTCTGAAGGAGTGGCATGTGCAAACTCCATACTATCATGGCATGCAGAAGACTTTGACTGGCTGGCCATGTCCTTCACATGAGAATGGTTGGATCCCAAAGACGGCAATGAGGTGGATACCTCCTGATGCCCAATAACAGTGAGGACACCCCTGAAACACTTGGGAGGAGAATATTTGAGCAAGACCTGAAGGCACTGACTATTGCACAGGAAGAGGTTGAAACACCCGCTCAAGACTGGAACTGGTGGACAGCACTTGTTGTCCAATATGCTACTTAGCATGAGAGGATCTAATAATCTAAAGGAACCAACAATATCCTTATACAAAGAAATGTGCACACACACATAAATCGAAAATACAGGAAACATGTACAATCCCAATACTCTGGGCTTGTCTGGGATGCACTGGCCCAGTTCATGAATGAACATTTGCCACTAATACCGTCTCCAAGGATCCCTGCCCACAAAACGACTTGCTATTCTCGTTCTGTGCCTCTGGAACACACATTTGAAATGTAATTTTATTCACTTTGGACTAGCGAGAAATCTGTGAAGACAGAGGTTAGCCCTTCTCCTTATCAGATGAAGGAAGATTCCTCTGGAGGGAGAGCGAGAGATGTCAGAGAGGCATCCTACATAACCCGTCAAATGTCATTATGATCTTTAATCAGTTTAATCTCCAATGATTCCACCTACGCCAAACATTTCACTCGTCATTTTGAAATAGCTTGAAGAATGAAGAGCCATTTCTATGGCCCTGTAATGCTTAGAACCCTTTTGTGTTTACAATTTACGTTGTCTCTTAGATGACAGACAGACAGACAGACAGACAGACAGACAGACAGACAGACAGACAGACAGGCAGACGACAGACAGACAGACAGACAGACAGACAGACAGACAGACAGACAGACAGACAGACAGACAGACAGACAGACAGACAGACAGACAGACAGAGGCATCAAGTCACAGCTGATTTATGGTCATCCATTTGGAATTCAAGGTAAGAGATGTTCAGAGGTGGTTTGCCATTGCTTGCCTTTGTGTCATAACCCGGATATTCCTGGTGGTCTGCCAATCAGGGCTGACCATGGTTGGCTTTCAAGATCGGGAATGACTGGGTAGCCCAGACTATCCAGGTCTGAGCTTCCCTCTAATACATTATTTTAAGGTTCTTCATTCAGTGTCTGCCTCCAAAACATGGCTTCCATCATTCCAAGCTGTACATTGGGCCCTTAAAGACACATTATCTGCAACTGATGAACCACTCATTAGTTCTTTTACCAGGGTGGCTAATTGGACATTTTAAAGGCACATTTATCAATAAATATTTTGGACAAAGGATATCACCATCCCTTCTTCTTCCCCGCCCCAAAAGGGGGACTCACGAGCACACATTAAAGATTGTTACTTCATTGCTGGGGGCAATTTTCTCACAAATGATAATAATGCATATAATTTAGCAATGAAAGACAAGAAAGAAAAAAGGCAAAGAACAGGTATTTTTAGAACATCATGATGAGCCATGAAAGCTATGAGAAACTGATTTACTTCTCTGCAGAGCTTATTAAGTTGTTCTATCCATTGGCAAAAAGAGAAGGAAGGGGGCATAGCCTGATCTTGTCTGATTGTAGAAGCTAAGGCCCCTTCTGCACACGCAAAATAATGTGTTTCCAAACCACTTTCACAACTGTTTGCAAGTGGATTTTGCTATTCCGTACAGCTTCAAAGAGCACTGAAAGCAGTTTGAAAGTGCATTATTCTGCATGTGCGGAATGAGCCAGTGTAAGTTCAGTACTTGGAAGGAAGATCACTGAAGATGAAAGCAATCCCCCTTGGCTTCACACTTGCCCTGAAAGCCCTTTGCTAGGGGCACCATAAGTCGGTTGTGGCTTGTTGGCCCTTTACACAAACACACACAGGAGTGCAGCATGGGGGATTTGAAGAAAAGCCTCCCCAAAAAAGGAAAAACCCACATCTCAAGGTTTAGAACAGAGATCTCCACCTTGTTCAGCCCATGAGAACCCATGGAATTGTGACATGTGGTGTGAATTCTGTCACAATAAGGTGTGGCTGCTTCATCTCAATTTTTGACACACACAGAAGAGTCATGTGTTTTAGTGGCAGCTGCTTCCAGAACAATTTTTTTTCAAAACCAGCACAGCCAATGAATGACCAATCAGAAGCCTTGCTGGGCAAAAGCCCAACCTGGCTCCACCCACTTTCTAAAAAAACTTGATGGGAACCAGGAAAGGTGTTCGGAACCAGGAAAGGTGACACAGTACCTATGGGTGCCTTGTTGTGGATCCTTGGCCTAGAAAGACACCCTGTGTGGTGTAGTGATCTTATTGCCTAAGAAGGCTGTCCTGGTTCTAACTGACATCATCATCATCATCATCATCATCATCATCAGAAGGAGGAGGAGGAGGAGGAGGAGGAGGAGGAGGAAGAAGAAGAAGAAGAAGAAGAAGAAGAAGAAGAAGAAGAAGAAGAAGAAGAAGAAGAAGAAGAAGAAGAAGAAGAAGAAGAAGAAGAAGAAGAAGAAGAAGAAGAAGAAGAAGAAGAAGAAGAAGAAGAAGAAGAAGAAGAAGAAGAAGAAGAAGAAGAAGAAGAAGAAGAAGAAGAAGAAGAAGAGGAGGAGGAGGAGGAGGAGGAGGAGGAGGAGGAGGAGGAGGAGGAGGAGGAGGAGGAGGAGGAGGAGGAGGAGGAGGAGAGGAGTTTGGAGTTATACTCCACCTTTTTCTCCTGTAAGGAGACTCAAGGTGGCTTACAAGCTCCTTTCCCTTCCTCTCCCTACAACAGACACTTGGTGAGGTAGGTGGGCTGAGAGACTTTTGAAGAACTGTGACTAGCCCAAGGTCACCCAGCAGCAATGTAGGAGTACAGAAACACATCTGGTTCACCAGATAAGCCTCTGCTACTCAGGTGAAGGAGTGGGGAATCAAACCCCATTCTCCAGATTAGAATTCACCTGTTCTTAACCACTGCACCACACTGGCTACAATGTACTAGACAAAGAACTAGACAAAGAACTGTACTAGACAAAGAACCAAGCCAACAATCACTGTACCCAAGCTGCTAAGAACTTCAAATCCTCATAAGAAGCACAAAAGCAAACTGAGTTTTAATACATGATGTGTTTTAATACATGAAGTGTATTATCACAGAGATTTTTGTTTTCGCATGGATTCTCTAATCTGTATGAAGTCTAATTTTGAGGCTCAAAATTAAACTTCATACAGATTAGAGAATCTACACGAAAACAGAATGTCTCTGCGACAATACAACTGGAACAGATGGTCGAATAGATGATGCCGGTGTAAAAGTCCAAAGAGTTCTTTGTGGAATGGGCTCCCCAGTCAATTCTCATTTTCATTAATTCTTCTTCAGTGAATTTATCTTTAAGTTGCCATAATCATTACAGGGACAATTCCACAACCATTAATGTATATGGATGTGTCCCGACTTACAGGCTAAGCCATACACATAATTGCTCTCTGCCTTTTCACCACATGAAGTGGCACGGACACCAGCACTGAGAGACTTACCGCAGCAGCCACAGCACCGAAACCTGGAAGTTGGATCCTGTGGCGGTTGGCTGTCGCCACAAACACCTGCACTGGTGTAAAGGACCGTGGGGAAGGGGTGTACCTGGAGGAATCCATTTTCAGCCCTGAGATGCTCTCTCCCAGCCAGGCAGACGGAGGAGGAGGAGGAGGAGGAGGAGGAGGAGGAGGAGGAGGAGGAGGAGGAGGAGGAGGAGGACGAGGACGACGAGGAGGAGGAGGACGACGACGACGACGACGACGACGACGACGACGACGACGGGGGTGTTGGATTTATACCTCCCTTTTTCTCTTGTAAAGAGACTCAATGTGGCTTGCAAGTTCCTTTCCCTTCCTCTCCCCACAACAGACTCCTTGTGAGGTAGGTAGGTCTGAAGGAACTAGGTGCACTAGCCAGAGTGGTGTAGTGGTCAAGAGCAGGTGGATTCTAATCTGGAGAACCGGGTTTGATTCCCCACTCTTCCACCTGAGTGATGGAAGCTTATCTGGTGAACCAGATGTGTTTCGGCACTCCTACATTCCTGCTGGGTGTTCTTGGGCTAGTCACGGTTCTTCGGGACTCTCTCAGCCCTACCTTCCTGTTAAGGTGTCTGTTGTGGGGAGAGGAAGGGAAAGGAGCTTGTAAGCCACCTTGAGTCTCCTTACAGGAGAGAAAGGTGGGGTATAAATCCAAACTCTTTTCTTGTTAGCATATCTTTAAAAATACATTTAAAAATGGACACGTGAAAGCCGTTTAAGCAAAATGTCTTTGCACACAACTCTGATTAAGGGGATGTTGCATGTTTGGGTTCTCCTCTGTTCGACAACCACCTTGCATGTGAAAAGCTTGCACCCAGGGAAAGGGGCCAGGGCTCTTCTCCTTCACGCTGCAGGAGAGAAAATGCTCTGTGCTTTCATGGTTTGGCTTTTAAAAAATGTGTGCTTTATGGGACACCGGCTCCTTAACTGCCGCTTTTATTTTAAGTTCGACATCCTTTCTACACTGAAGCTAAAGCTGTACAAATCCATAAAGCAGTAACATATTTCACAGTTTGTTCTGTCACATAAAAATAGCAAATTGGGTTGTGTTACATGGTCTGTCACATTAAAAAAAACCACCAAAAACTCACCTGGGAAATTATGTTCTGCTGATTCAGCTTCTGCAGAAGTAGAGCTGACTTCTTAACTGAAATGAAATTAATTCTGCCTCCAGAAACTTTTTTCCCACTCTTTTTCCCCCTATAACTTCCTCTGTCTCCTAGAGGTATACTGAATCCACATACAGTGCCTACCAACTCCCAGTACAAGGTAGCAGTTGGCTCTATCCATTCAGACCACTGTTCCAGTCAATTGCCCCTTCCACACACACAGAATAATGCACTTTCAATCCACTTTCAATCTACTTTGCACTAGATTTTTCTGTGCAGAGTAGCAAAATCTACGTGCAAACCACTGTGAAAGTGGATTGAAAGTGCATTATTTTGCGTGTGCAGAAGGGGCCGATGTGAGTATTTCTCAGTTCACTATCAAGAAAAAACAACTATGGCATTGAAATGGCTCCAAGAACTCATTGGCACATCAGTGATTTTACTTCCGTATATTGCCCCTTGCATAGAATTTACATTGTTTCCCCCCTCCTACGACCACTGGTGGGAATAACAACCACAAGTTTAGGCAGTGTCAGATATGAAAATCAACCCTGCAATGTTGTCCCATTTTGCTGCTGTTTTTGAGCCATTCTCTCACTCTTAGCTAGGCTATTTAGACCACAGCCCTTAAGAACATAAGAAAGAGCCTGCTGGATCAGACCAGAGTCCATCTAGTCCAGCACTCTGCTACTCGCAGTGGCTCACCAGGTGCCTTTGGGAGCTCACAGGCAGGAGGTGAAAGCAATGCCCTTCTGCTGCTGCTGCTGCTCCCGAGCACCTGGTCTGCTAAGGTATTTGCAATCTGAGATCAAGGAGGATCAAGATTGGTAGCCATAGATTGACTTCTCCTCCATAAATCTGTCCAAGCCCCTTTTAAAGCTATCCAGGTTAGTGGCCACCTCCTGTGGCAGCATATTCCAAACA
This sequence comes from Sphaerodactylus townsendi, assembly GCF_021028975.2. NCBI lineage: Eukaryota > Metazoa > Chordata > Lepidosauria > Squamata > Sphaerodactylidae > Sphaerodactylus > Sphaerodactylus townsendi. The sequence continues at coordinate 82,638,580 of NC_059434.1, forward strand.
CCAATCACACGTTGCGTGAAGAAGTGTTTCCTTTTATTAGTCCTAATTCTTCCCCGCAGCATTTTCAATGAATGCCCCCTGGTTCTAGTATTGTGAGAAAGAGAGAAAAAATTATCTCTGTCAACATTTTCTACCACATGCATAATTTTATAGACTTCAATCATATCCCCTCTCAGACGTCTCCTCTCCAAACTAAAGAGTCCCAAACGCTGCAGCCTCTCCTCATAAGGAAGGTGCTCCAATCCTTCAATCATCCTCGTTGCCCTTCTCTGCACTTTTTCTATCTCTTCGATATCCTTTTTGAGATGTGGCGACCAGAACTGAACACAGTACTCCAAGTGCGGTCGCACTTCAAAACCTCTCTGTCTTTCCTAGAAGCACAACAACAGCCTATCGTTCCAGAAAAAAGTATATCTCATTGTGTCAGCAAAGAACAGCTGGAAGGCTGGTTCATCGCCCTTGAAGGTCAGTTGTCTACTGCAGAAGAACAAGTCCCTCCGGAAACCCGCCCAAGGGGAACACACAGTGTCGAGGTCTAGATAAGAACCACGAAAGATCTGCCTTATTCCATCTGGTAAAGCACCTGCAACATGATCGGAACATGTAGTACACGTAGACACGCACATATTTATGTATGTCTTGGATGCAGGCGTGATGGACTGAACACCCTACAGAAAAAGGGTCTTTAGGGCAAAATGGAGTCAACCCTCCTTCTGGCAGAAGAGTATTGCCAGTCTACGAACCAGACTCCAGGGCCCCGTGAGCACAAAATCAGGCATATCTTCTCTCTGGCCCTTTCCGCATGGGTCTGGTGAGTGGGGGTGCACCAGCGTACTTGCAGACAGTGCATCCCCTGGGACCATTCGCACAGTGCCCTGTGAATGGTCCCGGTGCCCCAGAGACCTGCGGGGCCACGTTCATATAGAACCCTGTGCAGGAGGTCCACTCTTACCTCTTGTCGCCTTCTGTTCACTCTTCAGAGGCCAGGGGAGATGGCCCCCTGGCCAGAGCAATGCTTCCTGGGTTGCAGGTCAGGGGGCTTGTCCCCTGGCTGCTGCAGAGTGATGAAAGGCAACAAGAAGTAAGACCTTAGCAGACCAGGTGCTCAGGAGCAGCAGCAGCAGAAGGCCATTGCTTTCACATCCTGCATGTGAGCTCCCAAAGGCACCTGGTGGGCCACTGCGAGTAGCAGAGAGCTGGACTAGATGGACTCTGGACTGATCCAGCAGGCTGGTTCTTATGTTCTTAGGAGACATACTGCAGTGTACAGAAAATGCCACCCTCCACCCAGTGCCATTTGCTCAGCACCAGGTGGAGGGTGGCTCAACGAGTGAGTCAACAAAACGCCATTGTGGGGGGTACTCGCTGCTGCTGCTGTGCTCCAGCAGTGGCAGTGGTGTGAACGCCTCCCCCACAACGGCGTTTTTGCTGGCCCCGCACCACTCTGAATGGCCCGTGCAGAAGGGGCCTCGGTGTGAATGGGAATCTGTGTCATCATTATTATTTTTTTTGCCTTTAGGAGGTATAAGCATAAGCATAAGCATTTTATTGTCATTGTGCACGCATAACAAAATTTACAGCAGCATTCCTCGATGCACACCATTTCAGACTCATACCCCATCCTCACTTTCCCCTTCCTCCACCCATCCCTACACAGCCCCAAACACAGCAACACGAAGCCACGGAGTTCAGCATAGCCACGGCTGTAGAGTAGAAGCTGTCTCTAAGCCTCTTTGTCCTAGTTTTGATAGACCTGTATCGTCTGCCGGATGGTAACTGTTCAAAAAGAGAGTGTGCTGGATGAGACGGGTCTCTCAGAATATTTTGGGCTTTTTTTAGGCTTCGGGAATTATAGAGTTCTTCCAAGGAGGGGAGAGGGCAGCCGATAATCCTCTGTGCAGTAGTGATTACCCTTTGGAGCGCCTTCCTATCTGCCAATGTGCAACTGGAGAACCATACACAGATGCAGTAGGTTAAGACACTTTCTATAGCACAGTTGTAAAAGGACACCAGGAGTTTTCCATTCAGTTGTTGTTTCCTTAAAAGTCTCAGATAGTACAGTCTTTGCTGGGCCTTCTTAACCACCACAGCAGTCTGTGCGCCCCAGGTCAAGTCCTCTTTAATCATGACGCCCAGAAATTTAAAACTAGCCACCCGCTCTACTTGATCTCCATTTATAGTCAAGGGCTGAGTTTCTGAGCTATTCCTTCTATAGTCCACTATAAGGTAGAAGCAGACTTGCAAATAGTACCCTATTCCAGGGTGTGTGTTTGTGTGTGTGTGTGTTTGCGTGCGCGCACACACACTTAAACTAGCAATGAAGCCCATTGTGCGAAAAAATACAAGCTCTAAGAAACAATGAGTTGCTGCCAACACGCCTTGCCTTAATTGAAAATAACAGAGGTTGTTGGGCCCGGCCCCTTTAACATTACACAATGCACTCATAACAGCACGTTCGTCAAAGCGTGCAAAGCAGAGACAAATTTCAAATATCAAAAAAAAAAAAAAAACCCTCCAAGGCTAGGCACCATTATATTAACAGTGTGTTACTCTTGGAATACAAGCAGTACTTCTCTTTGTTACTCACTCTTTTCCAAACAGGACTTCACTTGTTATTTGTAGAGTTTCACTAAACCTGCTCTCCTTCAAGGGCAGATGAAATGCATTTCTCTCTGCGTTGCGGTTCTATCGCCTGCACACGTGGTGTGGTTTGAAAGCTGTGGTTTGATAGGCTTGGCAGAATGTGCCCCTAAATAAGCCTACTTTGCCCCACTCCAAGAAGAATGCCAATGTTCCCACCCTTCATATCAAAAGGTTTCGCCACGTATATCTCAGAACACATCTCAAAAAGGATATTGAGGAGATAGAAAAAGTGCAGAGAAGGGCAATGAGGATGATTGAGGGACTGGAGCACCTTCCCTATGAGGAGAGGCTGCAGGGTTTGGGACTCTTTAGCTTGGAGAGGAGACGGCTGAGGGGGGATAGGATTGAAGTCTATAAAATTATGCACAGGGTAGAAAATGTTGACAGGGATAAATTTTTCCCTCTTTCTCACAATACTAGAACCAGGGGCATCCATTGAAAATGCTGGGGGGAAGAATTAGGACTCATAAAAGGAAACATTTCTTCACACAACGTGTGATTGGTGTTTGGAATATGCTGCCACAGGAGGTGGTGATGGCCACTAACCTGGATAGCTTTAAAAGGGGCTTGGACAGATTGATGGAGGAGAAGTCGATCTATGGCTACCAATCTTGATCCTCTTTGATCTGAGATTGCAAATGCCTCAGCAGACCAGGTGCTCAGGAGCAGCAGCCGCAGAAGGCCATTGCTTTCACATCCTGCATGGGAGCTCCCAAAGGCACCTGGTGGGCCACTGCGAGTAGCAGAGAGCTGGACTAGATGGACTCTGGTCTGATCCAGCTGGCTTGTTCTATGTTCTTATGTTCTTAACACAACACACCATCGAGTCTTGCAGTGGCTTGCGAACTTCACAGCCATTTCCAGAAATCAGTTTTATCTCCTTGAGCAACAGGATTGTCTTACAGACAATTGTCAACACCAGCACAAAACTACCTTCTTCTCCAGTGGTCCTTGGGAACAGCTATCACTGGGCTTTTCTGCTAATTCGTTTAAAACATTTTGAGACAGGAAATAAAATGCTTCCTCCAGGGAGTTCTGCCATGTTTTTACCCCCAAACGTTTTAGCCTCAAAATGTTTTAAATGAATCCCCTTTCAAAACAATTCTCTGGCTGAAGCATTTTGAAAACGTCTTCAGTCGCTGTGCAATCTATTGGCTATGTTTTCCATGCTTCTTTGCTTCCCTGAGCTTCCTCTTCTGCATCATTTTCTGAGATCAATCAGCTCCACCTACCTCACAAGGGGTCTGTTGGGGAAGAGAAAGGGAAGGCATTTGTAAGCCACTTTGAGATTCCTTGTGGTAGAGAAAAGTGGGGTATAAACTTGTCCTCTTCATCTTGCGCCTCCTCCTGCTTCCTTTCTCTTTCTCTTTCTCCTTTCTTGTGTCTGGCCTGAATCTCCTGTAGATGTTCAGTGTAGGAAATCTCCAACATTTAAAGTAGCTTTCATTCCCCTGGATCTGGACTATGGTCGTTTCCTCACTTACCTGCTGCTGCATGCTACTCTCCCCAAGTAGCACGGTGTCCCCCGGCACTTAAGAACATAAGAAGAACATAAGAACAAGCCAGCTGGATCAGACCAGAGTCCATCTAGTCCAGCTCTCTGCTACTCGCAGTGGCCCACCAGGTGCCTTGGGGAGCTCACGTGCAGGATGTGAAAGCAATGGCCTTCTGCGGCAACTTCCCACTACAGGGGCGGCGACAACGCAGCCGCCCCAACGCTGCCGCTGTCACACCCCCTCAGCGCGCGTCATTCCTGATGCTCCTTGAAACGGCGCCTTTTGATGACCCCGCGTGGGGGGTCGTGGGGAAGCCCGGGAGCGCGCCAGAAATGACACGCACTGGGAGTAGCGCGCAGCAACCTTTGGTCGAGGTAAGTGGGGAAACGACCTATAACTATTCTAGACTCGGTTCCCCCAGTTAAAGTTGCCAGTTCCACCTGTGATGTCATCTGGACGCTCCATGGTTTGCAAACTGGGACAGAGGCTTGTAAGCTAGCCAATACTGTGGAAACTTGAGATTTGGACTACATGGGACTCTGGAGAGCTCATACTCTAGGCACAGCAAGACCTCCTGAAGTTTCACAGTGGTCATGGCACAAAGGAGAGAAAGAAGACTTAAAGGGATGCAGAGGATCAGAAAGCAACAATACAAAGAGCTGATAGCTCTTGGACCTTCAAAATATTCACATAATGATAGCATCTGGGGAGGGGAGGTAGGTTTTATGTTCCAGCGACAAGGCAGATGGATGACATAAGAATAAGAGACTGGTAAAACAAGATGTCAGGCAGGAGTCTGGCATCAAGCAGAGAAGCACCGGGGGGGGGGGGAAGGGGATGAGCAGGCTGATGAAAAATTACTTTTACTTTTCCCAGGTAACCAAGTAGAGGCACCCAGGCCTAGGTGGCTTTATCCCAGTCTTCTGACTTTGAGTCCATCCTGCATTCCTGTCTTTTGCGCCTTCTGTAGTGTGGGACAGAATCAGGGGAAAGGGCGGGGGGAGGTGAACGGGGGTTGGTATATTGGGGTTGTTTGTCTGTACTAGTAGAACTGGCTTTCTCCCTCTAGCTCAGGGGTAGGGAACCTGTGGCTCTCCAGATGTTCAGGAACTACAATTCCCATCAGCCCCTACCAGCATGGCCAATTGGCCATGCTGACAGAGGCTGATGGGAATTGTAGTTCCTGAACATCTGGAGAGTCGCAGGTTCCCTACCCCTGCTCTAGCTGCTAATGTCTGCCAATAAAGACTTCTAAACCTTCAAGCTACGGAGTCTGATTTGAGTTACAGATCCAGGCCTTGACACAAGACAGCGGCAACATCACAACAGGTTTCTCATTCTGCTTCTGCCAAAGTAATCTGTTGATGTGGCACTCTGGGAGTTCCAAGAAACAGCCTCAATGCTCCGAGGACAATTGCTGTGCTCCTTCCTTTATCCCTACTGCAGTGTGCAAATGCTGACACCCATCTCCAAGTCTTCCCCTTCTTACCCCAAGTTTTGTCTCCCTCCTCCAGTGTCTCCCCGGTCACATCTCTCTAGTTCTGATGCCCCTCAGAGGTCTACGCACACAGAGGTGAATCACTTGAGCAGCACCAGGGAATCAAGAAGGGGATGCAGAGAGAAAGATGCCGTCGGCAGTATCTGATAGTTCCGTCCATTTGGGTTAGGAAAAACATGTTCTACTGGGGAAACATAGCTGAGAGCAAGGTGGGGGGGGGGGGGGCAGCCAGCTCATATCTCAGTTCAAAATTTACTTATTCCAGAGGTGTTATGGAAACGTGAAAGAGACTCCATTTGGATTCACTTTTTAAAAGCTACTATGTGCAAAAAGAAATCAGAGGAACCTTCTTAATGTGCAAACTCTTGTGACAGCTTTAAAACCACTGTTAGATTTCTTTTTTCTTTCCTTCATTTTAATATAAACCCTTGAGGACTGGTAAGTCAAGCCCTATAACACAGCAAAAAAACAACAACGGGACTGTAAATCCAGCGACATAAATGCACTTTTTGAAGTGGCAGTAATAACACTTGTCTGAGTGGCCTTCGATATTCGAAGCGAAAGCATATTATTTGGGAAAAAGCAGGCTCTTTTGGTAAGCTGAGGGTCTAATTAAAACAACTTAATTAAGAAAGCAAGGGAAACTCCCAGTAAAACCCACAACATCAACCTGGAGATGAATAGACAGGAAAGAACAAGGATGAAAAAGCTGGTAGGAACGTAAGTCAACAGGCAGGTAAGACCTTGAGAAGTCTATCCTCTTGCCCACAGAAAAACATGGGTATATATTGTCAGCTCATACATTTTCACATATGTATTGTTAGGAGGGTTGGACCGGGGACAAAGTGGAGGGTCAGTCATGGGAACATGATAATGTCATTTCCAGGAAAAAAAAATGGGAAGGGACAGTGGTGGCTCTAGGAATCAATGAAAACTCTATAGTTTTACCATGGCTTCCGTTGTTTGGAGAGCTATAACCTCTCCTTCTAGGTTCTTCCCAGAAGTAATGTCATCATGCTTGCAACACCAGTGAGCATTTAAGTGGCGACAGACAACAGGGACTAGCCAGCCCTAGACAATATGTCTTATTACTCTGTTTCCCCCAAAATAAGACATCCTCTGAAAATAAGACGTAGTAGAGGTTTTGCTGAAGTGCTAAATATAAAGCATTCCCTGCAAGTAAAACGTAGCAAAGTTTTTGTTTGGAAGCATGCCCGTTGAACAGAACACCAGAAAAATAGGACATCCCCTGAAAATAAGACATAGCACATCTTTGGGAGCAAACATTAATATAAGACACTGTCTTATTTTCGGGGAAACAGGGTACTAATAGCAAAGGCCACCAAACTTGAGAATACTTAAATTCAGCAATTGGATCTGTGAAAGTAAAAGACCTGAAAAAAAAAACCTTCAGGTTTACACCCCTCCCCGCAAATCCTGGGGTTAAAAAAAACCCCAAATGGTAAAAGGAACATGTGTGGGGTTAACAAAAGAATTCCCTCAGCAGTCTTGCTTTCTGTGAGTAGATGGTCGAGGTGGGAGATCAGGTCAGTTCTCATGGCCCTTTCTTTCATCACCATGGTAATGCCAGTCACCACTATGAGGTCAAGGAGGAATTTTTCTCCAGCCCAGATTGGCCAGGGATCCTAGAAGTTTGTTTGTCATCTTCTGGGCATGGAGCTAGGATCGCTAGGGATATGGGGGGGGAAGTGAGTTGTGAATTTCTCACATTATGCAGGGGGTTGGAATTGAGGACCCTTCCAGCTGGGCACAATAGCTGAGACTAACGGCATCAACCAGACTCATAGTTATTATCCTTCAGTTGACCCCCCACACACATACACACACACAAACCTGATTTCCCTTTGCCTTTGGGACACAAATGGTTAGAAATCATCATCAAGGCCCCTTACGCATTGATCAATAAACCTGGGATAGGGATGGTTAAAAAAAAAAACCCATTTTGGTGGTGGTGGGGAACTTTGCTACCCCATGTTACGTCCCCAGACTGTTTTTTTTTAAAAAAGAATCACACTATCCGTGATTTTTTGGTTTAAACCCAGGTTTAACAAACGGTTGCGCAGGAGGCACTTTAATCGGCTATGCTTCCCTTTTTTTAAAAGTCCCCGCCTCACAGCTGTGTAGCCATGCAGGGTCACAATGGCGCCTCGTGCCATCATGAGACAGCAGCATGGCTGTGGAGTCCATGCGTGCCTGCCTGCCCGTGTAGCTAAGCAGCGGAGGAAGGTAAGTTTTTTTAAAAGGCCCACCTCTGTACGAAGGCACAACAGAACCCCACGTTGTTTCTGCAGGCTCCAGTCACTGCCTGCATGAACATAAGAACATAAGAACTAGCCTGCTGGATCAGACCAGAGTCCATCTAGTCCAGCTCTCTGCTACTCGCAGTGGCCCATCAGGTGCCTTTGGGAGCTCACGTGCAGGAGGTGAAAGCAATGGCCTTCTGCTGCTGCTGCTCCTGAGCATCTGGTCTGCTAAGGCATTTGCAATCTCAGATCAAGGAGGATCAAGATTGGTAGCCATAGATCGACTTCTCCTCCATAAATCTGTCCAAGCCCTTTTTAAAGCTATCCAGGTTAGTGGCCATCACCACTTCCTGTGGCAGCATATTCCAAACACCAATCACACGTTGCGTGAAGAAGTGTTTCCTTTTATTAGTCCTTATTCTTCCCCCCAGCATTTTCAACGAATGCCCCCTGATTTTAGTATTGTGAGAAAGAGAGAAAAATTTCTCTCTGTCAACATTTTCTACCCCATGCATAATTTTATAGACTTCAATCATGGAGGCATGCAAACACAAAAACAGGAGAATGGCTTACTTTAGCCTGATTGCAACCCGCTCTACCTGTGCTGTGCGGAAGGGGCCCAAGAGGTCATGACACAATCAACAGTTGTGGTTCCGGTGATTACTGGCACTTTGGGTCCCATACCAACCTTGGGTGGCCCTTGAGCTAGCTACATATTGATAAAATGCCCATCTATCAATTACAAAATGACCAATACCTTGAATCCGCACATATGCTACGCGGATACCTTACGACACCCCAGGTTCTTGGAAACAACCTGATGCACATGAAGGCCAACAACTGCTGAAGATCTGACGGCTGAGATGTCATCAAATGAAAATAACAATGATGTTGACAACAATGAGGACAACAATAATAATAAGAGCATCAACAACGATAAGCTGCAGGGCAAGGTGAAATGGTAAGAACCACGAGTAACAGCTGTGTGTGTTGCATGGGGTTTCTCTCCTGACTTGAGAAGCAGCATTGGACTGTCTGTAGGTATGGTTATAGCAGCATTGCCTGACATTCAGCATCTGTGGCTGGCATCTTCAGAGGATCTGATGGTGAAGATGCCAGTCACAGATGCAGGCGAAACGTCAGGAGAGAATGCTGCTATAACACGGCCATACAGCCCGGAAACCACACAGCACCCCAGAGATTCTGGCCGTAAAAGCCTTCGACAATACATTGAACATCTCTACAGGGAGAAATTGTTCCAAGACACACGGAAATTGGAAAAACTACGGCTCAGGAAAGCTCACCTACTGTGTTCTCTAACCTTTCTTCTACGCTGCAGAGACACAGGTACTATCCCATCATTTCTTGCAGTCAAAAGGACTTTCAAAACTCCACAGGCTCACCGTATCTATAACTGCCTAACTATCAGATCCTCTGAAGATGCCAGCCACAGATGCAGGCGAAACGTCACGAGAGAATGCTGCTAGAACACGGCCATACAGCCCGGAAACCACACAGCACCCCAGTGATTCCGTCCGTGAAAGCCTTTGACAATACAATAATCGAACTCTTGGAGTTTAAAGCAGTCCATTTATTTGAAGAAAACAATCCCCTGAGATGTTGAGTAAAGCAAGCTGGGACAGAATTCCCCTCAGGTAAAATTAGAAATTGAAAGTCACATATATGGAATAAATATCATGTTTCCCCCCCCCCCCATAAAACAAAAGGGGAGAGAGAGAAAAAAACCATTTCCCCCTCTCTCTCCCTTCCAGTATTTAAGCCCAATGTTTTCACAATAGATTTTAAAATGTCCTTAATTATGCTCATTTTAAAAGAGGCATACTACTTGACGTCAATTCTAAATATATTAGCACTCCCCCCACAGACGCATGCATACAATTTGGGCATTTTATTCTGAAGGTCTTGCAAATCACGCCATCTCAAAACACTTCCTTATCCACTAGCAAACCATTCCCTCTTGCTCCAAGTTGGGAAACCAGAAGACAACATACATCACACCACACATTTCTTCCCTGCCAAATTCGCCCAAGCCCAATCTCAGAAATCCAAGATTATCCTTGGAGCAGCAGTGGCGTAGGAGGTTAAGAGCTCGTGTATCTAATCTGGAGAAACTGGGTTTGATTCCCATCTCTGCCGCCTGAGCTGTGGAGGCTTATTTGAGGAATTCAGATTAGCCTGTGCACTCCAACACACGCCAGCTGGGTGACCTTGGGCTAGTCACAGCTTCTCGGAGCTCTCTCAGCCCCATCTACCTCACAGGGTGTTTGTTGTGAGGGGGGAAGGGCAAGGAGATTGTAAGCCCCTTTGAGGGGCTTTCCGGACAGAGTTGTACTGGTTTCTATCTAGGTTCACCTCAGTGTATCCGCACTGCAACTGAGCTCAATGTTGTTTTGTCTCAGTTCCCTCCCCCCTCAGAACTGCGACATCCCTGTCACAGTTATGAACTACACCTTTCTGCTGGCACAAGGTCGATACCGCTTCAAAGCTTCGAAGTGCGGATGCATCGAAATGACACCTCATCCGTTCAACCAATCAGGCGCCGCTTTTGTGGCATGCGCAGAACGGGAGAGTCATGGCGGGCATGTAACTGTAAACTGTAAAAATTGTAAAAAAAAAAAGAATGCTCCCGTTTCCCATGGTAACACAAGCTCCAATCACGATCGAGGAGTGAAAAAAGGAACCAAGATGATCCCGCCCACTTAGCTCGGTTCTAGGGGGCCAAGTAAGTTGCTGTGCGGACAGCCTGGAATTGCCCCCTACTGAAGGGAACCGAGTCGACCTTAGCTCCCTTCTGTAGTGCGGAAAGCCCCTTTGAGTCTCCTGCAGGAGAGAAAGGGGGGATATAAATCCAAACTCTTCTTCTTCCCACCAGCAGCCTGTGCATCCACAGAGCCAGAGATTTGAAGAAAACAGAGGCCTTTCTTAAGTGTGAGCCACTTTAAAGAACGAAACACCTGCCTTGTGGCACATATTTCTTGGAACTAATACAGATGGACTTTCTGCAATATGCAGACACAGACATTGAGAGAGGCAGGGATTCATTTACTCCAAAGCCAACAGCACATCATAGCCCATCACTTAGCCGGCGCTGCGGCAAGCGGTTCAATTTCTTCCTTTCTTTCTTAACTCACACCTTCAATTATGTGTTTCCTTCACGTCACAAATCCTTCGGATTTCTGCGGGAAATGTACTAAGTCACAGCTTTCTCGCATCCTCGGGTGGCCGGAGAGAAGCAAAGTGTCATTAAGACAGACAGCTCTACAATTGGATTCCAACTTACCTGTGGCACCAAGCAATATGGCTGCACCCCCCCTGTTTATGATCCCTGGCATCTGCTGCTATGAGAAGCAGCCAATTATGAACTAGAGCTGCCTCTGGTTTTCAAGGAGATTTGATATATCTTTTTTTCAAGCCATAAAGGTGGGGAGGGGAGGACCAGAGATGCATAATCACACATCTTTTTTCAAAGCTTCTGTCTGAACATCTTCCTGCAAACGTTCACACTGGAGCCCCGGGGAATGTTCGGAGACAGCAGCATAGGTGTCAAACTCGTGGCCCTCCAGATGTTATGGACTACAGTTCCCATCATCCCCATGCGAGCATCGTGCTTGCAGGGGATGATGGGAACTGTAGTCCATAACATCTGGAGGGCCGGGAGTTTGACACCTGTGGCATAGGGTATATGGATCCCACACTCCTAGAAGTTGGAACACAGGAATGTAACATTCCTCCTGATCAGGGCCGGAGTGAGGGGGAACTGTGCCATCCTTCCTTCCTTCCTTCCTTCCTTCCTTCCTTCCTTCCTTCCTTCCTTCCTTCCTTCCTTCCTTCCTTCCTTCCTTCCTTCCTTCCTTCCTTCCTTCCTTCCTTCCTTCCTTCCTTCCTTCCTTCCTTCCTTCCTTCCTTCCTTCCTTCCTTCCTTCCTTCCTTCCTTCCTTCCTGCCTGCCTGCCTGCCTGCCTGCCTGCCTGCCTGCTCCTCCCTCCCTCCCTCCCTCCCTCCCACGTGTGTGCCCTGTGCCCCTACCATGGCCCCGCCCACCCCAGAATGCCCTCGCACCAGCATGCGCCTGGTGTGTCGCTCACTCCCCCTGCCCCCTTGGCGCTATGCCTCTGCCCCTGATCTGCCTATAATTTTATTTATTGTTAAAGTTTTATCCCGCTCATCCCCGAGGGGCTCAGGGCAGCAGTACAACACTGTAAAATCTCAATTAAAACAACAATAAAATCCAAAAAACATGATAAAAATATAAATACAATATAACTGCTAAAAGAAACAAGATGGTGACTTAGAACCACAATAACCCCTGGGAGGCCAATGAAGATAGACGTCAGTCTGGCTGGCCTCCAGGAAAAGCCCGGTGGAACAGCTCCGTCTTTCTGCTGACGATTGTCCCTACACTTACTCCATTTTAATGCTGATGATTGTTGCTGCCCTGCCCCCAGGGACTGAGAAACCTGACTTCACACAATAATGCATATGGCAAAACTTCAACTGCTAGAGCAGGGGAAAGCCATAGGGCTGAGCCCAAAGATGTTTCTACTCCAAGAAGGATTTCATCTAACAGAAGATTCCTTCTCTGAGATAAAGGACACCTTGGATTGAATTGTGCGGTCTGAATCCAACCCATATCTCCTCGTTGTAAGGATAAGGCCAAGAGGCAAAACGTGTTTCCAATACACAATCATGCAACTGATTTTCTTCCCTGGCCGCATTGTGCTCTGCAGAATATATTGCCTCCCACAATGCTCAGCCAGCTTCTGGTTGCCACAGAGTGAATCTCTATAACAGTGATGGCGAACCTTTTCGAGACCAAGTGCCCAAATTGCAGCCCCAAACCCATTTATTTATTGCAAAGTGCCAACATGGCAATTTAACCAGAATACTGAGGATTTAGTTTTGAAAAAAACAGTTGGCTCCAAGGCACGCGTTACTCGGGAGTAAGCTTGGTGAAGCAACTGTGCAACGCTTCAAATTAGTGAATCACAACCCTAGGAGGGTTTACTCAGAAGCAAGGCTGGCCTAGAAGTGTGTGGGGGGGATGATTTTCAACTCCCCTTACATGATGAACTCTGTGCGCGCGTGCTCACAGAGCGGGCTCTGAGTGCCACCTCTGGCACGCGTGCCATAGGTTCGCCACCACTGCTCTATAACATCCCCAGGGAGCACTCATCCTCTGGGAGATGGGCATCTAACTATTCAGCTTCCATTCTTCTGACCTGCTAAGCAACCACCTGTGGCCACAAGAGATAGATTCATTACCCCACTTTTGAGCAGAAGCTCAGAATAGCTATTATCCTTCCAGAAGATTCACAGCAGTTTATTTTATTTTCATTTTATTAAATTTATTTCTCACCCTCCCTGTCCAATGGCTGGGATCAGGGCAGCGTACAAACATCTTTAAACACATTCCATAATAATAATTTCCAAAAACCAACTTATTCACCATTTCTTTTTTAAAAAACTCAACATGGCAAGCATTACGATGCAACTATAGAAAGCTGCCCATCCCACACATAATCCCAGGATTGTCTGAGTGTGGGAGAAACTAAGGAGGAAGGGTGGTACAGAGTGGCAACCATATTGACGGTTGATTGTTGTTATAGGAAGAACAGCAGATGGAGACAGGATGTACGATTCCCTCAACCAAAGGCCCAGAGGAACAGCTCTGTCTTACAGGCCCTGTAGAACTGTTTAAGGTCCCACAAGGCCCTGGTATCAGCCAATAGAGAGTGCCACCAGGCTGGAGTCAGGGCAGAGAAAGTCCTGGCTCTGGTTGAGGCCAATTGCACATCTCTGTGCAGAAAACCAAAAGAGTCCTTGATAAACAATATAGGGTGATGTAGTTCCATAGATGTAGTTCCCAGACCACTCAGGGCCTTGAAGGTTATGACCAAGACCTGGAACCTGATTCAAAATTCCACTGGCAACCAGCCCGACTGCCACAGCACAGGTATTATGTGCTCTCTCACCCAGTGAGAAGCCTACCACACTGACCTCTCTCCTGTTCTCCTTCTCCTTTTTCCCTCCTCTTCACTGCCCCCCCACCAACACTTTTATTCCTCCTCCAACCCTATCTGAACACAATAATTATTGACAGTGCCAAGAGATAGTGGAATGGAATTGCGTTTTTAACAGTAGTCTGATTTATTTACTCACAATTAATTTTATTGTGAACCTACAATGTTTGATATGAAATGATAGCATGTGATTGCGGCTGGAAGTGGCCCTGAACCCGACTTCTGTTAAAGGAGGGTGGGGTACGAATGGAATAAAATAAAAATAATGCTCTCTGACACCCATTCCAACCCCTGGTTTTCCAAAATTGAAGAAAAAATGGCCTCTATTGAACTATCAGTGGATTCACTTTGCCCTTTGTCCTATCCAGAAGCTTATAGAATATTAAAAGGTCAACTATTGGATAGAGAGTTCTCTACCCTAATCACCGCAGCCAAGAAAATGTGCTCCCCCCTGTATTTTTCTCTCCCATTTGAACGGGGTCACTTGGCACACTACCTGTATTGCTTAATAAACCCTGCTCAAAGGAGAGCCATAATGCTTGCCAGGTTTAATGTTATGCCTTCTGCCTTGTTACACGGCAGATTTAATAAGCAAGAAAAGGCTACAAGATTTCAGTGCCTCATGTAATCGATGGCTCTAGTTGTAATTCCTCTTTTGGGCTCCACTAATTACTACACTGTCTCAGATTCAAGGAAATCAGATCCAAGTATGTGAATCTCACTCCTTTACATTTACCCCATCTCCCCGATTTAATTAGATTACACTACTTGTTGGACAATCCTGATCCTTCTCTCTGCATGATAGTGGCAGACTTTCTCCTGGAAATTACTAAACGCCAGTAGATTTCCTTCGACCTAACATTTATTTCCTGTATTGTATATGCTTTTTAATCCGTTTTTTATCATGGTTGTACTGTTGTCTATGCCAATAAAGGCTTGCTATTAAAATAAAAATAATCAAACAAACAATGGACCTTCACCATTCAAACACGGTGCCAGGGGAGGGGGGGGGCAAGCCAGTTGATAAACCACTGTTTCCCCCCAGAGTGAAAAATGTGATAAGCCACCCAGCCACTGGGTAGAGGTGGACACAAGCACTAGTCACAGGCAATGTGGGAAGGACAGCCTCTTGCAGGGGGATTCCTCAAACAGTCAGTCAGTCAGCAGGGTCCCAAAAAAGAAGCAGGAAAGTAAATTCCCCTGAGGGTGATTTGTGCTGAGACAGTTGGTCATAAGAACATAACATAAGAACTAGCCTGCTGGATCAGACCAGAGTCCATCTAGTCCAGCTCTCTGCTACTCGCAGTGGCCCACCAGGTGCCTTTGGGAGCTCACGTGCAGGAGGTGAAAGCAAGGGCCTTCTGCTGCTGCTGCTCCTGAGCACCTGGTCTGCTAAGGCATCTGCAATCTGAGATCAAGGAGGATCAAGATTGGTAGCCATAGATCAGGGGTAGGGAACCTGCGGCTCTCCAGATGTTCAGGAATTGGCCATGCTGGTAGGGGCTGATGGGAATTGTAGTTCCTGAACATCTGGAGAGCCGCAGGTTCCCTACCCCTGCCATAGATCGACTTCTCCTCCATAAATCTGTCCAAGCCCTTTTTAAAGCTAGGTGGTTGCCAGACGGAGACTGCTGGGCTCCCAGGGCTCAAAGAAACAGGACTTGCAGTCCAGCAGAGCCATCCCACCCACAGTAACCAAGTGCGTTTATTTTTCATCAGTACAAGGAAACAGTTCCATATCCGGCACTGCAAAATAAAGCTTTAATGTATCTGAATGTGCCTCTATTAGGCAATTCATGGCACCCTTTCACAAATAATTATTTGCTTTCGTTAATGTTCTGTTTTCTTTAAGTGAGATTTTTTTTTTAAAAAAAGGCAATATTGTAGAGCATTAGTCATATAAGACAGACACAACCACCCCACACAAGGGGGAAACAGCGATCTCGCAATGCAAAGGTCACTTCAGCTAAATCCAAAGGCATTCCTGTGATGTCAGCAAAATCTGGAATGTCAATCGAGTAGCTGAACTCAATACCACAGCAAAGTGTCTCAAAGTCGACGCGCGATATTGCTAATTATTTGCAAGTGTTTAGGCAAGCAAAGAGAACAATCCTGATTTTTTTTTCCTCTCTTTTTTTTAACACAGCACACGCCAGGCACTGCTCACAAACCTAATTAGTATATTTAGCAGCCAATTAAATAAATGAAGTGATCATAATGGAGAGGATTATAGAAACTATTCCAAAGCAGGAAGAAACTTTGTCTTTTTCTCCACTGAAGGAAGAGGCAGCTGCCTTGAGAATTCCAAAATAGTTACAACCTCAGTTAAAGCACTGCGGTGAGCAATTACAAGCATGCATACTTAGCTACTGCTCTATGATTAAATAAAACCTTTATCGTTAATGGGCGCTGCACGGAGGACTGAAGGAATGGTATTTTATAGAGTGCCTGAGGCTGTAATTTCTCGATAGCACGTTATAGTCTGTCTTTTAGCCATTTTAACCTTGTTTAGCATAAATGGTTGAATGTGAACATTCACTGGTTCCTATAGCCCCGCGGAAGATGCCATTAAGTACTCTTATACTGGACTATTCACCCCTCCCTTTCCATAGGTATATAATCAATTTAGGTTGTAGTCCCGGGCCAAATTATGCCAATAGATCTCCAACTGAAGCCAACAGTTTTGAGTTTGCAAAGCTGCCACAATTATTAACCTACCCATAACGTTTACAGGCCATGTCCTCGAAGAATCTTATCAACTGTAGGCAATCAAATGAATTGAAAAGGCAAGCTAAATAGGATTTTAAAAAGGCTTTTGATTAGGTAAAAGCACCCAACTTTCCAAGAGCTTCTGTTAAGCCAGAGCAACAGATATTTATAATTTCAGGGTGAATATTATATATGTCACGCTACTAGTTAGTTATTTCTGCTGCTACTTGGTTATTTCTAGTTCTCGTAGTTAGTTATTTGGGAGCAAAGACAGGGAATGGCAGGGTTTGCAGAGGGGACAGACCTCCGCTTGGCACAATGCCATAACGTGCGCCATGCAAAGCAGCCATTTTTTGGGGGGAACTGATCTTGGTCATCTGGAGACTAATTATAATGATAAAGGATCTCCAGGCCCCACCTTGAGGTTGGCAACCCTATGTCCTACCCTTACAAGTCACCGAAGTAGAGTATTTTCTGATCTCAGGAGGAAAAAAAAATGGATTACCCTCATGATTAATGCTTCACGTTTATGGTGAATTGCTCCAAGAATAAAAACAGTGAGATCTACTGTCTATCTAGTTACTCACCCTCATTCAATAAACAGATTCACTGTATTCGCTTCCTAAATTGCCCTGGTTTTTGTCAGAGTCACATGGTGGGATCGTTTAAAAGAAACCCAGAGTCTACCAACTACAATGGGGAAAAAATGTAAACAGATGAGCCACAAAACCTTATAAAGTAGACTTTACTATTTGAACGTTTTATATTTATGGTCTCTGTGGTTACATCGATCCATTCATGCACACATTCACATTCTTTATCTTTGCCATCTCATTTTGAAATTGCTTTTTCCATCCCAGTCAAGTCCGACATTAAAAAAAAAGAAAAATCCTACTAAACCTGGAACAGTCCGGTATCTCAAGAAGATAATACATAAATGAAGATTCTGTTGTTGCACCAGAATCCCAACAGTAACCTAATGTCTTCATGACACCCTAGAAAAGTGATGGCAAAACTTTTGGCTTGGTGTGTGGAAAATTCGGAGGGCCGAACAATTCTTTGCATATTCATGCATTCCAATCATGTGTGATACTATAAAGAAACATCAAATGACTACAAAAGTGACTCGAACCTGTTGTCCTTGGGTGTCAGAGAATGCTGGCATGTCACCCAAAACATCATGGTGTGTCACCTTGGACACATGTGTTATAGGTCCGCCATCACTGCCCTAGAACACAGGGAAAGGATTATGAAAAGTACCCCACCTCATTCCCAGAGGACAGAAGCTGGAAGGCTAGGGAAGATGCAACCCAGATCAAAGTTATTTATGCATTTACTTATTGGTCTGAGTACTTATTTCCTGCCCATCACTGAAGCCCCTGGGTGGGATACAAGACAGTTAGCTAGTGATAATAAACCTTGCAAGAAGGATAATTTGACAGTGAGGTTTAAGGACCACAAACTCAATTGGCAATCTCTTCTCAACTTCATAAGAAACAAAGACAACTTCATGGCCTGGTGCACCAGGAAAAAGACGTTTTACCTGGCTCAGGTATGGGCTTTTTGGGGGTGTATATATATATACCTGGCTCAGGTATGGGCTTTTTGGTGGTGTATATATATATCTCCTCCTCCTCCTCCTCCTCCTCCTCCTCCTCCTCCTCCTCTTCTTCTTCTTCTTCTTCTTCTTCTTCTTCTTCTTCTTCTTCTTCTTCTTCTTCTTCTTCTTCTTCTTCTTCTTCTTCTTCCTTGATCTTCTTCTTCCTTGATTCATGTCCTTCTTTTGAGTTGGTTCATGTCCTAATTTCGGTTTAGCATTCTTTGCAGTTAGCATGTTCTGGTTTTCCTGACCAGCTATTTGATGAGCTGGGAATCACACTGATCGAAACAATATGTACAATTAGTGATGCACTTGTGTCAGGTTTAGAAAAGTGTGTTTTGTTTTATTTTGAATTGAACTGCTGGATATGTGCAATGACGTAGCACCGAGACAAAGGGGCATGACGCCCTGGGCAGCAGCGGGGGCGTGGCCGGGCTGTGGAGGGGGTATGGTGGGGATGTTCCGGGGCATTCCGGGGGCATTCCAGGGCGGGGCAGGGGTCGCTGTGGCAGGGGCACAGGGCACGCATATGCCCCGGGCGCAGTTTCCCCTCACTCTGCCCCTGTATATATGTCTTCCGGTGTACTGATAACCTGCAGAGGTGGAGAAGTGAACTGAAACTGCAGCAAACCGCAGGGACACAGTGGGTGAGAGGGCGGGCACTGCCTCTCCCAGCTTGGTGACAGAAGGCCGGGGAGTCTCAGAGTTGGGGTCTGGTTGTGGTTTCTAGGCTGTGGGCTCTGTCTGAGCTTCTGGTCCTGGTTCTGCAGGCACTACTGGGGGCTCAGGCTCTGGGTCTGTAGACATTGCCTGGGACTCTGGGACCAAACCTGTGCACACATCTGAGTCCTCATTCGAAGAGTCCCCAGCTATGCTGGACTGGGTGATAACACCTGGAGAGCCACAACCAGTTGCCAGTAGTGACCAGTAGTGACCTTGATGGACCAAGATTCCTGATTCAGCATAAGGAAGCTTCATGTATGCAGAGGAGGAAAAGAGAGGAGAGTTTTGGATTTATACCTTGCTTTTCTCTCCTGTAGGAAGTCTCAGAGCAGCTTACAAACTCCTTTCCCTTCCTCTCTTCATAACAGGCACCTTGCAAGGTAGGTGGCCTTGAGAGAGTTCTGAGAGAACTGTGACTGGCCCAAGGTCACTCAGCAGGCTTCATGCAGGGAAACAAATCCAGTTCACCAGATAAGAGTCTGCCACTGATGTGGAAGAGTGGGGAATCAATCCCGGTTCTTCAGATTAGAGTCCATCTCTCTTAACCACTATGCCACGTTGAGATGCAAAATGAATATTCTAAAACTTCACTGCTTATGGTGTGAGTGGGAGATGGTTTGATACAGGCAAGGAAGGGCTTATTTAGAAGTTGAGATTAGATTTCCGGCATCAGCATGTTTCAGCCCAAGTACTCTTTCGGTCAGGATTCCACTACAAGTATAAAAAACATTTCCCAGCAGTCTCTGGTGTATGGGCTTACTCCAGAAAATGCCACACGTGAACTGTTCCTGAATAACAAGGTTAATGACTATGCTCCTGGCGAAAATCGCTTCAAAAATACTTCTTCAGCGTCAAGCATCAAGAGACGGCCGGATGGGCAGAATTCAGAGAAAGTTGGGGGTACTGAAGTCTCAGAGCCATTGCATGTTGTGAAGCTATTTCCCCCCCAAGGTGTGCACGTGAAACATTATGTTTAAACAGATATCTATTTAAATAAACCCAAATTAAAAGTTGCATTTTCTTTTTCTTTCCCCCAACAGACATACTCTGAATTAACAACTATGGATGTCTCTAAATGGATGTCTCTAACAGAAAATACAACAGGTTTATTATCTTGTTTTGTTTTGTTTCCCAGCTTGGGTTACTTTCTTTCACACCTTACATGTTATCTATAACATATTTTTTTTCTTCCCTTCCCCTCCCATTTAATACCATTTGCTTTAAAAGGTCTTATAATTAGCAAGTTATTTATGTGTGTATGCATGTGTGTGTGTTTTTTCCGGTTTGTGTACCTATTCATTTTATTGCAACTGAAAGGAATATTGGACCACAAGAGATAAATCTATTATGAGCCATCCCCAGATGATTTAAAATGCTTCTTCACAATGTGCATTACAAATTGAAAATTAATGAGGAAACTGGTTTAAAAATAAGTCCCAAGGGTTTTTTTTTAAAGCGAATGCAGAACTCATTTTGAAATGCAGTAGTTCGCGGTGATAAATAAGTCACATTGTTTCTCAAAATCATCTCTGCTAAATTAATTTTTCAGTGCTTTTTGTCATTAGAGATATTATTACAGCCCGCCTTATGCAGTCATACAGCTATTTAAATTATGTTTTCCCCAGCAAATGCAACTTATAAACAGGCAGACCCATCCGTAGCCTGAGGCGCTGGGGGGCCCCATCACCTCTAGAGGGATTTCCGGTGGCCCAGAGGAGGACAAACCTCCCCAACTGGCCGTAAGCGCTCCGTAAGGCTGAATGGACTTATGCCACTCTTTTAGTGGCATGAGTTCGGGACACCATCACCGGCACAAAAGCCCAAATGGGATCCAACTATGCTTGGCTCCACCCCAGGAATACTCTGGCCGCCGCCCTGCCCCCCCACACACTGATCTGATCAGATGCCCACGCAGCATGGTGTAGTGGTTAAGAGCAGGTGGGTTCTAATCTGGAGAACCAGCTTTGATTACCCACTCCTCCACCTAAGTGGCAGAGGCTTGTATGGTGAACCAGATGTATTTCTGCACTCCTACGTTCCTGCTGGGTGACCTTGGGCTAGTCACAGTTCTCTCAGGACTCTCTCAGCCCCACCTATCTCACAAGGTGTCTGTTGTGGGGAGAGGCGGGAAAGGAGCTTGTAAAGCCACCTTGAGTCTCCTTACAAGAGAGAAAGGTAGATATAAATCCAAACTCTTCTTCTTCCCCATGCAGCAGCGATTGATGCCATGAGATTAAAAAGAGGCAGCATGGTGTACTCCTCCATATGGAGAATCCCAGTGACATTTTCTCTGCTTCCCCATTGCTACGCAAGATACTTCTCCTCATATTTTGATCTGGAATATTTATTTCCTTTTTAATCCCTTCAGACATAGGTTGGTAGGATTACAAACACAACAAAAACAAGGGAATTACAATAGAACAATAAATTCCAAGATTTTTTTAAAAAAACATATGCAAGAAATAAGGCTACAGCTCTTAGCCAGCCAATATCATTGGAAAATAACAATTTCCAAATAATATCATTACTGGAGAACAAGACAGCAGGGTTAATAAGAGGCTCCAATACATCACACCTCACTACTGTAAGCAGAGGACAATGTGGCCTCAATTGCTCACAACACACAAGAACCATTTCTTTCAGTCCAGTGAATACCTTTAAGTTTTCCTGTATATTGGAAGTGAATTAAGAACATAAGAACATAAGAACTAGCCTGCTGGATCAGACCAGAGTCCATCTAGTCCAGCACTCTGCTACTCGCAGTGGCCCACCAGGTGCCTTTGGGAGCTCACGTGCAGGATGTGAACGCAATGGCCTTCTGCAGCGGCTGCTCCTGAGCACCTGGTCTGCTAAGGCATCTGCAATCTGAGATCAAGGAGGATCAAGATTGGTAGCCATAGATCGACTTCTCCTCCATCAATCTGTCCAAGCCCTTTTTAAAGCTATCCAGGTTAGTGGCCACCACCACCTCCTGTGGCAGCATATTCCAAACACCAATCACACGTTGCGTGAAGAAGCGTTTCCTTTTATTAGTCCTCATTCTTCCCCCAAGCATTTTCAATGGCTGCCCCCTGGTTCTAGTATTGTGGGAAAGAGAGAAAAATGTCTCTCTGTCAACATTTTCTACTCCATGCATAATTTTATAGACTTCAATCATATTAATTAAATCTTGCCAGAAAAATTAAATGTTTGGGATTTTTAATATATATATATATAACCAAATAATTAGTTGCTGTAAAGGGAGTTGTAGGGATGTAACCACACTCCAAAAAACCCCACACTTCTCCTTTTATCAAACTATTCAAATGATATCCCTGTGACTAGGATGGTAAAGTACACATCTTTGTAGCATGACACCTGCCACTATGGAGATTCCAGGTACCTGAGAGGAGGCGCACAAGGAGAGCATGCATTTCCAACAGGCCTTTATGATCTCTGTATTACTTCCCGTGTTTCTGTCAAACGCAGGGAAGCAGAGAAGAGCATTTTAGAGCTATTATGGATGACAGTTTTCGGCTGCCTTCTCTACCCAAAAGATGCTGAAAAAGAATATTTAGCACGCCACAAAATAATATGAAATGAAGGTTCCCGAGGGAGACTGAACAAAAGCAATAATATTTGGACCAAACAAACCTTCCAACTTTGGTTTTACTACAATAATTGGGAAAGGTGGTTTTTTTGTTTTGTTTTTTCTAGGGAAGGGGTAATTTTTGAAGACTTTAA
The DNA here is from genome assembly GCF_021028975.2 of Sphaerodactylus townsendi. NCBI lineage: Eukaryota > Metazoa > Chordata > Lepidosauria > Squamata > Sphaerodactylidae > Sphaerodactylus > Sphaerodactylus townsendi. The sequence goes on from NC_059434.1 coordinate 82,661,276, forward strand.
TGGCCAGAACGCCAGCTCTGCAAGTCTTCAAAGCAAAGGTGAGAGCACAGCTACTCTATGGAGCTCCTATTTGGCTAATTCCGAATAACAGCATTATTTATTTATTTATTTATTTATTTATTTTTGAAGCTTTTATACCGCCCCATCCCCGAAGGGCTCTGGGCGGTGTACAACAGATAAAAGCAGCAATACAGAATTAAAACATTAAAAACATTATCAAATCATTCCACTCCAAATTCCTGCACAAATTATTTGGCGTGCCAAACTGCGTCCCGTACGCAGTCTGATGTTTAGAATCTGGCCAATATTCTATAGAGGCCACTATCTGGCTAATCATTATAAAATTCTGGTTAAATATTCACTACCGAAGCTCCAGAAACTCATTGACCCAACTTACCTTGAGTGAACTCCACCATTCAAAATGGTGCACAATAGTTACAGCAAAGATCGGGGAATTGGGTTATGACAGTGACTCCTTCAATATGCTAACCTTTACTGAAACTTTTGCCCTCATTAAAGAGAGGCTGTTAGCAATGGACTATCAACAACTGCAGAGCTTGGCAAATAAATCTTGTTCACCAACAAATATGTCAATCCCTTTCACGCAGGGATACCCAGCCTATTATATTACAGCGCTCACAAACCCCATACACAGGAGAGCCTATATGCTGGCTAGATTTAACATCATGCCATCTCCGCTACATAGAGGAAGACTTAAAGGTCTTCCAAGCGATAAGAGGTTCTGTACCTGTAGCATAGGACAGCTGGATTCCATCCCACACATTCTCCTGAACTGCGTATTATACCAAGAACTCCGATCCAGCCTGCTATCCCAAGCTATAGACCCTATGATTGATGATACTGAATCAGATAAAGTAGTTATGCTTTCAAATTGTCAGGGTTTTCATTGTTGCCTTATAGTGGCAAAGTTTTTTGTCAGAAGTTTGTAAACTGAATGTATGACAAACGCGAAGTTTTTTACTATTCACTTTTTAACTGGAACTGTATTTTTATACGATCGTGTAAATGCCAATAAAGGCGTATTGTATTGTACTGGCCAGAACTGACTGGCTGTTGTGGGTT